>NC_134849.1:45094121-45419954 GCF_965363235.1 Mytilus galloprovincialis
TTCACCATTCTCAAATTCAGCAGTACAAAAAAAAATTTCAAGCAGGTGACAGCATAAATTTTTTTTCAGCTTCAGTGCAAAATATATTTTTTTTTTCGGTCAGCTAGGCCATCAAAATATTTTTTTCAAAAAAATCCCAGGCCCACCCCACCCCCCCCCCCCCCCCCCCCCCCCCCCGATAAGAAAATGGTTGTTGCCTAAACAGGATATTGTCAATTTATTATTCCGTGTTTGAAATGGTTTGATACTGCTACTTTTTAATACCTCTGGAAGGAAACATATATAATATGAACACATTAAACTTGTAATGTTTGATTAAGGAATGACTGTAACAATTTATTTCTGTCTATGAATAATTTCATCACAAATGTGGGAATTACTGAAGAATAAATAAAGGCAACAATTAGTGAGACCGCTGTTCGAAAGATATCAATGAATCGAGCAAATCCGGGTTACAAACTAAAACTGAGGGAAACGCATTTAAAAGGTGTGCACCATACTTGTATGCCCCACCTAAGGGCATTATATGTTTTCGGTCTGTAAAATTTACGAAGGGATGAGTTCAGCGTCACCTCTAAGAACTCTTGTTTAATGTTTTCTTTGTGAACAGCAACCCTCTATCAAGGAAATACTGATAAGAAATGAAAGCAATGGGAAAAAAGTTTGCATCTTTTAATAACGGTTGTAAAAGTGTTAATTGTATGCCCAGTTTTAATATGAAGCGCAGAACGCACTTCTTTTAAACTGTGCTTCTGTCAACGATTTTACATCAAAATAAAAATATAAAAAAACAATCATTCATTCATTCATGGTTGAATATAATCTTTACATTCCAAACCTTACGGACGCCATCACGAATTGGTTGACCGTTATGGAATATCCGTTATACAGATGGTATCGGATATGTTCCACAATCCCGTTCCCTTTTCACGAATGTGGCCTACAGAATTATACTATTTACCGGCTTTGTAATAACATAATCAACACGACGGGTTCCACATGTGGAGCAGGATCTGCTTACCCTGCCGGAGCGCTTGAGATCACCCCAAGTTTTATGGATTAGCTCGTGTTGTGACATCGTGTTCACGCATCGTTGTCAATATAATGGAATTTGATGTGACTGTCGTACAAGTGGGAGGTTTAGCCTATAAAACCAGGTTCAATCCACCATTTTCAGCACTTGAAATTGTCGTACGTACCAAGTCAGAAATATGACAGTTGTTGTCCATTCGATGGGATGTGTTTTATCATTTGCTTTTGCGTTTTGAATTTTCCTCGGAGTATTTTTGTGATTTTACTTTTTTCTTTGCAGTAGTTATAAAATTATTTAACGATTTCAGGATTTTCAGTCAGGATGGAATATAGCTACTTTTACAAATATGGCAGATGTTGTAATCTCGATCGCGACTGACTGGCTATCATTGAAGGAAGAACTTCAAATTACATATATACTAGTATTCAAATTATTGATTTTGACAGATTACCATATCAGAATCAGTAGAAACGAGGTTATCGAATGACAATAAATAGCAAACAATGAGATCTTAAAGCATTAACAAACGGATTACTGACGTGTTAACTTCTTACATAATGAATATAAATACTTCGACAATATAAATGCTTATAATTGAATTTTATGTAATAAAACCTTTTAATCCAATTTGAAAGTGACTATAATTACATTAGACAAATAACATAAAGTTGTTCAATGAAATCACAATTATATATATATAGTTAAACAATATAGTAGTGACAATTTATGACCCAACACTTTAAAAACATTGAAAGTCCAAACATATCCAAAATTAAGATACAATACTTTTTTTGAAAACTTTCTATATAAAAATGCACATTTTCACAAATTCAGCACTAACAAACAAATAAATTTATATAGATATTGTTCTTTCTGTATCCGACATTTAAAATCAGAATTAAATCATTCTGTTTGTACTCGAGAAATGTATGTGTTAGTTTAATGGAACCTTGTCTTCGGCTTGAGACACTATAAGTCTGAATTTAAAAAAAGAAGATGTGGTATGATTGCCATGGAGACATATCTTCACAAGAGACCAACATGACACAGAATGTATTTTAAGTTGATAATGGTACTTGATCCTAATTTTCAACTGAAATAAAATAAAGACTAAGTATATAAAGGGGATAAGGGTGTAAAAGGTTCAAATATAATATATGTTACGCTTTTACTTTGCATCAATTCTCCAAATGGAACTTTCTGGCTGGTTGATAAGTTCCGTTGGAACTTTTGGGCTAGTTTGTTAGTTCCGGTTTTGACTAATTTGGCAAAAAGGAACTTTCTAACTAGTTGATATGTTCCGTTGGAACTTTTCAACTAGTCACTTTGTTCCGGTAGAACAGTTTTAAACCAGAGGAAGAACAAAGTAACTATAGTAGTTAATAAGTTCCTCCGGAACTTTTCGGCTAGTTACTTCTTTCCGCCCGGAACTTTCCAACGTCGGAACAAAAGAGAATTTACATATGTAATATACTCCAATGGCACCGGCTAGGCACACACACAAAAATCGACCCCAAGAGAGATTAACACACTGTCTATATAGCTGTTTACATCTACATCAACGGCATAGCTTCGCTATGTCACTTGAAAAGGGTACTTCGACCCATCACTCAAGTATAGTTTTAACTTTTGACGTCCTCCAACATGACAATAAACTTTCTATATTTACAACCAATGGTTCCAAAATTGTGCTAAAAATTTATATACAGGTGCAGGTTAAAAACATTTTCTACTAGTATCGATTGACTGTGTTGCTAGCCACTACAGAGGAGCTTGGTGAGTTTGGTCTTGAATTCCTCACTGCTCTCGATCTCTAATAGTTCATCTGGTAGTTTATTCCAGTCTCTGATGGTCCTAGGGAAAAAGCTGTATTTGTAGATATCTTTGTTTGGCCTGATTTGTACGTATCTTTTAGTGTTCGGTTGAAGGAGTCTCAACGTTCTTCTTGGTTTTATGATGTGCGTTGGAATAGGTATAGCAACTCTTTCGTGGATGGCTTTATGAAAGAGCGTTATACGTGCTATTTTTCTTCTTATTTCTAGTGGTGTTAGATTTAATTCTTCTAGAAGAGTTGTTACTGTTTCAGGCTCTCTTGAGTAATTGCTTTTGATAAAGCGTGCTGCACGGCGTTGGACCATCTCAATCTGATATATATGTTTTTGTAGGTGAGGGTCCCATGCGCTGCTGGCGTATTCAAGGTGCGGTCGGCCAAGGGCAAGATATGCTTGTTTTTTGACTTCCTCTGGACATGATTCAACATTTCTTCGTATGAAGCCTAGTGCTTTGTTTCCTTTGGTGACAACTTTGTTAACTTGTTTGTCCCATGACATGGTGTTGGTGAGTTCAGCTCCTAGGTATGGGTTTGATGCGACTGATTCCAGGATATGACCATTGATGTTATAGTTGAAGTTGATGGTTTTCCTTTTTTGGTTATTGTAAGGACATAGCATTTTAAAGGATTGAATATCATTTGCCAAATTTTTGTCCATTTTACCATTTTGTCGAGATCTTCTTGTAGATGTTTGCAGTCATCCTTTGATGAGATTGCTAGGTAAAGTAGGCTATCATCTGCAAACAGACGAATTTTTTATGTAATGTCGTTCCCGATGTCGTTTATGTATAGGAGAAACAGCAATGGTCCTAAAACTGTTCCCTGTGGTACGCCAGATGTTACTTTAGCAGTACTTGATCTTTCTCCTTCCAGTGTGACTTGTTGTTCTATTTGTGTCAGCCACGCTTCTAACCATGCAAGTATGTTTTCATCGATACCATATGATGCTAGTTTCTTCAACAATCGCTGGTGTGGTACTGTGTCGAATGCTTTACTAAAGTCTAATATAAGCATATCTACCTGTTGGTTATTGTCCAGATTTCTAGTTATATCCTCTGCTGTTATGACTAGTTGTGACTCACACGATCTTTTGCTTCTGAAGCCATGCTGGAAGTCCACAAGTATATTATGCTTGTCAAGATGGTTCATTATGTGTTTGGATATAATTTGTTCCATTATTTTACATGGAACTGATGTCAAGGACACTGGGCGATAGTTGACTGGTTGCACGTGACTGGTTGACTCTTATCCCCTTTCTTGAATAGTGCGATGACATTTGCAATTAGCCAGTCTTGTGGTACACTTTGATCTTTTAGTGTTTTGGTGAAGATTAACTGTAAATATGGTGATATTGACTCTGCACACTCTTTCAATATTCTACATGATACATTATCCGGACCATTTGCCTTCACGCTTGGGTTCACTCCCTTTAATAGTTTGATTAACCCTTCTGTACTGATGTGTAGGCTTGGTATTTTTTATGTTTCATTTTCAGTTATCTTAGGGAAGCTTTGAAAGTCTTCAATCGTGAATACTGATTGAAATTGTGCATTAAGTGCTTCTGCTTTTCCTTTGCTGTTGTCTAATGTTTCTCCATTAACTTTGAGTGTTGATACTCCCACTGTTTCTCTCTTTTTAGATTTGATGTATTTCCAGTACTTTTTCCCTATTCTGTATTGGTCTTGTGTGTTTGCTGAAGCTTCTGATGTTGATGGACTTACAGTTTCTAACATATCAAATATATACTTCTTATGCGATATATCAAGTTCTGTCTTTACTGCTTTTCTATATTGCTTGAATTTATACCCAGTGCTCTTTAGTTTGGTATTTCTTTGCAACTTTATATAGTCGTTCTTTTTTACGTATCATCTTCTTGATGTGTTGATTCACCCAAGGTAAGTTAAATCTCGATATCATAGTGTAGGTCTATTGCTTGAAAAAGGTGAGTTTTAAATAGAGTCCAGTACTCTTCGATGTTTATGTCATGCCCATATTCATTAGCATGTATGACAAAGTCACATATTAAAATATACAAGATTTTCCGTATATAAAGACAAATAAAACTTAAAGTAAATACATATATCCCCTATTGTCTTATCCTATTAAACGGATTTTAAAGTTTCCCGCCAATGCAACATTCATTGACTATGTCATAAACTCATTAACACGTGAGTATTATCCGGAAGAAAACATTGGCAATGATGTCATGCACATGCGCATAAGAATAAAAATCATATTTCCGGTTTATTATGATGACAAGAAAAACATTGAGACATTGATTTAATTCGACGGAGAAAACGACATAACAATGCCATTATTTGCTAGTTCAACACCATTTGATCCTGATGTCGGTGAGGATATACAAGCCCTGCTTTTAATATTGAAATCACCTTTTTTTTTCGATAATTCATTAGGGAATAAAGTCCATAAACATCCTGTCTTTTCTTGAGACTTGACCTGCTGACTTTTCATTCTTGAAAATGTGTACTATATATTTGTACTTGTTTTAAAGAGAAATTCTCATATTCAAATATTGTTTTTTTCGATTAAAAAAATACATGAGTGATTTTGAAACTACAGTTATATTATGATAAACATGATAAATAGTGTACATGACAAGTCATCATCAGGGTCATTAATATATTATTAAACAGAAATTCTATCATGATTAGTATTAACCCTAATAATTCAGTCCCTCTCCTACTTGTGAGGGCCCGAATTCCTAACACGATAAAATCTCTTCATAAATCCTGGATTTTGATTGGTGCCCTGTAGAATAGGTGACCAATCAGCAGGGTTTAAGCTAGGATTTTGAGGGCTTTAGTTACTTTTGCACGCTATGAAAATCAACCTTTTTTTGGTGTAACTGTAAGGGACCAATGATGTATGTTACTAGCTTCGTCTTTGACTTTGTCAGATTTTAAAGGACTTAGGCATGATTGGCAGTCAGTATTGTATGATTTGACTGTTTTAGCCCTTATTATGAAACATTCTGACATGGCATGTAGAAACTTAGTTCACAATTTCTCTTCAGTTTGTTCCAGAGGACATTCCTGATCAACAAAAGTTGGATTCATTTTTTTTAAACAAGGACTCACAGTAGAAATTAACTTGCAATGATTATATCACTGCCCAATCATTATCCTTATAAAACGTCTAAATCGATATTTGGAAATCATTTCTATTAAGTTGGAACTGTATAAAATCCTTTTTGGAACAAGTATAACGACTGAAAGGAGGTTGTAAACAAATCAGAATAGATCACGCTTACTACTTTCGTTTTTTTAAAATGAAACAAAAACGGGAAGTGACACGTGGATGATAAATTCAAAACAAGTGCACATTCATCAGGAAATTATCATTTTTCGGTTTAAATTACTTTTGTAAGAGATATGTACTTGTTTCTCTCGTTTAATTGATTGTACATGATTTCGTATTTTACGTTTTTAATCAGGGTCTATAAATAGTCACAGGAATACTTTTACGCATGCGTAGCACACAGTACAGGAAGCACCTGTTTAACTCGTGAAGACATCTCTGAACGTTTTGAATAAAGTTCTATATTTTAAATGGAAATTGTCGAAAGTTTTTTTTATAGCAATTTAAATCAATTATGACGAAAATGTGTTCAAATGACGAATCTACGACAAACGAACTTCAAATTGTGATTGTTTGAGAAATATTGAAATTCAAAAGCAAACTGTCCAGGGGTAACAATTTCGATCAAATGACGAAACTATACTACTGCTGGTTGTTAAAAAGCAAACTGACTGTTTTTCCTGGGGAAATAATTATTATGGTCAATTATAAGGTTTATTAATAATTAACGGATAAGTGACCCATCCAATGACGATAATCGGATTAGTTGTAATCACAACCTGTAACACCTGTCGAACATGTTAATTACCTGGGGGTCATAAACTTGTCAAAAACATAAAGACAGGTAGATTTATAGCTTTTAATGCGAACATATTTTTACATTTTCAAAATTTAAGGGAATACGATACAGTAGCAGGGGCAGATAATAACGTTTTCAAAACTGTCCGTGTTGTTTTCGCGACGTTGGTAACCAGAACGTTGTAATTTCACGATGTTTCTAATAAGAACGTTAACATTTCGCGACGTCGCTTAAGAATAAGTCATATTTCGCGGAATATTCTCTGACGTCATTAATTTTGGTTGCGCGAATTTCAAAAAAGTACCTTCTAAAAAAGTGGCCATACCGTTTCTAAAAGACGGAGAAACCCACCGAAGAGCAGTGAGATTAAAGGAAATACTTGAGATGTACAAAAATAAATCAAATACAATTTTGCATGACGAAATTGATGAAATGGTGATAGACACGGAAGAGAGTACTGACATGGAAAGACGGAAAAAGAATTGTGGAGCTTTTTAGTCTGGCACTGAATAACTGCCAAAACTGCACGGCCCAATAACACAATTCGGAACATAACGACCTGCAATAGCTAATTATGAGTATTGGTAGCTACTTAACGTCCAGCCGCAAATATTTAATTACACATGTATGACATCCAAATGTCACTTTAATGAAACTTAAAGAAATGAGAAAACGTATGAACCCGTGATTCATGAGTAAAAATTTAACAAAATCTATTATTATAGGGTGGCCGAATCGGGTCTGGTGTTGAAATCCATACACAAAAGTCATTACTACGGAGTGTTGTACAGCTGTGCAATATTTTTCATGACGAGAACAGTTATTTTCATTTATTGATAATGAATTCGAAGTACATAATACTATCTTGAACTGAAAAATATCAGAATCAAAATAGTTAAGTTTGTGTCTTTTTTTCTCTTGTTTAGAATTTGGCAGCCTCAAAGTTTTACGGAGAATTGTCATTGTACATTGTAAGGCCAAATTTAACAGACTATCAATGAAATAACAAAACCGACTGCATGTGCGAGACCCTCATTGGTGGACAAGGTCGTATAACACCCCTATTCGTAAATAAAATTATAAAAAAGAGATTGTCTCATCCTGTTCTGGACTTGAAATTGGTACATAAAAAAAATTGCTGATTTTAATTGATATTTTAAAAACATATAATATTGTATGTGTATGTAGAAAAACTGTCAATAAAAGTCCGTTAAAAAGATTCAAAAAAAATATTGGTGTCGTTTTTGGTTTGATTTTAAGCAAAATATTACCAATAGATGCAGAATTGTCACACGTTAGTTTGTTTAATTGGATGTATTATTTTTGTATATGAAACTGGATGTAATAGACCAAAACAAGAAAACGCACGTTCACATGCTGTTAAAAGGGGTTGTAATTAAATGGTGTCTTTTTGGTATTGGTCATCATATTTGTATTTTGTTCATTGTTTTGTACTTAAATCAGGCCGTAAGTTTCCCGTTTGAGTTGATTTGCATTTGTCATGTATAGGGGCCTTTTATAGCTTACTATGCGGTATGGATTTTACTCATTGTTGAAGGCCGTCCGATGTCCTATAGTCGTTAAGCCATTTGGTCTCTGATTGAAATTTGCCTCATTTGTAATAATACCACGTCTTCTTATTTGTATAAGCACGTCCCTATTGTACTTCAATGTATTGAGAGATAAAAATTGAAGTATCGGCAAATTTACACTAATTGCAGACAGACAGATCAGAAAGTGTACACACGTTAAAACTTGTCGTATAATTAGACAATCGGACAGACGAACAAATTGTTTTCAATATAGCTCTACTTCTAGACAAACAAGTACGCCACTATTCATACGTATACGCCGTAAAAAAAGGTTATGTAACTTATCTATTGATAAAGACATCTTTCAATATTATTCTCTTATACCGGCTGCTGCACTTCCTATGAAATATTATATTACAACTTCATTTTCGGTCGATTGAGGCAATAATGGCATGAGTTAAATTGCACAAAATAGCTCTTTTTATAAAACAAGAAGTACTGCTTATAATTTAAATTTGAAAGATGATTATCTTTTGAATGTAAAAATAAAATAAAAATCAAAGTACGTCGGAACCTAAAGTTGACGATACGGTATCGGTTTTGTCATTGTTGAAGGTTATACTGTTGTCAATTTAAGGTATCGCCTCACTTAATTTATAGTTGGTTCACATTTTGTGATGTCAATAATGTTGTCTATCCTCTTACAGTTCATGAAGCAATTTAGAACTAATGTCGGAAGGAGATGCACCTTTATTTCAATCAGATTTTCTATTTTGCCGTACATCTGACAAAGCAATCTGCTAGAATTCTTTTTTATAGTCTTTTTTTTTTTATTATGAAAAGGTTCCTGTCCAAATTTCGTTTCGTAAATGTTTAGGACAAATGTTTTTTTTCATTTTATGATTTACCTTCTTATAAATTTTTATGATAAGTATCAACGCTTTGAAAAACACCTGCAAACTCGTGTACGGCGGGAATGCTTACACGACGTTGTTGCGATTAAAACTAAATTTAACGTAATTTAGCGCCATACTGACAGACGTCGTAAAAATTAAGGTTTATGGCTTTTATTGAAAAAACAAGCACATGGACCCCAATTTTTTTCTTTTGCAATCAATCAAGTACTGTTTCAAGAGCACTCCGCCAAAATTTCAGGAAAAAATCAACGATCAAATTTTTTCTGCACTGCCGAAAAGACGCAAAAATATGTTCAATTTCTTTATTTCAGATATAGCAATCTAAATCCGGAACATGATGATTTGATTTAACCTTAAACTTGTTTCAGCATGTTGATGCCATTGATCAGGGGAATATTTTACAAAAAACCCGGTTAAGTTATGACTTTTCATTCAAAAGTATTGTTACTTTCTTTAAAAGTCATAATTTATGAAATTTCAGGGATTTTCTTCCAAATATGCAAATTTCGAACCAAATTATCTCAAAAAGTAAGTCATGAAGGTACTTTTTTCTTTGCATATTTGAAAAGTACACATTGAAATTGACCTTCTATCAAAATTTTAAGAAAAAATCAACGAGGGATATCTACTGTATCGTATGCCCTTAAGTGACAAAATTGATTTGAAATACTTTCGTCAATGCGAAAACTCTTTCGTAAATTACGAAAGTGACGAGCGCTAGCAAAATCACTGCCAATCAGCAATTAGCACAATTTTATCGAGATAGGTTAATTCCGAATGGTTGATTGAAGATTTTTCATTGTCTATGCATTCAGGCGTTAATGGAGGAGCGGAATATAACGACTGAATTATTCGGGTTAGATTAATATAAGAATTCTTTAATAAATAAGCATGATAGGGTTAAAAAGATAAAACAGTATGGAGAGGCTGCTCTGGCTCCCAAAAAGTTGGAGCCAGAAAAATCACCAGCTTCTATATTTTTGTCGCCAGTTTTGCAAACTTTAGAACCAGCTAGATCGAGTCTTATTTTTTCTACAAAAATTTAATTTCTGTATGCACTCAGCCTGTATAGGGTTAATATACATACAACAAAACAACATGTGTACTTTATTTTTTTTTGTCAGTATTTTATCTGTTTTACAAATAAATGCAATTTCAATTTCAGAAAAAGCTACCAGTGAGCTTAATACGACAGAGGACTGGGGTCTTATTATGGACATCATTGACAAAGTGTCTACAACTACTAATGGGTAAGAAAATATAAGTCAATTGACAGGACAGTTACAGGTATAAGAAGTCACTCAACATGTTCATCGTAGCTGCAGAAACACACACTCCAATCACAGCCGTATAGAAAACAGTCATTAATTTTGTACTTACTGAAGTGAAAAAAAGAATAAACTTTAAAATACAATACATGTACAGTACCCTTCAAAAATATCGATTCGATTTCGTTTTTTTCCGATTTCCGTGTTTCTCGGAATCACACCGAGTACCGCGGATTTCACTCCTAAAATCCTCCAAAGATTCTCTCCCAACACCGCGTGGCTGTTAATTGGTTTATTGGCCATCGGAATTACTAAAAATTAACGACGCGTGACAACATAATCGGATTACCCAGATAATTTACCTATGAACATTAAACGATCTTGGTTGCACAGGTGTGCTTTAAAATCACGGTATTAAAAATTGAAAATGTTTTCCTTTCTTTGACAGATAAAGATGTGACAATATCAATGAGAATAAGATTATTATTATCTTATATGTTTTTGTCCTTTGACATTATCTTTGAAATAAAACGTACATACGAAAAAGTATGAAGAAAATACTTGTTATTTTGTGTTTCTATTACAATCCCGTCAGGTCATATATTGCGTTCTTTCAACAAGGACGATTTTGCCACAATTGGCATCTTTTATAACTTATTCAATAAGCAATATCGGCGCATTAATTGTTCATTATTTAAAAAATCAACTGGCTAATAAAATCATGCTGTTTTTTCGGTAACACGATTCATCGGCTCATCAAGTAAACTTAATTAAATGCGCCATGTGAAATATTATGTTTCACAACCTCGATACATTTATACAGACTAGAATAATTTAAATTACTAACAGAAACTGTAAAATGACAAGTCTGTTGAACAAAGGAAATAACTTCAAGTTATATTGATAGCGCTCATCATTTTCGCATTTTACAGAACGGGTTTCAAATTGACGAAAGTATTTATATCAATTTCGTCATTTAAATTTGGAAAGTGTAAAAATATTTTCACTTTAAAGTATTATAATTCTACCGGTCTTCATGCGTTTGACAAGATTATGACGCTCAATCAGTAAACGTTTACAAAAGATGTTAAAAGTTGTGATGATAAGTAATCCGCTTATCGCTATCCGATAGGTCACTAATCCTTTAATTAATATCAAACCTCAAAATTGCCCATCATAATATTCTATTCCAGTTAAATCAGTCATCCTTTTATTTTTTCAAAATTTCCCAAACGCCTACAATTGGCAGTTCTTTATCGTATTATTATACCCCCGCTTTAAAAAAGGGGGGGTATACTGTTTTACCTCTGTCTGTCAGTCCGTCCGTCCGTCAGTCAGTCAGTCCGTCAGTCAGTCCGTCCCATGAAACTTTCGTCACATTTTTCTCAGGAACTACACATCCACCCTTTCTGTAATTTGGTATCAACATTTATATATGTCAGCCATACCGTGTGATGCGTTTTCAGATTCATCACTTGACAACTTCCTGTTTACCGAACACTTGTCTGATTTTACACATGATAGCCAAGTTGAAAATTTTCGTCACATTTTTCTCAGGAACTACAATTCAAGGATTTCTGAAATTTGGTTTCAGGATTTATATAAGTCAGCTATACCGTGTGATGCGTTTTCAGATTCATCACTCGACAACTTCCTGTTTACCGAACACTTGCATATTTTTACACTATTAATATTATCCACTTGCGGCGGGGGTATCATCAGTGAGCAGTAGCTCGCAGTTTCACTTGTTGTCATTTGAATACAATTATTCACCCGGACAATTTCCATCATAATTTCAATATTTCATCAACCGTAATTTATATTATTGACCATGGACATATAACTAATGTCCAGGCTACTTCCCTTTTTGAAAGATAAAACATTAACATTCAAATAGTTAAAGATGTGTTCTCGTTTATTCGGATAAGAATTATATTTTTCCGATTAATCAATTGTAAAAGGACCTTCCGGAGCCTCAATACGATTGCACAAAAATGTCGTTCTGCAACTTTAGAAACCTTGAATGGACTTTCCCACGGTCGTCTAGAAAGGTCACCTGAGTTTACTAGTACGCGATATTTTTTCCCGCCCTTTAAAAAACTCGTGCTTTGATAAAATTGATGTTAACTATTTTTAGCAACATTGTTAAGTAAGTCAAGTTCAAGTTCAACCCAAACTGTTGATAACTGAGATGTGTATCGTGGAATTGTCTTCTCACGGCAAATAATTGTTTTTAAAATCTTTTGTTTAAAATACACAAATTTACATTCATTGTGCGAAAATAAATATTATACAAAGATATAAATTTTCAGACACGTAATTTTATAATTTTCTTTCAACTGCTCAGATTAATTTAGCGAAAGTTTCCGGTTATTTTTACACAAGTATGTTCATTTCGTAAATAAACTATTAATTTACTGGTGAAGACATCGAGGTCAAAATTAAGTAGTTTTTATTTTTCTATTAAACTTATATACAATTGAAAGAATTAACAACAACATTTTGCTTTTAAATCTTTTATTCATTCCAGCAATTAGATAATCGTAAAAAAAAACGGCCGTAGATTTACACAATTATTACGGGGCTATTATTATGCCTAATGAATGGTGAATAAATTTTCCTTTTTACTTGCATATTCAAAACTTTTAGACATATAATTTTTAAATAAAGACTAACTTTGAAGTAGAATATTTGGTTTTTCACATATTCCACTATATTTTATAATCGTTTTTTTTTTAAAAAGCAAGTACATTAAGGTTAAGATATTTTTAGATGGGCTAACAAAAAATACGAAAATAATTTGACTTTAGTTTTTATTACCACAAATTAAATTTAATAAGAATAGAAGACATTTAAAATTATACACCTGTTTGACACTTAAACTGATACAGTAGACCGGAAATATAATTCTTTATTACTTCAACCTTTACCTGTCAGGTAATCCAATTACCCATTCAGTCTTGTGCCGGTAGATATCAAAGTAGGATAAGGGCAATTAATTCCTCGGTGTAGAGAGTGAGCTCGTTATCACAATAAACATTTACCTGATTTTGGGAGAGATTACTCCCAAATTCCTCCCAACATTTTGGGAGGAATATCGGAGTTTTTCGGAGTGGCTCCGACATTTTCCTCGGTGTAGGGTGTGGGAGAGTTGGTCCTCTTGAAGGGTACTGTATATATCATGTATGCATCTTCAAACATATTATACATTTGCATGATTATTTACTGGCTATGTCATAATGAGAACAATAACAAGTGTATTGTCCTCCAAAACACCAAAAATTTCCAGACACTCATTTGATACATTTCAAGACTTGAAGGTGGATACTAACTTGCTATTGTCTTAATAGCCTGTGACTAAGTGTGATATTATACCATTGTATACAGAAAGTGCAGGTTAATGGTATCTCAAAGTAAAAATAGTTTTTGAAACTTAACTTATAAATTATAGTTTTTTTTTTACAGGAAAATCATTGATTCAAGTAATCATGGTAATTACTGTATTTCAATTTTTATTTTTTTATATTTTTTTGAAAATTTAACTATTAACAGGCTATTATTTGAACTTGGAATTATTTTTAGTTATGGAATTTGCATAATTTCTTGTGTTTAAAATTTTTAATAAATTCCATGTTTATTCTGTACTTTAATGTTCTGTGCTGCGCAAAACACTTTCTATTACAAAGAAGATAGGATATTTTCAATAGAATGAACTGTGCTGCGCACAACAGTATCTATTCAAAATGCATTTTATGGAAAGTGTTGTGAACCGCTCAAAACATTATCATGATTACAATACCAAATAAAAAAGGGATTTATTAAAAATTTCAAGCACAAGAAATTATGCAATTCCATAATTAACATGATTAAAGATAATTCCAAGTTCAAATAATAGCCTGTTCAATAAACAATATGATAAAAATGTCAAATTTCTTGATCATGATGCTTCTATCTAGAAAAAAAACATACTGTGGTATGAAAATAAATTTTATTTGGGTTATAGCTGATTTTGAAATTTTGAAATGAGTTTGTAAAAGTGTAATATGAGTGGATAAAAGGTCTTTTTATATTTGCAGACCCAGGGACTGTTTGAGGTCCATTGTAAAGAGAATGAACCATAAAGTTCCATTTGTATCAATGCAAGCTCTCACAGTAAGTTTAAAAAATATATATTTATTGTATAGTTCCAAATTATTTGGAGAACTTGTACATGTTGTAGCTGTTGGTAATCCTTTGTATAAACAAATAATTTATGAAATTAATTAACAGCCTTCTAGCAAGGATATGAAAATGGCAGTTTTATGATTTAAAAAAGGACACCTCAGCATGTAAAATGAATAGAAAAATAACTTCATTAATTTTGAGTGAAATTGATTATTTAAGGTTGTACAATGTTGTACATAATTCTACAGGGAGGTAACTCTTTAAAAATCGGCTGAACGTTTAAATCATGTTCTATCTATAGTTAAAGAAACATTAAGCTTCTCAATGATTAAAATTGGTGTTAGTCAAACTGCTTTATGTCCACTGTTTATGTCTAAAGAAAATTTTCCACTAAAGAGTTTGGTTCAAGTTTTTAGAAATTTTTTATATTTTTGTAAAAGGTTCCAAAGTAAATATTTTGTCACAATTTTCTGAAAATTAAATGAGCCAAATTAATTTAAGTGAAGGTGTTTGGTACCAACTGAAACATGTTAAAAAAATAAACAAAATATTCTTTTTTATTTCTACAAGTTCTATATTAACATGATTAACAAGATAATATTTTTTTGGATTTTTTTTCAGTTATTGGATGCTTGTGTAAATAACTGTGGGAAACAATTCCATTTAGAGATAGCTTCTAGAGACTTTATATCTGAAGCTAGAACTTTGATTGGACAAAAGGTGAGTAAACTTCTGAAGCTATAACTTTGATTGGACAAAAGGTAAGTAAACTTCTGAAGCTAGAACATTGATTGGACAAAAAGTAAGTAAACCTCTGAAGCTAGAAGTTTGATTGGACACAAATTAAGTAAACTTCTGAAGCTAGAACATTGATTGGACAAAAAGTAAGTAAACTTCTGAAGCTAGAACATTGAATGGACAAAAAGTAAGTAAACTTCTGAAGCTAGAAGTTTGATTGGACAAAAGGTAAGTAAACTTCTGAAGCTAGAGCATTGATTGGACAAAAGGTAAGTAAACGTCTGAAGCTAGAACATTGATTGGACAAAAGGTAAGTAAACCTCTGAAGCTAGAAGTTTGATTGGACAAAAATTAAGTAAACTTCTGAAGCTCGAAGTTTGATTGGACAAAAATTAAGTAAACTTCTGAAGCCAGAACATTGATTGGACAAAAAGTAAGTAAACTTCTGAAGCTAGAACATTGATTGGACAAAAAGTAAGTAAACTTCTGAAGCTAGAAGTTTGATTGGACAAAAGGTAAGTAAACTTCTGAAGCTAGAACATTGATTGGGCAAAAACTAAGTAAACTTCTGAAGCTAGAACATTGATTGGACAAAAAGAAAGTAAACTTCTGAAGCTAGAACATTGATTGGACAAAAGGTAAGTAAACGTCTGAAGCTAGAACTTTGATTGAACAAAAGGTAAGTAAACTTCTGAAGCTAGAACATTGATTGGACAAAAGGTAAGTAAACTTCTGAAGCTAGAAGTTTGATTGGACAAAAGGTAAGTAAACTTCTGAAGCTAGAACATTGATTGGACAAAAAGAAAGTAAACTTCTGAAGCTAGAACTTTGTTTGGACAAAAAGTAAGTAAACTTCTGAACTACTCTGAAGCTAGAACTTTGATTGGACAAAAGGTGAGTAAACTGGATATGCAGTATGGGCTTCACTCATTGTTGAAGGCAGTACAGTGACCTATAGTTGTTAATTTCTGTGTCATTTGGTCTATTGTGGAGAGTTGTCTCATTGGGAATCATACCACATCTGTTTATATCTATGTTTATGATGTTAGGCATTAACAAACAATATAAACTTTATATACTGATTTCACTGTAAGTCTCACTGATTTATATATATGTAATAACCAACAGGATTGCTGAAAATCAAAACTGTGGGGAGTCATATAGATAAAGTATTCATAAAATATGAAAACAGCATAAAAATTTGTTAAAGTTAAACTTGCATGAATCTGCAGCAACTTTAGTTTTGTGAACTTCCTAATTTAATATCTTTACAAAGAAAATGAAACCTTCAAATCTGATACCCAGCAAAGCCATAAAGACAAAAGTGTTGAACATCAGTATGACAGCCTTCCAACTGAAGTCTACAAATTACCTATAACTGATTAACAAAAACTATACAGATTTCATGGTCACATATTGTATAAAAAGTGTTCAGTCTTTGTTTTCAAGCTTTTCCCAACAATTACCATTGAAAAATTCGCAGAAATACTTATATATTTTTCTAATCAGAGTTTATTGAAAAGTCAAAGGTTTACATCAGCAATATTTTAAACATTTCGTATTGAAACAAACATTATACACAGAATGTAAAAATTTAACAGACAGAAGCTATTTCACAGTGATGTAAATAAACAGTAGACACTCATCGCTAGATAACATTTATTAGTACCATCACAGCGTACCATATATGTTTGATGAATCTGTCTCAAGCATTGTTTAATTTTTTGATACTTTGCTTATATACATTAATTGATTATTTGACATTGATTTAATAGGCACATCCAAAAGTTGCCCAAAGACTGAAGTACATGGTGAAGAAATGGACAGAGATGAAAGAATTCAAAGATGATCCATCTTTAAAGTAAGTTATTGAAAACTGATTGTGAAAGTAATATACTTTGACCACATGCTATGTCTTGACATTGCGCGAACTTGAACTGAACAGTAGACTTGGTCAGTGCTTTGTAAGGGGTCGTAATGCAAATACTACTGAGTATTTTATTTATGAAGTTTTTAAAGTTTGTAAAGTAAACTTTTGTTGCAGAAAGCTCGACATAGGGATCATCCATAGTGATACGGCGGCGACGGCGGCGTTAGCTAACTTTTTAAAAGCTTTATATTTTAGAAGGTGGAAGACCTGGATGCTTCATACTTTGTATATAGATGCCTCATGTTACGAAGTTTCCGTCAGTCACATGTCAAATGTCCTTGACCTCATTTTCATGGTTGAGTGGTCAAAGTCAAGTTTTTGAGTTTTGGTCTTTTTATCTAATACTATATGCCATAGCTCAACTATATTTGGTGTATGGAAATATTTTATGATCTATATGTCAGTCGCGCAGGTTTAATTTGACCTCGACCTCAATTTCACGGTTCATTGCTCAGTGTTAAGTTTTTGTGTTTTGGTCTATTTTTCTTAAACTATAAGTAATAGGTCAACTATATTTGTTGTATGGAAGCATTGTTAGCTGTACATGTCTGCCTGGCATGGTTCATCTGTCCTTGACCTCATTTTCATGGTTCATTGGTCTTTGTTTAGTTATCTTGGTTAATGTTAAGTTTATGTGACAGTTTTTAATAAAGCTTTATACTTAGGACTATCAACATAATATCAATGATTAGTAAAGAAGGCGAGACATTTCAGTGTGTGCACTCTTGTTATTGATATACTGGTAATAAAAACTGCCAATCCAACATGCATCGTTTAAATTGTATTTCGTCATATTTCATTATATTATGACACAAAAAATTACATCCATCCTGAACTGATCTATACTCGTCAAAATCTATTGGGACTCACCATTTCTAAAAGTGATGAGTCCCAGGACTCACCATGAAAAATTCCTAGTGAGAACCCTGGTAAAGTTTCAAACTCATGAGAAAAAAAAGCATTGTCAATTTTGAAATTGTAATAACTATCTATCTTGTCTGAGGAAGATATTGTTACATTATCCTTCTCAACCTACTTACTTGTTTAAAACCTATGTTTTATTTAGTAAGCGTTGTAAATACAGTTAAGAAATTCATTTTTGTTAAAAACATTCTCAGATCTTGACAGTTTTTTTCATAACACAGAGAAAATTGATCTGGATATTTTTTGTTTTGTTTCTAACCAGTTGTCCAGTATAGATTATCGCAAGTTGAACAACAGATCATCATTTTTAGGTGCTACATATTGGATGTTTTTGCCTTATCAAACATGTCTTATTAATCAGTCTTTTCTGAAGTTTTCATTACTAAATATATTTTATCACCTTGATAATTACATCATACTCAGTTTGTTTACTCTCATTATTGTAATTATATATTATGTTATTTTGCTATAGCATTATGTTTGCTTCTGCACTGAAATATATTCATTCATATACAACAGCATATTTGTGTTTTAAAAGTACACACTGAAGTTCCTGCATTTTTGTTATTTTTACCTGTTCAACGTGGGAGTGTACGCTGAGTAGTCAAAAGTTCAGATAGTTTCCCTCTGACTTCCTTTGGAGTTCACATACCATTTTGTTTCTTTCATCGAAAAAAATAATAGAAGATTCAAAACTATTCAAAAATCAGTTATATAATTTTTGTATTCCACAATTTTACAAAATGCGAGATTATGAATTCAAGTGCACAAGAGTAGACTGTACACAGTGGGTAGGTAGAAAAAATAAATATGCATGAGATGTAATGCACATGCATATATAATGAATGCACATTCTTTGTTTTTTTTCAGCTTGGTACCATCATTTTATGATAGTTTGAAGAAAGAAGGTGCTGATTTTTCAGACCCTGATGCTACAGTAAGTTTTTATTTAATTGATGAGGCCAAATAAATAATATGTGTGTTTCTTATTTCCCTACCTACTTTATATTTTAAGCATAGAAATAGCCTACCTTAAAGTTTTTTGGGTAATTTTATTCAATAAGCACTGTTTAAGTCGGAATTTCTCTCCCATAAACTAAAATTTGTAAAATGATACAATATCCCTACCTTCCTACCCTTTTATTTTCTAAGATGTAATAGGAAACACACTTGTTATTTTATTTGGCCTGATTATAAAAAAGATGATGGGGTATAATTGCCAATGATACAACTCTCCACAAGAGTCTAAATGACACAGAAATTAACAACTTTAGGTCATGGTATGGCCTTCAACAATTAGAAAATCCCATAACGCAAAGACAAGTTTCAAAATGCCCTGAAATCACAAATGTAAAAGAAATGTGGTATGAGTGCCAATGAGACAACTCTCCATCCAAGTCGAAATTTGTAACAGTAAGACATTATTCGATTGTCATATCATCAAATGTGACAACAGTAACCATGGTAACAGGCTCTATGCAAGTTAAAGAACCCAAATAACAACTCTTCAGTTGAGTTCATTGATAAAATCGATTAACCATCTTTGATTTTCATACAACCTGATTATAGCTTTTTAAAAAAACAGGTACATTTACATGTATTATGAAGCAGGTTTTCATCGAGAGAATCAAATTCATTGAATATAAAAAGAAGCATTGACAATATGATTCTTATTTAGTTCGATCAATTGGATCTTTTTAACACAGCTTTTATCCACTATTGTTTTCAAAAGAACTTTGTGTTTACTTTATGAAAAAAATCACATGAACTAACACAGAATTTATGATTTTTCAGCCAAAGAAAACTGTGGTACTTAGTGCAGATCCTAATGTGGTACAGAGTCGTGAAGAAGAAGATGACCTCGCTAAAGGTTTGTTTATATACTTTGTGTTACTTCATCATGTAAAAAATACAGCATTGCACCAAAAAATGTATAGTTTTATGTAACAATTTAAAATTGTTTTGCTGGTAGTAAATGTCTTCTTTTTTTTTTTAGATTAACTTGAAATTTTTTTAACATATTAAAAGAATGAAAACACTGAGGAAGAAAATTTAAATCTTAATATTTTTTTTTTAAATACCTGAATACATAAATTTGTCTTAAATTCTACTGAAAATTTTGCTGAAAGTTCGTTTTCACTCAAGATTAAATTAAAAGATGGTATTTTACTTAAACCGAAACAGTTGTATAGAGGTGTAGTTTTGATCTTATTGTTTTGACAGTTGAAAATCTCTTAAGGTGGTACCCAACTCTTTCACTACAATTAATTTGGCTCGTTTAATTTTCATAAAATTTTGTCAAAGTATTTACTTTGAGACTTAAACATGTTAAATAAAAATATAAAAATTTAAGGTGGGAGATAATCTGTAAAATCAGCTAAACGTTTTAATTACATTGTGTTGTAAAGGGAATATTAAGCTTCTCAATGATCAAAATAAGTGTTTGTCAAAATTCTATATAACCAGTGTAATTTTTCTGATAAAACGGTTGGTTCAAATTTTTGGAAATTTTAATATATTTTTATCAAAGGGTCAAAGTAAATACTTTGTCAAATTTTTATGAAAATTAAACGAGCCAAATTAATTTTAGTTAAAGTGTTGGGTACCACCTTAAACAGACCGTTTAACAACTAATTTTCAAGGGAAAAAATATGGTACTAATGTTGTCATGAATATGTAAAGCTAGGATCTTTCTTTATTTAATTACATCAAATAAATTTGAAATTGACGGTATTTAATTGCCACGAGAGGACTTGAAAGGGTTAAACGTGAAATAAAGAATCTGCTAAAATAAGTTGCTTTACATTATAACATTTACAAAATATGTTACAATGCAAACTGGTTAATGACATAAATGACATCAAACTTCATCTGGTTATCCTGTGATATGGTTTCAGTTCTTTAAAAATTACTCCTCCTGTCTGTCATATCTAAGCTGGTATATTATAAGTAAGCTCTCAGTCCATTTTGTTAAGTGTAGAAATAAACTGTCTTGCTTTATTTTTTAGCTATCCAGTTATCTTTACAAGACAATCAAAGGTCACAGGTGAAAACCCAAAGTCTGTATCCCACAGGAATGACTGGTTACCCTTCAACTGATGTCTATGCTTCTAGCAGTAAACCAAAGGAACTTAGAAAAGTAAGGAAACAGTTGATTATACAGCAGCCCTGTTGTAATACATGATTCATTAGTTTTAGAATTGCATTGTAATGTAGATAGATAAAACATGGATATTTAATAGAAGATGTTCATGTTTCCAACTTTTGACTTCGGGAATACATAATTTTCCACATGTCACCTTTTCTCAGTCTGTGGTAAGACATTCTGGTACTCGGTCAAGCTAGAGTAGTTTAAAGAAGTAAAATCAAGTTATAATCAGTGCAATTTTGGGGAAAAAAGTAACTTTTTTATTATGTTTTTATGCCCCATTTATGAGCATTATGTTTTCTGGTCTTTGGGTCCATTCTTTCGTTTGTCCATCTGTTTGTCCCGCTTCAGGTTAAAGTTTTTGGTCGAGGTAGTTTTTGATGAAGTCGAAGTCCAATCAACTTGAAACTTAGTACATATGTTCCCTATGATATGATCTTTCTAATTGTAATGCCAAATTAAGAGTTTTTACCCCAGTTTCACAGTCCACTGAACATAGAAAATGATAGTGCGGATGAGGCGTTCATGTACTATGGACACATTCTTGTTTATACAGAAAAAGAAAAGCTTAATTTGATAATTGCTTTGCCAGTGAAGAGCAGAATAATTAATACAAATTACTGTTTAGCAGGTTGTTTTCGTAGGTGTAAAACTTCCAAGATTTTCATTAAATGAGGTATATGAAATATTTTGGTGGTTTCAAAACTTTTATCATTACCTTTGCATGAACACTTTTAAATTGACGGAATTTATCTAAGGTATTTTGTTCTATCCGCCAAAATAAGCAAAAATTTACACCCTGCTAAATTAACCAGCTATACAGTATGATATAAACAAATTTGTATGCCCCACCTACGATAGTAGAGGGGCATAATGTTTTCTGGTCTGCATCCGTCCGTCCTTCCATTCGTTCGTTCGTTCAGGTTAAAGTTTTTGGTCAAGGTAGTTTTTGATAAAGTTGAAGTCCAATCAACTTCAAACTTAGTACACATTTTCCATATGATATGATCTTTCTAATTTAATTGCCAAATTAGACTTTTGACCCCAGTTTCATGGTCCACTGAACATAGAAAATGATAGTGCAAGTTTCAGGTTAAAGTTTTTGATCTTTCTAATTAAAATGCCAAATTAAATTTTTTATCCAAATTTCACAGTCCACTGAACATAGAAAATGATAATGCGAGTGGGGCATCCGTATACTATGGACACATTCTTGTTAATATTCATTTTATATGCTAGACAAAATCATCAGAAAACAGTAAATTTTTCATCTTAAAAAATTGCATTTCCACTTTTAGGTGAAAGCTCTGTATGACTTTGAAGCTGCAGAAGACAATGAGTTAACCTTCAAAGCAGGAGAGCTTATAAGTGTAGTCGATGACAGGTAAGGAGAAAAATATAACATACACAATTATTCCTTTAACCATTGAACTTAAATGTATATTTTTGGTCAATAAAAAAACAGTCTCAACTGTTCTTGAGTTGAGGAAAAGTGTTTCAGACTTGAAATAAAGTCCTGTATATACCCCTCTTAAATTGCAAAAATAAATTTATAAGCTACTGAAATTTCTGTCATGAAAGTTAGATGTAAAGTAATACAAGTTTACATGGGATATTAAAAGATTTTCATAATATTTTAATGTCATTTGGTCACATTAAAATTAGTTATTGACTGGAATCAAACATCAGTAAACATTTAAGAATTGAATGCTTCTTTTTGTAACTTCATTGGGGTGTAAAAGCGTTGACCGAAGTACATTTTGTATGAAGCGCGAAAGCTTTTACAACCCTATGAAGTCACAAAAAGAAGCATTCAATACTTATAATTACATTTTGTAGCTATGATCATGAAAACACCAATTTTTTTTTTATTTAATTCACCTGTGCACTTTATTGTTGGACCACGTATTATCATGAATGAAAAGTTTTATTGAGTAATGCAATTGCTTAAGGAATAACACGTGATGTGCAGTTAGCCAATCAGAATAAAGTATTACCATGAAACATACATCTAATGTAATTATTGTAAGATGATCATGCATGACATCCTTCAGAGTGACTGTACAATACACATCTGCTTACAAAACACACCTGTTTACAATCCACACCGGCATACAAAATGCACATTGTAAAATACACACTTGCATACAACGTACAATACACACAAGTATCTCCATATATATAAAGTTGTATTTAATTGATAATATTTCTGTTTCAGTGACCCTAACTGGTGGAAGGGTTTTAACCACCGGGGAGAAGGATTGTTTCCTGCAAACTTTGCCACAGCAGATCTTACTGTTGAACCAGAGGAACGTAAGTATTTATTTAAACCATTTCCGATATTGAATCCTTAATCAAATATCAAAACAGTCAATTAAGTGCTAATGTAATTCATTAAAAAATCTCTACAGATCACACTTAAATTTTCATTATGGGCTATTCCATAAAATTGTATAAAGAAGGGTAGGAAGGAACTTTCAAAATATCCCTACAACCAAGAACCATTTATGTAGATAATTTTGTATAATGGTAATAGACGCATCCTGAAAAAAGACCCACATTCATTAATTAAATTTTACTTCCAACCCTCTCTCATACATCGTAATGAAATATTCCTAATAAGACTTAAAAAGACTTTGACAAATATTTTATCAATTGAAAATTAAAGTTTTGTTTTGTGACAAAATTTACCATCCTGTCTCATCAGGTTTTCTTGAATCAAATGGTCACCTTTTTAAGCAGATCTGTTGCCGCTCTTTCAGGGGGAAATGAAAAACTTTTTTGTGTCATTTTTAGTAAGTCATTAATAAGTATGAAGATACAGAAATATAAGCCAAGATTCATACATGAAAGTTTGAACACAATGGAAAATTAATTTTTCAATCTGCTTTATAAAAGATTGAATTTTGTAAATCATTTACATCATTATATCCTTACAGCGGAACATTTGAAGAAAGTGCATTTTAATGAAGAGGTACAAGTCAAGACTGTAGAAACTGCTCCAGAAGATGTTGAAATTGATGAGGTAATTGCAATTGAGTTCATATAATCTTGAATAATGTTCATATAATTGAAGGGGTGATTTAAGGCAAGTCTCAAATTTTGTTGAGAATAAGCCAATTGGAAATGCATTATAAAAATAAATTTACATAGAATAAATTTTGCAAAAAATACTACAATGTAGATACAGTTTTATTTAAGTTTTAATATGATTTCAACTGTTTGGAAAATTGTCAGAAATCAATTTGTACAGAATGTACATTTATACTTTAACCCATTGAAGTCAAGGGAGATAACAAAATGAAAAAAATATTGTGAAATTTTAATTCTTATAATATTATAAGATGATCTTTAACACAAAGACATAAGAAATGTGGATTTTTATATATTGTAAATTCAGCAATTATTGCGTGCATTTATTATTGCGATTTTGATGCTTTAGACTAAATTGTTTTTGTTTTTTTGTTTTTTTTTTTGCGATATTGAGGAAAATCCTGTTTTATTCATATTAAAATGTCAAAACGCGAATTTTAATTATTGCAATTATAACCCTGTTGTATTCATCGAAATAATAATAAAACATAGCAACAATTTTTAAATTTACAGTATTATTTCAAGAGGCAAAACCAAATAAATGTGAAATGTATTATACATATTTTTGTATACTACTCTTTTGAAATGTGAATCAGGCTTCATTTCAAATCTTTTCCAATAAACATGATAAATAAGATATGTTTGTCTTTCCATCCTTGTATTTATAGATCAATTCAGTTGTCGTACTGCTAATGTTTATCATTCTAAATGTTCTGTTTGACTAATTTCCAACTTTTGTATATTATTAAACAGGAAAAGATAGATAAAGTTTTACAGTTGATACAGAATGCAGATCCTACAGGAGAAACTCAACCAGATTCTCAAGAAATGTTACAGCTAGAAGGTATTATAGATTGGTGTAAAGCAACTAAATATTCTCTGTAGGATGAATATTTATCATGCTATATATATCTTCATGTCATACGTATCTACTTATCTACTTATTTGGCAAGTGTTTCAGTTTTAGTTATATTGCAACTGTTAAATGTACATCATTTCTGACATTGATAAGTACTGTAAATTCAGAAATTATTTCAAGGTTTTTTTTAATGCAAAAATGCGAATGAGTGAAAATTGCAATAATACGGACTCACATTCTATACCTGATTCATATTTCTGTATGCAGATTTTCCTCACATCGCAAGAATTAATCTCCCATTTTTGTACAATATTTCAAAAATCGCAATAATAAATGCACGCATTAATTTCTGAATTTACAGTAATGTTTTGTAATAGTCACTTAATGGTTTATATTTAGACTTTAAGATATGCTTTATGGGATAGTTGCTGGCAGTTGGTGTGAGGAAATCATTTTAAAAATTTTGGCTGATCAAATCAAGGCATAGTCAACTTTAATGACAGAATGCTAGCATCCCATTGGATAAAGTTTGTGTTTTTAAAAACAATACTAAAATATATTGAACACTATGAATTATTTGAGTAGCCATAAGTTCTTGTATACTACATTTATTACTAAAGGTTTAAGGTGGTAGACCTTGGTTAAGGGAAGTAACTCTTAAAATCATCAGTACGTTTGTGTCAGCCATTTTCATAAATATATTCTAAGCTTCTAGGATACATAGACTATTTCCAATCTGTTTCAGGTAAATGCTTAAAAAACATTGATGAAACTTGGATTTTACAAACGCATAACTGATTTAAAGAGTTATCTCCCTGAACCAAGGTCTTCCACCTTAAATGTTCAAATCTCACTTCTTTTTTTTCTTCAGAACAGTGTAAAGCAATGGGACCTTTAATAGATTGTGAACTAGAGAAAATAGACAAGTAAGTGACTTTGTTAAGACTGTATATAGAATATATTTAATGGCAAATTTTGCATCATGTGTTCTCTGATCAATATAAGAAATAAAGATATGGTGTATGATTGGCTATTAATGAGACAGCCAGAATCAAAATGATCTGGATTTAAGCAGTTAAAGGATAATATATATTAAGCCTTTAACAATGAGCAAAACACTTACTGTATAGGTAGCTATAAAAAATCCAAATAAGAATAATTTGAAACAATTCAACCGTAAAAACTAGTGGCCTATATATATATATTTTATAACAAAATAATTTATGAAAAAAAATAATATGTTCACTTAATCACATGGTATAGTGTGCCAAACTTTTAACCTCTTTGTTTGAACAACTAGTGAATGTGAAGATTTTTTTCAATTTTTTATTGAATTAATCATTCTAATTTTATTCTAAAACTTTTAATAAAGCATATTTTCTCACACAATTGTTAGAAAAAAATAAAACAAAAAACCACTTAAGCCGCATTGCATTGGTCAGAATATCAAACGATTCAGAAAAGCATCAATTCAAATAATTAATTTTCCATAAGTCATGGTGGTCAAGTGGTCAAAGTTGGTAAACTACTGTATCACCAGCCTGTCAATACTAAGGTTAAGATTTCGAATTCTACAAGTGGTAGTGGCCCAGACTTCAATCTTAATGGACTTGGATTGTTAATTTTTGTACCAAAGATTAATAGTTTGCTTCAGCTTCCTCCACAGGGGCAGATCCAGTCATTTAAAAAGGGGGTGGGGTCCTAACCCAGGACAAAGGGGGGTTCCAACTACATGTCCCCATTCAAATGCATTGATCATCCAAAAAAAATTGGGGGTTCCAACCCCCGAAACCCCCCCTTTCCCGGATCCGCCACTGCTCCAATATGAAGAACTGACAGCAACAAAATAGCACAATAGCGCTGTGATGAATGTGATGTTAAACACCAATCAATCCATTTATCAACAGTCCATGTACATCTTTCTGGGTTTAAATAAAAAATTGGATATATTTATTTATGATTAAAAGTCATTTTTTTTTTATCAATTTACAGAAAATATGCTGGTTTGTGTGAACTTAATACCAAGATAATGGAGTCCTTGCAGATGTATCACAATTTGATGAAGGAGACTCCAACACCATATATTAAAGGTGGCATGTCAACTGGACCTTATTCTCTACCCATGCAGATGCCACCCCCTCAAGATTTTTCTAGTCAAGTAAGTGGAATAGTATGATAATTTAGATTATTAACCGGATTTTTGTGACAAAAAAGTTGGTTATTGATTTGGGGATGTACGGCGGGCAGTCAGGCGGTCGGTCGGGCGAGCGGCAACCAAATGTTGTCCGTGCATTTACTCATGAACCGTTCAACTAAAGCTTTTAAAATTACTGACAACAAAATGTAGGTCGAGTTCAATTATGACGATTTTGACTTGTACCGATCAGGAGTTATGGTTCTTGAAAGATTGAAAAATGGCATTTCCAGTCGTGTCCGTTCATTTACGCATGAACTGTTCAACCAAAGCTT
Source organism: Mytilus galloprovincialis (assembly GCF_965363235.1). NCBI lineage: Eukaryota > Metazoa > Mollusca > Bivalvia > Mytilida > Mytilidae > Mytilus > Mytilus galloprovincialis. The sequence goes on from NC_134849.1 coordinate 45,121,926, forward strand.
CCCAAATTTAAATATGTTGTTACTGATGACAAAATGGAGGTCAAGTTGAATAATGACGATTTTGACTTTTACTGTTGAGGAGTTATGGTTCTTGAAAGATTGAAAAATGGCTTTTCCAGTCGTGTCTGTGCATTTACTCATGAACTGTTCAACCAAAGCTTTTCAATTTTTAATATGTTGTTACTGATGACAAAATGGAGGTCAAGTTCAATAATGTCAATTTTGACTTTTACCGTTCATCAGTTATGGTTCTTGAAAGATCGAAAAATGGCATTTCCATTCATGTTGTTGCATTTACTCATGAACCATTCAACCTAAGCTTTTCAAATTTTAATATGTTGTTACTGATGACAAAATGGAGGTCAAGTTCAATAATGTCAATTTTGACTTTTACCGTTCATCAGTTATGGTTCTTGAAAGATCGAAAAATGGCATTTCCATTCATGTTGTTGCATTTACTCATGAACCATTCAACCTAAGCTTTTCAAATTTTAATATGTTGATACTGATGACAAAATGGATGTCAAATTTGATATTGACGATTTTCACTTTCACCGTTCACCAGTTATGGTTCTTGTGATATTAACAGGACACAAATAAATGTTAATAAATCCGGTTTGCTGTCGATGTGACAGCCTCTTATTTTAAGGAATAATATAACATTTAAGACAGTTTTTTATGCCCCATTTATGGGCACTATGTTTTCTGGTCTGTCCGTCTGTCTGTCCTGCTCTAGGTTAAAGTTGTTGGTGGAGGTAATTTTTGATGAAGTTGAAGTCCACTTAACTTGAAACTTAGTACACATGTTCCCTATGATATGATATTTCTAACATAAATGCCAAATTAGAGATTTCCCTGATTTTTACAGTCCACTGAACATAGAAAATGATAGTGTGGATGGGGCATCCGTGTACTGGGGACACATTCTTGTTTCTTCAAAAATACTGTATAAAACTTCTTTAACATGCATACCTGCATTTTGAGATATTAACATTTTGTTTCATTAATTTGATATATTTGTTTGTTTTCACAGTTTGGTTTATTTGGCACCTATAAGTTTAAATTACCAATTTGAACACATCAAAAGAAAATATTCTTCAAAAAGATATATGCAGGACAAAAAATCTTTGAAAAGTATTTGCTGCAATTCAAGGTTAAAACTTTGTTCTTAAAATCTGATATTTTGGCTGTGTCATGTTTTGCTTACTGTAAATTCAGAAATAATTGCAATGTTATTTTTATTGTGAAAATGTGACAGATTTCTAATCGCTATACTTAAAACTGGCATTTTGAAATCTTTTATATAAATCAGACAGGAATTTTCTGAAAAATCCCATTTTAGTCTAAAATCGTAATAATAAATGCAGGCAAAAATTTCTGAATTTATAATATTTGGCACCTTAGATTAAACACCAAAACAAAACAATCTTTAAAAGATAAATTCATAATTTTCAATAATCATAAGTAAAATATTCAATTGTTAGCAATAATTATGCGAATAGAATAAAAAATAAGAGTTGTCATATATATTTTTATAAACATCTAAATACAGTCAGGTTCTTTTAGAATCTTAAATATTTTTATTTTATTTTACAAATTACTTCATTTTCAGATGTATAATGGTCAACCTCAATTCATTCCTCAAATAAATGCACAAGTTGGAGGGCAAATGACAGTGCCAAGTCAAGGTCAAATGCCACAGATGACAACCCAAGTTCAAGGCCCAGTGCCACAGATGCCACAGCCTGCACAAAATTATGTAGGTCAGGTACCCAACTCACAGAATTACTCAAGGTAAAGTTATCTTAATTTATTTTACAGTGATATAACTTATGAAAAGTGCAATCAAATTTTTCACAAAGTTTTTATTTTTGCAAGAAGAAAATAAACGATATAAATTTCTGCAAGAATGTAAGTCTTTAAATTCCTTTACATGAATGCATTCAGAAAATAAGAAAATTTTGAAATTAATTGTTGTAAGGTTGAATAGTAAGGGAAAAATAAAGTGTCAACGAAAAAAATAGGTTTACTGTGTTGTATGAATATGTTTCATGTTGAGTTATAAAACAAAACTAAATGAACATTACTATTATTTACAAGAACGATTAAAAATTATGTAATATCAAATTGAGAATGGAAATGGTGAATGTGTCAAAGAAACAATAATCCAACCAAAAAGCAGAACACAGGCCAAGGCCACCAATGGGTCTTCCACATAGTGAGAAAATCATGCACCAGTACTTCAGTTAACAACATTTTTTACTAGTTCAGTAAAACTGGATGTCACACTTAACTGGATATCATATAAATGAACTTATATCAGAAGACATACAAAATAAATAAACTGTTTACTATTTCAGTAATGCAACAGACCCACAGCAAATGTATAGCCAGCCACCTGTTCGACCAGATGTCCCTAGTGTTCAATCCCATAATCCTCCACAGAATAACATCCAATCACAGCCTGTGTTACAAAACAATTATAGTGTTCACCCAGTACAGCAACAGTTTTACCAGCCTCAGCAACAACCATTGTTATAACAAAATATTTGTAAACAGAAAATAATTGATTATTTTTAAAAACTTGAGTGGGTGTTTCTATAAATAGAAAAATGAAGAGTTGAACTTTTGTGAGTGCAAGCATTTTGCAATAAAGTGAAAAGATAGTAAATGAACCACAGTTAATAAAAATATATGAAGTAACTTAAAAAATGTAAATAAAACTTTATCAAAATAGACCATTACTGGCATTTTAAAACTATTTTGGGTTGTCTGACTTCAATTCAGATGAGACTATATATGGCAAAAAATTATTGAATAACACTAAGGAGATAGTAGATTTTTGGACAAAATTGTCAACTTATGACTTAATAATCTCTGTATTTGGTAAAGATGTGTGTTGAATAAAAGAATCTTAGTTCTTTATTTGATGTTGCTTAATTTGCAAAAATTGTTGCATTTTATTATGTGAGAAATAAGTTCAATTACAGAAATAATAGTCAATGATGAAGTTATATACAAAATCATAAAAGCTAGCTTATACATGTTATACCTATATTTTCAGGATAATTCAATTTTTCAAAGGACATTGCAATTATTCAAATTGATAATTTGACTGACCATTTCTAGCGTTCTTTGTAATTAACCATTCCTAAATTGTCTTGAAAACTGAATTTTAATTTATTAAAGGTGGGAATGACAGTATTAACCATGTTAACAGTAGCTTAGCATGCAGGAAACCATTTTTTTCTGAATTTTTTTGTAACTCAAATCAAAGTTATACTTCAAGACATGACCATATTGAAAAGTCTTGTAGAACTTTCTACACATAGGGCTTAAATTAATATATTGTTTTTTTCTCCCAATCCTAACCCTGCCAAGCCAGGTGTGAGTAGGTAGGTAGCGAAATAATTTTATTTTTCCAAAAAGCTTGAATATTATCGAATGATCTGGCAACCCTGAAAATCAAAAATGAATAAAATAATATTTGACTTAGTTTTGACAATAAAATTTTATGAGTAGGACAATTTTTGCAGGGTTGGTAGGGATTGGGGAAATAAACAATATTTTATTTTAGAACTTGAGTACTGAGAATAGTAGTGAGATTTTTTTTGTGGAAATAGAGGAGCAATTGCTTCTCATGTATAATCGACGTGCAATGGGTGAGCTTGAAATATGAGTGGAAGTTTTGCTTTGTTTTGAACATGCATTGATCAAACTTCAATTATCAAGCATTCTTTCTGAAATCATTACATCCTTCAATAAGCTAGCTTATATTTTTTTTTTCTTTTCAATAATTTTTACATTGTTCAAAGAGATGTGAGGAAAATGTCAACGAGACAGCAATCAAACAGCAAGAGTTGACATTTTTTAAGTTCACATATTGTAGATTAATATATTTATTTGTGGGCATCAATTTTCTTGGTTTGGTTTTACACAAAAAATAATAAATCCATATTACATTTATATGATATTGCTGTTTTTTTGCCAATTTAATAACACTAGAGACCACTACAATAAATATAAGACAAAGACCTCGGAGTCTGTATGTTTCACCTTAGCAATTCTAGTTTTAATAAGAACAATTGTAAGAAAAGATTTGTTTTTCAGAGGGTCTCTCCTTGCTAGCATGTTCAAATGGAACAATTATTTTTTTTACATTGATTTCATACAACTTATAATATCTGAACGATTTGCAAATAGGAATATGTCTTTGTTTTGTAGAGTTTCTGATGTTACAAGTAGAACGTCTGACATTTGTGTTTTTAGAATTGTGTTACATTTTACACTTGTGAATTTGTAAAATGTTTAATTTTTGATTGGGTCATTTTCACATTTTACTGCAATTTATGACATTCATCCACAATTTCTAAATAACTTATCATAAGTCAATGAAAGTCCAACTCAAGTCACAGTATATGAGTTGCCTAATAAAGATTTTATTCATTTCATTTTGAAACTCATCTGAATTCCTATAATTTATGTCTATTGAGTAGTAAAACAAATGTCCTGAATTTTGTTTGCCTTTATTATACCCCTGCTAGCAAATTTTTAATCCTATGTTCAGTATTTTAACCCGTGGATGGCCATGTTTTACTATAACATAACTTAACCAATGGAAATCTATCTCATTTAATTAAATCTTTGAGAAAGGGGATTATGGTTGATATAAGTTTTCTTGAAGGTTTTCCGGATTAGCTGGAATTCTAGATTTTGACATTTTTCCCGTGTATATCTGAACTAAATATTGATTTTTTTTACCTGATTTCTGGTTGCTGGCATCTTTTGTGCTTTAACCCATTTGAATACAAGACATAAAAAAGTGAAGGAAATAGCTATAACAGTTGTGTAATATTGAGTTATCCCATTCTAGGTGAATACTTTATTTTGTCAACTACCTCCCCCTCTTTCCCCTTCTTGAGGTTGGTGTATTTTTTATATCCTGAAAATCTAAGAGTTTTAAATATAGACTGTTTTAATAGTGATTGACTTAATATTTGGTACCTAAATACATGTATAAGTGCCCCAATGCCTTTCTTCACATGTTTTATTTTCAAAAATACTAAGAAAATGTTGGTGTTTTTTTTTCCAAAGTAATGATTTCTATATTTTTGAAAATTTTTGAAAATGCCTGTTCAAAATGAAGGTATATATATTTGTTTAAGTTCCAACCCAACTGAAGATATACTTTTAGAAAGAATTTGCATCTTGACATATAATCATTCCTTTTGTGATGTTGCTTGAATGGTAGAGCTTGACATATACATATAGAAACTTTTGATAGCAAATTTAAATCTGTGTGAGAAAGTCTTATCAACTTCATTTACATTTAATGTATTTCAGTCATGAAGACAATTTTCTTTCAGTAAGGGATTTACATAAGGAACAAAACATGTCATCTAAAAAATAAATTTTCTTTCTCTACGTACTCCTGCTATTAAATAGTATTTAACTGAATGTTTTTATTAATCATGTTTTAATACATACTCAGCTTACTACAATGTTACACTGCTAAGCTGTTTTGCATTTAAGATATTGTGGGATAAAAGATACATATGATAAATGTGCCATGCACATGTGAAATAGAAGATATATAACATGTTATTTATTCATGTATAATTTGTTATACCAAAAATATTGGTATGTTTTATGTGATATGTTGTAAAATTTATTGTATTGTAAATAATCCAGAATAAACCATGATCTTATACATTTGTTTTAATTTATTATTAATTTCTTATTGAAAATTATAATACATATATTTTTTCTTTACTGTCAGAAGACATCAGAAGCTGTTACTGTAAATTCAGAAATTATTGTGTGCATTTATTATTGCGATTTTCTCATATCAGACTAGAATGTGATTTTAATTTTTGCGATTTTGTAAAAAAATCATGTTTAATTCATATTAAAATTATTGCGATTATAACCTTGTTGCATTTTTCGCAATAATAAAAACATCGCAACAATTTCTGAATTTACAGTAATTAATTAACAAAAAGTCTCTCTCAGGTCAAGGATGGGGTCATAAATCAGTTGTCAATTTCATCTTTAAAGACCTTTTAGCAACTGTAAATGAAAAGAACAGCAAAAAGTGTTGTTCCTTTGATATAAAGCTTTTTTTATTTGTGTTAATTGCCACTTTCAGTGACTTTGCCTGTATTATGTGGACACAGGTTTATTGAAGGAGGAGCTAAGCTTAGTACCTGGTTAGAGTCTAGGCATTTGGAAATAGACAGTCCTTGTCAAGTTTTAAAGATCAGAAACAAATGAATATTGTCACAAGCCGAGTTGAACTCACGACATCAGTGAACACTGCAGACTGACACCTTTCACACAGCTAGGCCATCACATATCTATAATCCACTTCATTTCTGTAATTTCCAAAACTGTATATTCAGATATTATTGTGATGTTTTTATTATTGCTAAAAAATGTGACAGGGTTATAATTGCAATAATTTAAACTCGCTTTTTTTGGTTTTTTATTTTGTATGCATTAAACAGGATTTTCTCAATATTGCAAAAATAAAAATCGCTTTTTAGTCTTAAATAACAAAATCACAATAATAAATGCATGCAATAGTTTCTGAATTTACAGTAAATGAACAATGACAAAAGCCTTGGTGATCAAGTAGTGTTCTAGTATATCAACATCTATGTCACTGGTGGTACAGTCAAACTAGTAGTATTTATAAAGGTTAGTTAACTGCTTGCAGACAATACTCATATCATAATACATCTTGATATACTCAAACAATGAAAATGATCACCATAAAATTTAATGATTACTGTGGCAATCTATCAAAACAAGAACGAACACTGCCACTGCAAGTTTTTTAATAAATAATTGGATAAGTTGTGAACAGACTTGGGGTAATTGTAATTGTAATCGTTAATCAGCTGTAATTGATTACAATTTTTCAAGTAATCAGTGTAATCATTAATCAGCCAAAAATCTGATTACATGTAATTTAATTTAATCAATTACTTTTCAAAATACCCTGTAATCATGATTACTTTTTGATTACATTCTGATTACAATGAAAAAAATCTAAAGTTGTGTTTTTGGTCATTAAATGAACCTCTTTGTTCATATTTGATAAATTTTTACCATACTAAAATGGTTTGGTTACTTTTAGCTTGTCTACTTCAGTTAAAAATAAACTGTTACAGTATTGAAAAGTCATCATTAGCCTAAGCAGAGACATATAATACAATTGTATACCTTTTATCTTGGTAAAAGATATTGTACATACATGTATATTCATCATTTAATGATCTTCATATTAATATTTGATAATAACTGTTATATATTCAAGTAATACTTTTCTTTAAACCTGAATTATAATCTTTTGTTAATTTTTGTGATTTTTGTCAACTTTGAATTGACAGGTAGGAGACTAATTAAGGTTTGTTTTTATTGCAATTACCAATTGAGTATAGCTGTAGGGAAATATATATGATAAAAGATAAATCAGACATGAAAATTTATCTAATTAGCACAAACTAAATTAAAAGTTGGACAAATATGTTGTTTAAACTTTTTTTTGTATATGGACTGGACGTGTAAAATGCAATGGTTTTTATACGACCGCAAATTTTGAAAAAATTTTCGTCGTATATTGCTATCACGTTGGCGTCGGCGTCGGCGTCGTCGTCGTCGTCGTCGTCGTCCGGCGTCCGAATACTTTTAGTTTTCGCACTCTAACTTTAGTAAAAGTGAATAGAAATCTATGAAATTTTAACACAAGGTTTATGACCATAAAAGGAAGGTTGGTATTGATTTTGGGAGTTTTGGTCCCAACATTTTTAGGAATTAGGGGCCAAAAAGGGCCCAAATAAGCATTTTCTTGGTTTTCGCACCATAACTTTAGTTTAAATTAATAGAAATCTATGAAATTTTGACACAAGGTTTATGACCACAAAAGAAAGATTGGGATTGATTTTGGGAGTTTTGGTTTCAATAGTTTAGGAATAAGGGGCCAATAAAGGGCCCAAATAAGCATTTTTCTTGGTTTTTGCACAATAACTTTAGTTTGAGTAAATAGAAATCTATGAAATTTAAACACAATGTTTATGACCACAAAAGGAAGGTTGGTATTGATTTTGGGAGTTTAGGACCCAACAGTTTAGGAATTAGGGGCCAAAAAGGGACCCAAATAAGCATTTTTCTTGGTTTTCGCACCATAACGTTAGTATAAGTAAATACAAATCTATGAAATTTAAACACAAGGCTTATGACCATAAAAGGAAGGTTGGTATTGATTTTGGGAGTTTTGGTCCCAATAGTTTAGGAAAAAGGGGCCCAAAGGGCCCAAAATTAAACTTTGTTTGATTTCATCAAAATTGAATAATTGGGGTTCTTTGATATGCCGAATCTAACTGTATATGTAGATTCTCAACTTTTGGTCCCGTTTTCAAATTGGTCTACATTAAGGTCCAAAGGGTCCAAAATTAAACTTTGTTTGATTTTGACAAAAAATGAATCGGTTGGGTTCTTTGATATGTTGAATCTAAAAATGTACTTAGATTCTTGATTATTGAAGTTTTTTGGTCCAGTTTTCAAATTGGTCTACATTAAGGTCCAAAATTAAACTTTGTTTGATTTCATCAAAAATTGAATCCTTGGGGTTCTTTGATATGCCAAATCTAACTGTGTATGTAGATTCTTCATTTTTGGTCCTGTTTTCAAATTTCACATTCTACATTAAAGTCCAAAGGGTCCAAAATTAAACTAAGTTTGATTTTAACAAAAATTGAATTATTGGGCCTCTTTGATATGCTGAATCTAAACATGTACTTAGATTTTTGTCGAGCCTGCAACTTTTGTTGCAGAAAGCTCGACATAGGGATAGTGATCCAGCGGCGGCTACGGCGGCGGCTACGGCGGCGGCTACGGCGGCGGCGTTAGCTCACTTCTTAAAAGCTTTATATTTTAGAAGGTGGAAGACCTGGATGCTTCATACTTTGTATATAGATGCTTCATGTTACGAAGTTTCCATCAGTCACATGTCCAATGTCCTTGACCTCATTTTCATGGTTCAGTGACCACTTGAAAAAAAAGTTCAAATTTTTTGTAATGTTGAATTCTCTCTTATTATAAGTAATAGGATAACTATATTTGATGTGTGCGTACCTTGCAAGGTCCTCATGCCCGTCAGACAGTTTTCACTTGACCTCGACCTCATTTCATGGATCAGTGAACAAGGTTAAGTTTTGGTGGTCAAGTCCATATCTCAGATACTATAAGCAATAGGGCTAGTATATTCGGTGTATGGAAGGACTGTAAGGTGTACATGTCCAACTGGCAGGTGTCATCTGACCTTGACCTCATTTTCATGGTTCAGTGATTATAGTTAAATTTTTGTGTTTTGGTCTGTTTTTCTCATACCATATGCAATAGGTCTACTATATTTGTTGTATGGAATGATTGTTAAGTGTACATGTCTAGCGGGCAGATGTCATGTGACCTTGACCTCATTTTCATGGTTCAGTGGTCAAAGTTAAGTTTTTGAGTTTTGGTCTTTTTATCTAATGCTATATGCCATAGGTCAACTATATTTGGTGTATGGAAATATTTTATGATCTTTATGTCAGTCGAGCAGGTTTTATTTAACCGTGACCTCATTTTCACTGTTCATTGCACAGTGTTAAGTTTTTGTGTTTTGGTCTATTTTTCTTAAACTTTAAGTAATGTGTCAACTATATATGTTGTATAGAAGCATTGTTAGCTGTACCTGTCTGCCTGGCATGGTTCATCTGACCTGGACCTCTTTTTCAAGGTTCATTGGTCTTTGTTTAGTTATCTTGGTTAATGTAAAGTTTATGTGACAGTTGTAATAAAGCTTAGATTTATACTTAAGACTATCAACATAATATCAATGATTAGTATAGAAGGCGAGACATTTCAGCGTGTGCACTCTTGTTGATTATGGGCTCAGTTTTCAAGTTGGTCCAAATCAGGATCTAAAATTATTATATTAAGTATTGTGCAATAGCAAGTCTTTTCAATTGCACAGTATTGTGCAATGGCAAGAAATATCTAATTGCAAAATATTGTGAAATAGCAAAAAAATTTTTAATTAGAGTTATCTTTCTTTGTCCAGAATAGTAAGCAAGAAATATCCTATTGCACAATATTGTGCAATAGCAAGAATTTTTTTTAATTGGAGTTATCTTTCTTTGTCCAGAATCAACTTAAATCTTTGTTATATACAATATACAATGTATATACACTTTTTACTACCAACTGATAAATTTAAATAATCTTTACCATTCAGTGATAACAAGCAGTTTTTTTACATCTTAATATTTTATGATGTATTTAAATGAGTAGTTAATATTGTTGCAATCTCCATTAGAAATTTGAATTGATATCAGTTTTGAAAAAGGGAAACGGGGATGTGAAAAAAAAAGGGGGGGGTTAAATTTTTCTCATTTCAGATTTCATAAATAAAAAGAAAATTTCTTCAAACATTTTTTTGAGAGGATTAATATTCAACAGCAAAGTGAATTGCTCAAAGGCAAAAAAAACCTTTTAAGTTCATTAGACCACATTCATTCTGTGTCAGAAACCTATGCTGTGTCAACTATTTAATTTTAGATTTAAAAAGTTTGAAGAAGAAATCTTTAATTGATTTGTAAAATTTTGGCATTTGTTTTGTGTAAAAAAAAACCATGTAATGTCAAAAATTTGATCACAATCCAACTTCAGAGCTGTATCATGCTTGAATGTTTTGTCCATACTTGCCCCAACTGTTCAGGGTTCGACCTCTGCGGTCGTATAAAGCTGCGCCCTGCGGAGCACCTGGTTAGTACTTTAATACATATTGTTTACAATTTGATTAAACATTGGTGATAAAGTGTAATGTATATATATGTAGTGAAATTTGGTGTTTATTTAAATAGATGACGTTTAATTTGAAGTTATCATTTTATAATTGAACCAAATAAAATACGTTTTCAAAAATGCTATAGTTATATTAAACGTTTATTCATCTACATCATTCAAAATGTTATAAAAAAAAAAATTCATTGTAATCAGATGTAATCATGATTACTTTGCCAATGTAATCATTAATTTAATCAGATACTTTCAGAAATGATGTAATCATTAATTTAATTTAATCGTACAAATGACAAAGTAATTGTAATTTAATCAATTACATTGAAAGTAATCGGACCCATCTCTGGTTGTGAAACAAGCTTATTTCCGTCTGAAAATTTGTTACAAGTTTTGCTATTTTGTATGCAAGGTATTGTTAATGTTCATGTCTATATATACAGCATGTGCAAATATGTAGGATAATCTGGACCATTTTTTTTCAATAGATTGGCCCACTTTTTGAAGTTGAAGTTGTTGGTAGTCATGATCAGTATGGTATGTAGGCTTGGCTTCGCCTTGATTTTTCTTAGATTTGACTCAGTTGACAATGTTAACAACCTGCATGCTGTATGGCCCACAAGGCTGTTGATTTATATTCAGGTAAATCTTTGGTAAGTATAGATTATATGGTTTTGTACACATTGATATCGTAAAATACCAGACATGAGCCACAAGCTGAACCAAGTGAGTGCAGAAAACGAGACAAAAAGCTTCACAATTGTGTCAAGCAGCTGATATTTTATGATATCTATATACAAAGAAAACCCGATTTTCTGTGTATCGTTCTGTTACTGGTCGTTTTCCTCTCCGTAAGACAGTTTTACCCTTTTCGAAAGCAAGCTTGTTAATATTTCTCACACTGTGACGTTGCTGAAAATGCCTGCTTGTTTTAAAGCCGAGATACAAAAAAACCGGAGTGACTGAGCAGGGTGATATAGGAGAAGGGAAGGGGATAAATCTTGTTTATGCCATGCCAGAAAAAAATTGAGTATTTACAATAAGTAGTTTTTGAATAATAGAGAAAATGGGTGAGGGATATAAAAGAAATGATTTTACCAAAAACATAAACATCATATATCAACTTTTTGTTTTTAAAATTTCTTAGATATGTATTTTTTCAATCTATTATAACAGGGAAGTTGAAATAATATGCATTTTGTTCTTAAAAAAGAGAAAAATCACAAATTTACAAAATTGACAGCATGGTAAATTTGACATTCTAACATGACGTCCTTCAAACGCTTTGAGTACACACCCGTGGTAAAATATGAATATATTGCCAGTGCTGTTCCGATTGTACTCACTCCCACGTCATATGCTTTTTTATGAATGAGATACCCGACGTCATAGAACAATGACGATAGAATGTAAGCATTTTACGGGAAAATACACGCTTGTGAATCCGAAAATCAACACAAGGAAACATACACAAATGATGCTAAAATGTGGCAAAAGCCCTTTATTGTACATCATATAAGACATATAAATAAATTATCATTCAAATTCATCCAAAACTGTCTAAATACATTATTTTAAATAGGCAATATAGGAAAGGTGTACTGACATAAGTAGTCTCTAAACACATTAGCTCCATGGAGCTTTCGTTAGTAGAAGCCATATTAACTATGTGTATCAGTGAGAAAAATGTAAAAGCATAGAAATATAGTATATACCAATACACATAATTAACAGCGCCTGGTGATGTTTGATAGCCTGACCGGTTTCGGTCCATAAAGGACCTTCATCAGAGGCAGAATGGTGGATTAATGTTTGCACCCTATTTATATAGATATGGTAACCAGCGGTTGAGTTAACCAGCGGTTGAGTTAACCGGTGGTTGTGTTAACCGGCGGTTGAGTCAACCGGCGGTTGCGTTAACCGGCGGTTGAGTTGACCGGCGGTTGAGTTAACCGGTGGTTGAGTTAACCGGCGGTTGAGTTAACCGGCGGTTGAGTTAGGCGGCGGTAAAGATCAAGACTGCATGACTACCATGAATTACTATTTCAAGACTTGATATACAGGTGTATCATAAGCCTGAGGTCAAGACTGCATGACTACTAGGAAGTACTATTTCAAGACTTGATATTTAGGTGTATCATAAGCCAAATATTAAGATCACATAACTACCATGAAATACTATTCCAAGACTTGATATTTAGGTGGATCATAAGCCAAAGATCAAGACTAAATGATTACTATGTACTTCTTAAATTATTAAAACACCCTTTATCCAATGCTAAAGCCCAAATATGGTTATATCATCAGGTCACATGTTTACCATATAGTGTAAAAATGTTTACCGTAACATGTCAAAAAGTTTACTGTAACATGAACATTAGCTAAATATAGATAATTGTAACCATGGAAAATCCCATTGGGATTTTTCACCGGTTAACTCAACCGCCGGTTAACTCAACCGCCGGTTAACTCAACCGCCGGTTAACTCAACCGCCGGTTAACTCAACCGCCGGTTAACTCAACCGCCGGTTAACTCAACCGCCGGTTAACTCAACCGCCGCCTAACTCAACCGCCGGTTAACTCAACCGCCGGTTAACTCAACCACCGGTTAACTCAACCGCCGGTCAACTCAACCGCCGGTTAACGCAACCGCCGGTTGACTCAACCGCCGGTTAACTCAACCGCCGGTTAACTCAACCGCCGGTTAACCCAACCGCCGGTTAACTCAACCGCCGGTTAACTCAACCGCTGGTTAACTCAACCGCTGGTTACCATATCTATATAAATAGGGTGCAAACATTAATCCACCATTCTGCCTCTGATGAAGGTCCTTTATGGACCGAAACCGGTCAGGCTATCAAACATCACCAGGCGCTGTTAATTATGTGTATTGGTATATACTATATTTCTATGCTTTTACATTATTTTAAATAGTTTAAGCATGTCACTAATGCAGTTTGCTCCGTTCTTTTACGCTAGTTTATTAGTGCGTTTATTTATGGGAACGGCAAATATTTGCCTACACCTAGAGCGCTTCGATCCAAAAGAATTGCCGTATGTGTCCTATCAGAATCGAAATAATTCATGGGGGCTTGAATATATCTAGATTTTACCACGGGTTGTCCCTTTATGCCGATATTTTACCCCTCGCTATCGCTCAGGGGTAAAATATTTGTCATAAAGGTTGCATTTCTGTAAATATTGACAATGCAATTTCCCATAGGAACTCCTTTTACGGCTAAAACTGTACCACTTTTACTATGAAGTTTTGAAAAAAATCTTATCCAAGAAATGAAGAATTGAAAGTTCATATGCACCACAATTTTTTTCAAAGGTCAAAATATAGGGCTGTGCGGCATATTTTCAACGTTTATATGACCTGAACTTCTCAGAGTTTAAACTTACACTAATTTTCTTAACTACCCCTACCTCGAATGAAAGTTTACCACAGATTTCAATGTAAACAATATGCACGTGTTTATTTACTGGTAACATTCCCAAGTTCTGTCTCTGCGATATGGAACACAGAGAGCATAACTCAGGGAACCAGTGTGTAAACAAAATGAATTTTCTATGAATATTCAATTACTCCCCAAAAGAGGCGTGTTTTGAGAAACAGCTGTATTTACAAAGTGCAACCTAAAGGGCCAACCCGTGGTAAAATCACGATATATTCAAGCCCCCATGAATTATTTCTTAATTATAAAAAGCATCAAAATATGATAAAACTTTCTTATATTAACACCTTTAATCACAGTGTAGATACTATTCTGTACGCTATCCGGAAGTCGCGATTTTCGAAGCGATGATTTCCAACTGGCTAACAGGACGGTTTTGCCTACGGTAACTTTTCTCATCATTTGTTTACTCCTATATCTACAAAGTGCTTTGAACATCTTCAAGGTATATATAGCATCGTAAATATGAGTAACTGTAACAAAAACATTCATTAGAATATAAAATATACGTGTGCATCACATCAACTTGGTAGAAAAAAGTGAAATCGATGGACAATTTTGCTCTCGTAGTACAAAGCAAATAATCTTTTATTGCAAATATTTGCACCAGTTTACAGTTAAATATATACTGTTTCAATATTCTTTTCGTATTTAAGTAGAATATTCGTATTTCCCATAAAAAATATGTTTTCTTTGAGGATCCCAAAATAAATTACTGTACGATCAGTCTAGAACTGACTGTATTCTAGAAGCGATTTCAGATTTTTTGACTGTATGACCAGTCGTGATTTTGAAGAAAAAACAACAGCAATTTGAAGGTATATACGTGTATATGTGATATTATGAACTATCCAGGGAGCTATAACGTGTAATTACTTTCATCAGACAATACAAATATATTTCTGATGAATTTTTTAGACGGCAAAATAATTGTATTTTTGTTCCATCAGTCTTATTTAAAATCAAATGCCTAAAAAGTAATACATGATTCGCTTGTGGACTTTGTAATAGTGTATCGTTAGAGTTATCTGTTTAGCTATTACATTTTTAAAGATTATTTACACCGTCCGCCGTTGACCAATTGATGATAACATAAATCAAGCTTGTCTTTTAAAATAACAAAAAATGGATAAAGACAGCTTTGCGTCGGGGGATAATTCATGTGATATAATTTTGGTAAGTTTACAGAAATAGAAGGTCCATAATGCATTAATCGAGTAAAAATGGAGCAATTTCAGAAAACTTTAATGATTGGTTTAGGAGGTGTTGGAAATACCTGATGGGTGCCCCCATATAATGTAATGTTCAAGTCCGTATCTTATATAAAGTAACCCCATAAAAGATTTTTACTAAAATTCGAAATAGACGGTACACAATACAGTCATTATCATTTATGATAAGGAATCCGAATAAGATTAATTAATAGTTATATCAGTGACGGATTCAAAAAAAGGGGATCCGGCAGTTTGAAACCCTTTTTTAACTATCAATTCATTTGTATGGGAACATATATTTGGAATCCCCTTTTCTCCTGGATTGGACCCCTCTCCATTTAAAAATGACCGGAACCCCCAATGTATATTAAGTGGTTTATGAGGAGATGCGCTTACAAAACCGGCGAAACATATTGTACCGGTCCAACGGACGAACGGAAAGACGGACTTCTTTATCACTATAACCCCCCGCTTGACAAAGTGGTGTACAATTGAGTGTCAAAGAGACAGTTTTCTCGTTTGAATTGTTTTACATTGTCTTATCGGGGCCTTTTATAGCTCACTATGCGGTATGGTCTTTGCTCATTGTTGAAGGTCGTACGGTGACCTATAGTTGTTAATGTCTGTTTCATTTTGGTCTTTTGTGGATAGTTGTCTCGTTGGCAATCATACCACATCTTCTTTTTTATATAGCTCTACATCTTAAACAAAGTGAAGGAACTGTGATCAATTATAGGCTACAGTACAGCCTCGAATGTGTGTAAATACATGCATTTTTATATAACAACTAAATCTGTGTGTTTGTACAATTTTAAGTATTGAAAACTTATATACTAGTATACATCAAACATTCCTCTTATTTTAGCAACATTTAAACATCCTTATACTTAATGTAGTAAGTCGAGTACACCCTATCAAGCTAAAACATGTTTCATAAGTTTTCAGGATCATGTGAATGTATTGAAATATATTTGTGTTATTTAGAAAAATGCCACCTTCTAATGTATCGTAAATAACTTTGAAATCACCACTAGAATACAGTGACATAAAGACTGATCATACAGTTTTAAAATAAACAAGCGAGACTGATCGTACAGTGAGAAATTCAAACAAGTGTAATTTTCTTATTTCTGGCATCAAAGATCTGGTTGAAACTTTTACCACCACTTGAAATATACTTCATTGAGTTAATTAAGTCTGGTTTTTACGTTAATTTGTACACTAAGAGTGTAAAAAGATTGTTTTTAGGTTCGCCAATTGATTTTTCTTAGTGATGCACTTGAAAATCTCTTGATTAAGGCAAAGACACGAATATTGAATGTGCGGAATTTAATTCTAAACCATTTGAGAATATCGATGTCGGCTGAATTAATCATTAAGCAATGTACAGATGATCAACTTACCGTTTCATTCAGTATACCCATCAAATTTAAAATGTGATCCAAAAAGTTCTCGCTTCGAAAATCGCGACTTCCGGATAGCGTACAGAACAGTATCTACACTGTGTTAATGGTACCTATAGTTTTTTAAGTTAAATTTTTTCAGATCGATACACTTCAATATGAAAAAAAGTTTAATTGCAAAACTGTAATTTTTTTCAAGATAATAGGCCAAAAATAGGTAAAAATTTATCATGTTGATGAAAAATGGGAAAATTATCAAAATCACTAATTTTCAAAGGACCGTAATCAAAAAAAGAAGTGCATTATTTTTTCTTCATTAATTATTTTTTTTACTGTCATATATAAACCCAAAAATCAGGTTAAGAAAAAAGTTTTTAATTGTAGAAATTTTTTATCTCCTCAGGTGCTCCGTTGAGGAATTTATGACGAAAAAAAGACTTTTCTGAATTTTATACCTTTCTAATATCTTAAAATATATGATTGTTAAAGTTCTAGAGTTTAGATTTACATTTAGTGATGGCATCAAGGATTTTTATAACCTGTTAGACCGGATTCGTCAAATCGGAAATTAGTACGTCTACATTCCGACATCGGTAAACATTTTACTATCGCCATGGAAAGCAAAGGTCGACCGGCTTCTAAAAATCAGAAGAATTCCCTTGTTACAGCTTATCTTGTTGCTTATAATGTTGCTCAAATTCTAGGGTAAGCACTAGAAAGTTAGCGGCTTTTGACTATAGCTGTAAACGTTTAGAAAGAGGTATTTCGTTGGGTATTTACAGAAATATAAAGTTCCTATCATGTCTGTTGCTAAGCCTACAGGTTTTCCATCCGATTCTCAAAAACCTAGTCATAAAATATCGATAATTAGGGCCGTAAGATGCTATGGTTTCTCAGCTTTAGTTTTCTATGCGATAGGATACATAACGTTCAGAGATTCGATGGTGTGGTCCACAGTGGACAGGTGGATGTGGGGGACTAGCTATTTGTTTATCAAATTTTATCAAAGTAAAGAGGGGGGGATACACCAGTTTTGGAGGTAAATAGCTTACAAAACCACATATAATAATAATGTATCTACCTTTGAGGGGTGGTTTTAAGCTCAGGATTTCAGGGTTGACCCTTTGGGGATCTGGCAATTCTTTTTTTTCGAAATTTTGGGACTTAAGGATTATTTAAATGCGAAACTTCAGGATTTCGTGTTTTAAGCCTTGGTTTTCAGGATCATCACCCCTCCTACCCCCCTCAGTAAAGCTTTGGCAGAAATAGATTATTGATATAATTTCTTTTGTTTATGAGCATGATGAGATTCTTGACTGTGTTAGTCGACTTTATTAAGTGGGTCTCATTGGGGTCTATTAAGCGTGACACAGGTTTGATGAATTTTTTAAATGAAGTCTAGACGGACACAGGAAATTTAAAAAAAATGAGAATTGCTTACATACATACATGTCATAGTGTACAATTGTGACCGTGTAAGTGGGATACAGGCATCTAACAAAACAGATTAAGCAGGATACAGGAAACTGACAAAACAGTTTAAGAGAGATATATATGCCTATGGGAATCTGACAAAACAGTTTAAACTGGATCTGGGATCAGATTAAGCACCCAATGAGACCTCCTTTAAATTAATTACAAACTTTCAAATAACTTTTATTGACACATGATTGATATAATTTCTGATTCCTTTAAAAATATTTTGCAATTCCATAGATACTATAGAAAAAACTTGTTGCATACATTACAACTAATTTTTATACGACCCCAAAAAAATTTTGGGATCGTATAATGGTATGATGTCGTCGTCGTCCGAAGACACATGGGTTTCCGGATAATAACTTTAGTTTAAGTGAATAGATCTTTATGAAATTTTTTCAGAAGGTTCAATACCACAAAATGAAGGTTGGGATCAATTTTGGGGATGATGGTCCCAACCGTTTAGGAATTAGGGGCCCAAAAGGGGCCTAAAACAAGCATTTTTCTAGTTTCAGGATAATAACTTGTGAACAAGTATTTCAATTGCTCTGAAATTATATCACAATGTTTAAAACCACAAGTAGAAGGTTTGGATTCATTTTCAGGGTTATGGGGCCAAAGTTTAGGAATTAAGAGCCAAAAAGGGGCCAAAACAAGCATTTTTCTAGTTTCCAGACAATAACATGTGTGTAATTGTTAGGATCTCTCTGAAATTGTACCACAACGTATCATATAACAAAGGGGAGGCTGGGATTAAGTTTTGGGTTAATTGCCCAAAATATGTAGGATTTAGGGGCCTAAAAAGGGCCAAAAAGAAGCACGTTTCTAGTTTTCAAACAATCATGACGATAACTTGTGTTTAAGTCTATGGATCTCTCTGAAATTGTACTACAAGGTTCAATACTACAAAAGAAAGCATGGGATTGAGTTTGAGGGTTATTGCTCCAATGGGGGTTTCAAAAAGTGGGGGGGGGGGGGTTTGGGGATTTTTTGTTCACCATTTTTAAAGGGATTCCTTTTTTTTTCAAAATTTTTCAAATTTCAAATTTTGAAAAGTTTCAAGAAGAAATATTCAATTGCACAGTATTGTGCAATAGATTTGTTAGATCTTTGACCACATTAATTTTGTGACAAAAACCCATATTATGTAAAAAATTTGATCACAATCCAAATTCAGACAGTATCAAGCTTGAATATTGTGACCAAATTTGCCCCCACTGTTCAGGGTTCGACCACTGGGGGCGTATATAGCTGCGCCCTGCGGAGCACCTGTTTATTTACTTGAAGTAAAAAAAAATATACTTATATTTACTTTACTTATACAAGTGAATTTTATTTTCTTGTATAGGTAAAAAATTCTATAAGTGAAAAAGTCATCTGATCTTCATTTCTTAAGTTCTTAGGATTTCTTTGCTCTAATATAATTTTAATTTGTCTTCCCATTGCAGATGTTTTTACTAATCATTTAAGTGTAATTTCATTGACAATGAAAATCCCATTTGTCTGTTATCTTCAGAACACTGGTCATTTCCAACCCTTAAAGGAGCAATTTTTGAAGGCTTTGCGCAAATACTTAAGATCTTTGCTCAATCAGTTTCTTTGTTGATTTAATGAGATTAAACATTGAACTCTTATCAGAAATTATGAGCTTACCTGGAAAAAATCATTAAAGGCATGATTAAAATTGAGAAAGGATTCATCTCAAATCTTGAGAATTTTGGTGGGCTTGTAATTTTTATACGACCGCAAAAATTGAAATATTTTGGTCGTATATATTGGTATCACATTGGCGTTGTTGTCATTGTCGTCGTCGTTGTCCGAATACTTTTAGTTTTCGCACTATAACTTTAGTAAAAGTGAATAGAAATCTATGAAATTTCAACACGAGGTTTATCATAAACCATTTATGACCACAAAAGGAAGTTTGGGATTGATTTTGGGAGTTTTGGTTCCAACAGTTTAGGAATTTGGGGCCAAAAAAGGGCCCAAAGAAGCATTATTCTTGGTTTTCGCACAATAACTTTAGTATAAGTAAATAGAAATCAATGAAATTCAAACACAAGGTTTATGACCACAAAAGGAAGATTGGGATTGATTTTGGGAGTTGAGGTCTCAACTGTTTTGGAATTAGGGGCCAAAAAGGGGCCCAAATAAGCATTCTTGGTTTTCGCACCATAACTTCAGTTTAGGTAAATAGAAATCTATGAAATTTAAACACAAGGTTTATGACCATAAAAGGAAGGTTGGGTTTGATTTTAGGAGTTTTGGTCCTAACAGTTTAGGAATATGGGACCCAAAGGGTCCAAAATTGAACTTTGTTTGATTTCATAAAAAATTGATTAATTGGGGTTCTTTGATATGCCAAATCTAACTGTGTATGTAGATTCTTAATTTTTGGTCCCGTTTTCAAATTGGTCTACATTAACAATCACTGATTAAGGTCCAAAAGGTCTAAAATTAAACTTAGTTTGATTTTAACAAAAATTGAATCCTTGGGGTTCTTTGATATACTGAATCTAAAAATGTACTTAGATTTTTTATTATTGGCCCAGTTTTCAAGTTGGTCCAAATCGGGGTCCAAAATTAAACTTTGTTTGATTTCATAAAAAATTGATTAATTGGGGTTCTTTGATATGCCAAATCTAACTGTGTATGTAGATTCTTAATTTTTGGTCCCGTTTTCAAATTGGTCTACATTAAGGTCCAAAGGGTCACAATTAAACTAAGTTTGATTTTAACAAAAATTGAATTCTTGGGCTTTTCTGATATGCTGTCAGAATCTAAACATGTGCTTAGATTTTTGATTATGGGCCCAGTTTTCAAGTTGGTTCAAATCGGATCCAAAATTAATATATTAAGTATTGTGCAATAGCAAATATTTTCAATTGCACAGCATTGCGCAATTGCAAGAAATATCTAATTGCACAATATTGTGCAATAGCAAGAAATTTTCAATTTTAAGTTTATTAGACCATATTCATTCTGTCTCAACTATTCAGTCACAATCCAAATTTAGAGCTGAATCCAGCTTGAATGTTGTGTCCATACTTGCCCCAACCGTTCAGGGTTCAACCTCTGCGGTCGTATAAAGCTGTGCCCTGCGGAGCATCTGGTTTTCACTGGTATACATGGTAAGTAAATTTTTGAAAAAATTAGTGGAGATTATTCAAACATTATAATTTACTTATACATGTATAAGTATATTTTTTTTTACTTCTTCAAGTAAATAAAAATAATTTGTACAAGTAGTACCCCTGACTGTTTGTACTAGTTTCATTATGGTTAGTGAAATAGTTAATTCAACCTTTACACATGTTACACCTCTAAAACAAATATCTCAAACTCAATTTATGTCATATTAAAATCCATCCATACCAGACATGCCAGAAGACAATATCTGTATAAAATACTTTTATTACGCAAATATATAAATCACAACTTTTACCCTGGATTTGTGAAGTAAAAATTTTCTGATTATAACCTATAGTCTTTGAATCATCTAAGGTTACTTAGTTACATGACTAACTTTGATACTGTTAATTCTGAAATAAATGTGTGCATTTATCATCATGATCATGTTTATTATTGTTTTTTTTTAAAACATACATGTTAAAGATGGACAAAAATGCAAGATTAATTATTGCAAGTTTAGGATAATAAATGTATAACATATTAGAATACAAGTTCATATTACATTGTATTGCGATACACACCCAATCACATACATTATATAAAAACCTTGCAATAGTTTCTGAATATACATGAGTCTCTACTGTCATCAATTGAAGTTTATTATGTGATAAAAAAATATGTTTATATTAATTTGATTGGCTCTCAATTGCAGATGGAGTGCTTTGGGCATATTATTAATAAATCATCTTGTGAAGAAGGGTACATATGTTGGACTGTATCAAGATGTATCTGTGTTACTCTATATATTCCAAACAGCTGCAGTTTTGGAGGTAAATAGCTTACAAAAACACTATATTGTTAATATTGATGTATCTACCTTAAATAGTATTCATTTGGGAAGAAGATATAACCAATTCTAAAAGGTTTTAGTATCAATTTAAAACCTCAATTATGGTGCAGACACTTGTATTTGTCAGTTGCATGATGACCTCTAATATCTCTTAATATCTTTTTTTTGGTTTTGTTATAACATGTATAAATTCATTTATACTCATGGATACCAATTTCCACAGACTCAGGTACAATTGTATCATCATGAATATATATGATTTTGTGAGTTTGCAAAGCACATAGTCATCATGGTCATACATGAACTTTTGAACTCATTGAAAATTCCACAAAAATTGGTATCCCATGAATAATGATTAATACACAGTAAGGAGATCTGGTATATATGATTGCCAGAGAAACAAACTATCCACTATCATAATCATAGTTCAAATAACATGGGTATAGTAAGCTGAGATTAGCCCGGCCCCTGACATGGAAAATGATTTTATTACAAACAGCCTAATTTATGACAATTTAAATACTGTGGATTTATTGATATTCGTTGGATACTAATTTTCATGGATTTTGTGGGTACAGCCACAGGGGAACCACAAATTTAAATGTTCAACAAATAACAAATTTTGTAAAGAAATGAATGCAGACTTTGCCAAATAGTTATCAAAGGTACCAGGATTATAATTTAGTACGCAAAATAATTTAGTACGCCAAAACCATAAATTAAATATCCCAGAATACATGGAATATATGCAAATTTTCCTCAAACAACAATAATTGGTATCCCCGAATATAAATAAATCCACAATATCCACTTTCTTGACCATAGTTCAAACGATATCTGTTCAGTAAGCCTAGAAGCCTTAGAAGTCCTGACATGGAAAATGTGAAATAATTAATACAAACAGCCTAATTTATAACAATTCAATTAACGAATAACAAAAAAATGTCAGACATTACCAGCAACATATTTATCTTTTAACAGGTACTTAACTGTGCAGTAGGATTTGTTAAATCAAATGTAGTGCTGACTGGTTTCCAAGTGTTCTCTAGAGTTTTCCTCACATGGGGCATAGCTTACAGTGTCCCCTCAGTAAGTTTGTCAGGGTCCAGTTTTCAATTTAAATTATTATTGAGAAATGATGTAAATTTGACTGAAATGAAAAAGAAATTATTACGGTAAATTGAACAGACCAAGGTTAGGGGACAAAAAAATCTCAAGATGGCAATCATATTGATGCTTTAAACTTGAAACTTTAGCTGTTTATCACTAAAATGTGAATAAAATTCCAAAACACAAATAGTTTTTACAAATCAGCATTATTGATGTTATAGGGGAATTTCCTTTCAATGCATGAATTTAATCCCAATTTGGAAAGGTTAATGCATTGAAGTCATGAAATATCAACTTGTACACGAAAGAGACAAATCAGAAACAACAAGAATCAGAGTACAAACAAACAAAAAAAGATATGTTCAGCCACAATAATAAAAATCTCTACAACAATACATCTTATCAAAGAAAACAATAATGAGAAAACAGTAAAGATAATTCTCTATGTAAATATATATATCATATGGGTAAATAGTCCATTTGCCAATTACCGATTTGATTCTGTTATTACACACTTTTTAAACAAATTACTTCCCTTTGTCAGTCGTAGACTGGTTCCATACCGGACAAAATTGGCTATTGCCAATGCAAAGTATGATGAATTGAAAGTGATGTATCGGCGGTTTAACTAATTTTTCATAAAAAAATAATTTTTGATGTCAAAAGAATTTAGATAAACAACAAATTAATGTAATTAAAAGATTTGAAAACCTTAAAGATTACTCACATTACGCACAGGTAAATTTGTTCGTTCTGCTAGCTCTCCATTATAAATGAAAATTAATGTCCCTCATAAGGGAGACAACTGAAAGAGGGATCTCACATTACAGGGTCAATAAAAGGAATTCGCAAATAGCCTATTACTCATAAATAAAACTGCATGGGACATGCTCCAAGTGAAAAAGTATGCAAATCTTTTATATTTATTTGTATATTTATCTTCCTAGACTACAACAAAGCTGATAGAGGTCCAAGAGGAAGATAAACATTCAGTATTTACTAACGGGTCTAAAATAAATTCAACTGGGCATTTCTTTATAATATAAATACTCAATGACAACTGAAGGTCAGCTGAAAACTCTGATTTTACTGTAACATAATGCTGGATAGGAAGTTTTTAAATAAATTTCTGAAAATTTTATTCAAAAAAAAATTGTGACTTAAAATCTTAATTGAAAGTTTTTATTTAACAGGTACAGAATAACATTGGAGTATGTATGTTTTTATCAGCCTGGACATTGACAGAGGTCATTAGATATTCATTCTATCTATTTGCATTAATTGGAGAAGTTCCATACATCATACAGTGGTGCAGGTACACATAATTTAAAAATACCTTTGATAATTTTAGCAATCAACATTCAAACTATTTTCGGCTATTTTTGTGGCCGAGTGGTCTAAGTAGTTACTACTGTAATCACTAGCCAGTTAACACTGAGGTTCAAACCACGCTTGTGCGTGTGCACTCGACTCCAATTTTAATTGACTATGATTGTCAGTTTTTCAATCGAAGGTCTGTGGTTTTCTCTGGACACTCCAGCTTCCTCCGCCAATCAAAACTGGCCTCAACGAAGTAACCTAAATGCGGTGCTTAAAAGTGGCTTTAAACACCAAAAATCAATCAAATCAAAATATTTTCTTGTCAAAGTTCCACACATTATACAGTGGTTAATTTTGGAAAAGTTCCATGTTGTTTACATTTTTTTTCAAGCATACATACTTTTAAAAACTATAATTTTTTGTATCTTCTAGTTTATCCATTAACTGAAATGTTGAAGAGTGACTGATCAATACTATAATTCCTGTGTATGTTTTATTGTGTTTAAAAGCATATCATGAATTATCACTGTTGTTTATAGGTCTCAAGGAGTATTTTTTTAGATATTTAAATAATTGAATTAGTTATTCTTTTTATTACATTGACTTACATGACTTAAAATATTAATGCAGATATTGCATTTTTCCTGAACTAGTTCATATTTTTGTTAAGGGGCCAGCTGAATCCAGCCTCCAGGTGAGGGATTTTTTCACTGTGTTTGAAGCCCCAAGGGTGGTCAGAATGTCAGTCTATTTGAAGCATTTCCCATTGCCAGTCTCAATTTTATTCTTTATACTTCATTTTGATACAATATCATTGACAATATATTGACTATACCTATTGCTATATGAAGTCAGAGGAATGGAAATATAGGCAGATGTGCCAAATTTCCAGCGTTATGGGAGGTTTCGACCTGAACCTTATAAAACTCAATTACTGTGGATTCATTTATTTCTGTGGGTATAAATTTTGTGGATTGAGAAAAACATGCATCAGTGGCGGATCTAGAAATTTTCATAAGAGGGGCCCACTGACTGCCTAAGGGGGGGAGCCCAATTCCACCGCGCTTCAGTGATTCCCCATATAACCAACCAAAATTTTTCTGAAAAAGGGGGGCTCTAAATCCGCCTCTGTACATTTTCTTGGATATTTGATTTTGTGATTTTGTGAAAATCTGGATACAACCTTATAGAAAATTTGTTATTTATTTGAACATTTAAATTCGTGGTTTACCTGTACCCACTATATCCACGAAAATAAGTATCCAACGAATAATAATGAATCCACAGTATTTAGACTTAATACTTAATAAAAAGGCATTCAGAACAATTAAAAATATTTCAACACATGCATACTCATTGAAAACCAAAGAAAAAAGTGTGTATTAACATTTCTGTTTTCTTTTCAGATACACATTTTTTATCATCTTATATCCAGTAGGTGTGACTGTAAGTATATATTTTTTATGAGGGATTTAGATCTGGGATAAACATCAATGAGACAGCAACCCAATGACAAATGTGGTTCATAAGTGTTTCTGGTTTATCGTTTTTTATATAGATTAGACCATTGGTTTTCCAGTTTGAATGGATTTATGATAATGCTTTACTTTTATAAATTGTGACTTGGATAGAGAGTTGTCTCATTGGCACTCATAACACATCTTCCTATATCTATATATAGCTATAGACATGAATGAGGGCAACATATAGTATTCCACAATAGACAAGTGTCTTTACAATATGTGTTGCTGTATTAGTCTATTAAAGATGTAAACAAATTTGAAAGAGAGATCTGCCATTAACAATGAATTCTCCAAATAGCGAAAAACATTTTTATATGTGAACGAGTGAATAGATTCTTGTTAGGATGAAACTACCAAGCTTCCCCCTTTTTGTTCTTTTCATTTGGTTTCCATTGTCCTTCTTGTTCATTATCTCTTACAACAATATTTTTTGAAACTAGTGGGCCAATTACAATCAAATAATCTGCAAGACCAGATTTGGAAATAAATCAACATTGCCAGAATTATCAATAGGAGTAAAAAGGAAAAAGAGAAAATGTAAACAGAATTTTTTTCAAAAATTCATGATGAAAAAAAGTGCATATTTTTGTCTTCAATGTTCAAATTCACATAGATCCAGGTGAGCAACGAAAGTTTAATTTTTACCATATGCATGTTTAGAGCTTTGTTCCATATATGTACTAGAGTACCAAAATGTTCATAAACAAACATACAACAAAAAGCAGTTCAGGAAAAGCACTTGTTTACTTATTTTATGTTTAATTGATGTAGTATTAGTTTACATTCTTATATGACAGTATTTACCTATAGGGGCTTTGATGACTGAGTGACCTTAGTTGAATAGTAGTCCTACTATCATGACTATTGTATCACTAGCTATAGCCTGTCAACACTAAGGGTGTTAGTTCAAATCCCACATGTGGCAGACAGCCAGTTTCCTACTGAAGGTCCTAACTTAGTTCTCTATGGGCACTCTGGCTCCCTTTACCAATAAAAACTGACCGCCATGAAATACCTTATAGTGGTGTTGAACACCAATCAATCAATCAATTTATTAATGATTGTGAATTTTTAATTTCAGGGAGAATTGCTATCAATTTATGGAAGTCTAAATGAGGTGGTTGAGAAAAAGTTGTATTATCTAGAATTACCCAATAGAGCCAACATAGCTTTCAACTTCTACTATTATTTAATATTTACTATGCTGATGTATATACCAAGTAAGTATTATTTGGGGTTCATTAGCGGGGGATTTGGTAGTACCTATTGCCTTCAGCCTGTAAAAATTCTATTTCTAAAACTTTTTATAATTTCTTACTTTAATTTATTAATACATTGTTTGACCTGATCAGGTCAGGTATCAAGAGAAATAATTACTGCAGGTTTATTAATATTCATGGATATTTTTGGGTATGGTTAATATAAACAATGAATTTAAAGGTTCAACCAAATTCAAGTTTTTTATATATATAAAGCTTATATGGGGAATTTGGCAAAATCAAGAAATCAAATATCCATGAAGCTTCAATTATTCTTCTCTTATTTCTGACAAATTTGTTGCCACGAAAATAAATGAATCCAGTTTTTGTACTGATCAGATATTGTAAGGTGAGGAAACATAGAAACAAGTACATTGTACCTATTTTCAAATAATTTTCATTGCATTTTAGCACAAAGGAATTAGGTGACTGCATATTATATCAACTTGTGATACTGTAAACCGGGAAATTTTCGCGTCGTCTTTATTTCGCGATTTGCCAAGTCAATCTAGATTCGCGTTTTTCCGATTTCCCGAAAAAATATCTTTAAATTTTAAAACTGCACATTTGTTTGTGTACCGTTAATTAGTGAACTATATTATACTTGTATGTCGGTAGTAACTTAATCTGATATCAATCAATAAATTGTTTGGACGAGTGAATAGTTTTCATTTGTAAATAAAGATAAAATCTAAATTCATTAGTTGTTTCTTAAGCTATTGTAGTGAAAGATGTATAAATTTCTGATTAAAACTTCCTCACCAAGGCCTCCCTTACTTCTGAAAACGGACAAACCGGCATTTCAAACCACTGCACGCCCGCTGGCTAGTGAAAACACAAAAACAATTAGAAACAAAGAATGACCTTAATTGTAGCGCTTTCAAAGCCGCAGGGATAAACAGTCAGAGCTCTGACATAAACAAGTCAGAATAAGACGACTTCTTCAAGTCAGAAAATGTTTTGAAATTCTGATCTGTACGGGTCAATTTTTGTTTTGCGTAGTTTTCCATCGAGTCCGTCAAACCAGAAGATATTTTGAATTTGCCGCCGATCTAAGACACATACGATCACGTGGTTTTTTGCGAGAGATCACGTGTTTGAGAGTCGTTGTTTTGGGAGTTTCTCGAACGAGAAGTTATTGAAAATATAGTGATTATTTACGTTTTTTTAGTGCAAATCTAGGTCAATGTGGTCATTTTCAGAAGGTAATACATATTACCTCCGTATTTTCTTGGCCATTTTAATATTTTTTGCGTGTGAAGAAGGTCTTTGCAAGTGATTTTGTTGCTGTTTCATGAAGGCGCGTGACCTGTAAATACGGACGCGTGGCCTTTGAGATGACCGGGTATCTGACAATTCTGACTTGTTCAGGTCAGAAAATGTTGTTATGATAATGAACTGTTATTTTCGGGAGACAACTCGTGTTGTCTTAAACAGTATTAACATTAATAACCAGTCACTGCAATTTTAAAAGTAAAATTATTGCTTCGAGCTGAACATCATCACGTGATTTTTCTATTTTTAAACTCAATCATGAATTGACTTCTTAACCTTTCCGAGTTTGCGGCTTATAAATATATTTGTTTTTTCGTTTCTCCCAATGAGAAAAACGATCTTTTGAATATTGATATTAATGAAAATGAAATGAAATCGGAATAATTTTAATAAAGGTAAAGGGAAGGGAGGGTTTAACTAAAGAACCGAAATATTTTTTTATTTTTATTTTAAAAATGATTTTAACTTGAGAACATTATAAAGAGATTCACAAAACGGGTTTTTCAATTATGAACATGGAATATGATATTAAAAACAAATCAAATGAAATGTAGGGTAAGGCTCCAGGGATCACTCTACCTCTGTCATTTGACAATGTTGAACAGTCGAGATCCCTGCTCCCTTAACTCAATTTTTTCTCGCTGTAAAGTATAATGAAATATACCAGGCTACAGTGGCGGATCCAGAGGGGGGGTTCCGGGGGTTGGAACCCCCCCTTTTTTTTGGCCGATCAATGCATTTGAATGGGGACATATAGTTGGAACCCCCCCTTTATCCTGGGTTGGGAACCCCCCCTTTTTAAAATGGCTGGATCCGCCCCTGGGCTAGTCTCTATGGGTCGCCCCACCCCTTGTTATTTGAGAATGATCTTATATCTTGAAAATGGTCGAGATGCCCACCTGTAAACCATATATATTCCTTTTTATAATGTCAAATTGATTTGAATGAAATATACCGGGCTAGTCTCTGGGTTTACCCCCTCCCCTGCCATTTGCGAATGTTCTTATATTTTGTAAACGGTCGAGATCCCCACCCCTAAACTATATATATTCTTGTATGGGAAAATAAAACAAACCCAATGTAATATAGGGGAAGTCCCTTGGGGGGGGGTTCACCCCTACTGTGTGAAAACATGTAAATGGTCAAGATCCGCACCCCTGAACCATATATATATTAGTGTAAGGGACAACTAGACAAATCAAATGAAATAAAGATAAAGTCCCTTGGGGTCACCCCACCCCCTCATGTTTGAAAACTTGTAAACGGTTGAGATCCCCACCCCTTAAGCCTATATATTATTATATGGGACAATACAA
The DNA here is from genome assembly GCF_965363235.1 of Mytilus galloprovincialis. NCBI lineage: Eukaryota > Metazoa > Mollusca > Bivalvia > Mytilida > Mytilidae > Mytilus > Mytilus galloprovincialis. Next base: position 45,152,111 of record NC_134849.1, read on the forward strand.
CGAATCAAATGAAATAAAGGGAAAGTCCATGGGGGTCATCCCCATCCCCCTTTTTGAAATGGTTTGAATCACCACCCCTAAACCATATAATATTCCTGTTCGTCATTTCAAGAAGATTTGAATGACATACAGGGTCAATCCCTAATTATATGGCATATATGTTTTCCTATGAAGTTACACATCTATAATTCTTACCCCAGATGCTTAGCCACATAAAGCATTAACCTTTTATTTGAAATATAGATAGTCTTTGTTTCTACAGAAGTGAGAAGAACATTGGAAGTCAGTATGTTCTGACCTATAAAAGTCTGAATGTTCTGACTTATGAAAGTCTGAATGTTCTGACTTATTATGAAAGTCTGAATGTTCTGACTTTAATTTAATAAGGCCAGAAAGACTCAGAATGAGCTGAAGATAATGACTTGTTTTTAATGTTTAGAGTATTTAAGAATATGAATGCTCTTGTCATGCTAGTACCATAAGAAACCCTGACAAGATTTTGTTCCCAAAAAAATATATATTAAGAATAACAAGTGTACAATTGAACATAAATTACAAAGTTATAAATGTTGCTAAAAAAATATATTTAAAAAACACCCAATAGATAGTTGTAGTGAAAATATTATGTATTTATATGTACCACTTCTTGAAGGACAACAAAGTCACCAAACTTAGTCTGATTTTCTAAGTATGTTCTTCTCAAATTTTTTTTTACAGAACATGATTTGACCTGTTTAAGTCAGTTTACAGAAAAAAAATCCGATCAAACTAGGTTTCTTCATCTTAGCCCCACCCTTTTTCTCCTTATCTGAATCGACTACTGTTGGGATAATTAATTTTTTTTTTAAGAAACAATTCAGTCAAATGGTTTTTAGAATAATGTTTTTTACAACCAAAAGTTCTATATGTTAACTTTACAGAAAAAAAGTCATGAAAATACAGAAATAAAATAAATTTTTAAGATACAAATTTGATGAAATTTGTTAAAAAAAAATACATTTGAATATAAAATATACCAAATACATTTTTTTTTATAGTCCTCAATATTATGACTTGAGGGGACCATATTTCATCAGTCTTTTATCTGGTTTGTCATACATTTTAAAATCAATATGAAAATCCTAGACTTAAAAGTTGACATAAGTACTCTTTGAAGTCAGAACATGATTTGACCTGTTAAAGTCAGTTTACAGAGAAAATTAAATCCAATCAAAACTAGGTCTTCTTCTTCTAAGCCCCTCCCCCTTTTTCTCCTTATCTGAATCTGCTACTGTTGGGATAATTAATTTTTTTTAAGAAACAATTCAGTCAAATGGTTTTTAGAATAATGTTTTTTACAACCAAAAGTTCTATATGTTAACTTAACAGAAAAAAAGTGATGAAAATACAGAAATAAAATAAATTTTTAAGATTTAAATTTGATGAAATTTGTTTAAAAAAATACATTTGAATATAAAATATACCAAATACATTTTTTTTATAGTCCTCAATATTGTGACTTGAGGGGACCATATTTCATCAGTCTTTTATCTGGTTTGTCATACATTTTAAAATCAATATGGACATAAGTTTAGTTTTGACTGACTCTTTGAAGTCAGAACATGATTTGACCTGTTAAAGTCAGTTTACAGAGAAAATTAAATCCAATCAAAACTAGGTCTTCTTATTCTAAGCCCCTCCCCCCTTTTTTTCCCTTTTATCTGAATCTGCTACTGTTGAGTTAATTAATTGATAAGTTTATTAGAAACAATTCAGTCAAATGGTTTAAAATAATATATTTTACAACCAATACAGAAATATAATAAAATTTAAAGATGATTTGATGAAATTTGTAAACAAAATACATTTGAATATAAAATATTAGTTCTCATCATTGTGACTTTATTATTGGGTGTCTTTTATCTGATTTTCCCATAGGTTCTTAAATGCATATATTTATGACAATGCCAGACTTAACAGTTGTAATAATAAGTTAAAGTGAAGTTTTTGACTGACTCTTTGAAGTCAGAACATAATTTGACCAGTTTAAAACAAAATACATTTAAATATTGAATAATCAATATGCAAAATAAACTTTTTTATAGTCCTCATTAATTATTGCGCTGTATGGGGACCTTATTTCCTCTGTCTTTTATCTGGCTTTTCCGTACATTTTTAAATTAATATGAAAAAACTAGACTTAAAAGTTGAAATAAGTTTAGATGGGACTGACTTTTTGAAGTCAGAACACGATTTGACATGTTAAAGTCAGTTGACAAGAAAAAAATGTCCTATCAAAGCTAGGTGTTCTTCCTCTAATCCCCCTCCCCACTAAATATCAATCTGCTACTGTTGAGTTAATTAATTACTGATTTTTTTTAGAAACAATTCAGTCAAATGGTTATTAAAATATAAAAAAAATTTGCAACCACATGTTCCATGTGTTAACTTAACAGAAAAGAAAAGTCATGAAAATACAGAAATAATACAATATTTTTTTTTTTAGATAATTTGATGAAAATCTCAAAAAAACAAAATGCATTTGAATATTCAATATATCAAATAAAAATGTTCCATATAATTTAAATCAATATGAAAATCCTGGACTTAAAAGTTGAAATAAGTTTAGTTTTGACAGACTCTTAAAAGTCAGAACATGATTTGACCTGTTAAAGTCAGTTTACAGAGAAAAAAAATCCAATCAAACTAGGTTTCTTCATCTTAGCCCCCCCCCCCCCTTTTCCCCTTATTTGAATCTGCTACTGTTGAGTTAAAAAAAATAATTAAGAAACAATTCAGTCAAATGGCTTTTAGAATAATGTTTTTTACAACCAAAAGTTCTATTTGTTAACTTAACAGAAAAAAAGTCATGAAAATACGGAAATAGAATAAACTTTTAAGATATTAATTTGATGAAATTTGTTAACAAAATACATTTGAATATAAAATATACCAAATACATTTTTGTATAGTCCTCATTATTGTGACTTAAGGGGACCTTATTTCATCAGTCTTTTATCTGGTTTCCCATACATTTTAAAATCAATATGAAAATCCTAGACTTAAAAGTTGAAATAAGTTTAGTTTTGACTGACTCTTTGAAGTCAGAACATGATTTGACCTGTTAAAGTCAGTTTACAGAGAAAATTAAATCCAATCAAAACTAGGTCTTCTTCTTCTAAGCCCCCCCCCCCTCTCTTCCCCTTTTTCCCTTATCTGAATCTGCTACTGTTGAGTTAATTAATTGATAGGTTTATTAGAAACAATTCAGTCAAATGGTTTAAAATAATATATTTTAAAACCAAAAGTTCCACGTGTTAACTTAACAGAAAAGAAAGGTCATGAAAATACAAAAATATAATAAAATTTAAAGATGATTTGATGAAATTTGTAAACAAAATTTATTTGAATGTAAAATATACCAAACACATTTTTTTATAGTCCTCATTATTGTGACTTTATTATTGGGTGTCTTTTATCTGAATTTCCCATACATTCTTAAAGCATATGACAATGCCAGACTAAAAAGTTGTAATGATTAGCTAAAGTGAAGTTTTTGACTGACTCTTTGAAGTCAGAACATAATTTGACCGGTTTAAAACAAAATACATTTAAATATATTGAATATGCAAAATAAACTTTTTTATAGTCCTCATTATTGCGCCGTATGGGGACCTTATTTCCTCTGTCTTTTATCTGGCTTTTCCGTACATTTTTAAATCAATATGAAAAAACTAGACTTAAAAGTTGAAATAAGTTTAGTAGGGACTGACTCTTTGAAGTCAGAACACGATTTGACCTGTTAATAAGTCAGTTGACAGAGAAAAAAAAATGTCCAACCAAAACTAAGTCTTCTTCCTTTAAGCCCCCTCCATATCTGAATCTGCTACTGTTGAGTTAATTAATTCATAATTATTTTTAAGAAACAATTCAGTCAAATGGTTTTTAAAATAATGTTTTTTAAAACCGAAAGTTCCAAATGTTAATTTAACAGAAAAAAAGTCATGAAAATACAGAAATATAATAAAATTTTAAAATAATTTGGAGAAATTTGTTAACAAAATACATTTGAATATTAAATAATAGTATACCAAATACACTTTTTTATAGTCTACGTTTTTGTGACTTTATTATTGGGTGTCTTTTATCTGAGTTTCTTATACATTCTGAAATGCATATGACAATCCCAGACTTAAAGTTGCAATACTTGATTAAAGTATAGTTTTTTACTGACTCCTTGAAGTCAGAACATAATGTGACTTGTTCAAGTCAGTTTGCACAACAGGATTTACCTCAATGAAATATTAAGATACAATGTGTCAAAAATATACCAAATTATCTTTTATATATATAATTCTTATAATTGTGACTTAATTTTTTGTGATTTTTTTTCCTACTTGTATCCATACATTCTAAGTTAACAGTCACATCACAATCATGATAATGCACGACTTTTACAGAACTTTGCAAGCCATTTAGTTTTTGACAGACTCTTTTAAGTCAGAACATGATTTGACCTGTTTTAGTCAATTTGTCCGAACATGCCCATTTGACCTGTTTAAGTCAATTTGTCTGAACATGATTTGACCTGTTCAAGTCAGATTGCAGAACAAATTTTCCAATTAAAGCTAGGTGTACTTCCTTTAAGCCCTGCTTCTGAATCTGCCATTTTTGAATTTATTTGATAAATGTTTAGAAACAATTAAGTCAAATGGTTATTTATTTTAGGGGATCTTACATGTATTTCTTATGTCTGACGTTCCCATACTTTCATTTAATATCATATGTCAGTGCCCCACTCTAAAAATTTCAATAAATTTAGTTTTGGGCTGACTGTTATAAGTCAAAACATGATTTGACCTGTTTAAAAGAAAATGCATTTAAATATTGAATATACCAAATATTTTTTTTTATTGTCCTCATTGTGACTTTAGGGGACCTTTAATATTTTCTCTGTCCTATATCTGGCTTTCCCATACATTTTTAAATCAATATGACAGTACAAGACATAAAGGTTGAAATAAGTTTAGTTTTGACTGACTCTTTCAAGTCAGAACATAGTGTGACTTGTTTGAGTCAGTTTGCACAACAGTATTTACCTCAATGAAATATTAAAATAATAAATGTTTTGCTCTTGATAAATTTAGCTAAAAGTGGATGAAAATAGATCCCTTATTTTTTCCTTGCAAGATTTGAAGTATTGTCATGGTACTAGTAAATGTATCCAATATTGTATTTTGTAAATCTTTTGATATTGACAGAAAATTGTATGATCCATTTTTCTGCTTTGGTTTTTGTTTGTATTAATTTTGAAATGATCGAATTTGATGAGATAAATATATTATGTTAAGATTCTGGAAAGAAAAAGGTATGACGAGCCCCACTTTTTAAACTCTTTGATTCGAAACTAGTAATCACTATATTTTATGGAGATTGATAACAAAGTGGTAGTAATGACTGCTTCAAGTCAGAACAAAAATGACCTCTCTAAGTCAAAATGTATTAAAAAGGGACATAAATCTTATTAGAATATGAAGATATTAAGTCACAATATTTTATGCAAAAGCTGACCTGTGGAAGTCATTTTATGATAAATTAAAGTCTGACATAAACTGACCTGTACAAGTCATATTCTGTTGAGTGCAAGAAGGGAGACAACACTTGCATCAAATTATATCTGACCTATGGAAGTCATTTTATTCTGACTTGTTTATGTCAGAGCTCTGACTGATAAAAGATAATAAATAAATCCTTTGATCTATGTGACAGCTACAATGTGTTAATCGGTATTTAATGATTTACAGGTGTACTTTACCTAACTGTAATGTGTGTTGTTTTTATAACAATTTTATCAGTGTCGGAATTAGACATGAGATAATTTTTAATCCATTTGTCATTATTATTAATAAATATTTTATTACCAAATGTCTTTGTATATAAACTTTTAGAATCGAAGGTAAAGTAGTGTCCATTAAAAATTTGTTGGTATACCTTTGTCGTCGACATATACTTTTTTCCGATCATGTGCTTTGAGTAGATTGTTCATGACTATACTTCGATATAGGTAGGAAACACATCTTTTCCAGTTAAATATTCGCGGTAGTTTTATTTTCCCATACCAACTGCTACCGCGAAAATAGCGAAAATAAAACTACCGCGAAAATTTCCCAGTTTACAGTATCTGTACCAGATTCAATACAAGCAATACTTATTTCTTGAATAGATTTCTCAGGTTTTATTTAATATTATATTTTTTTTTTACTTTTTCAGTTTTTCCACAGTTGTATTTCCACATGGTAGCACAGAGGAAGAAAGTCATTGGTGGAAGAACAAAATCAGACTAAATTGTTTTATATGACTTTGTAACATTTGAAACATCACCATTTTTTTAAATTTCATATAAAAGATTTATTTATAGTTTTAATTCATCATTTTTATATGACAAAGAAACTATAATCAGTATTAAAATTGATCAAGTCAATCTCTGCACTGCATGTTTATACTATACATTTGTATTTGACTAGAATGTCATCTATATAAAATTATGTGGTATGATTGCCAATGAGACAAAGTCCATCAAAGTTCAAATGAAGTGGATGTAAGCAATTATTGGCCTCCATATGCCCTTTTAAAGGGATAATTCGCGATTTTTCACTTTTCATCTTATTATGTTCATAATACCATAAAAAACATATTCATCAAGTTTTATTTTGATATGAAAAGTAATAAAGAAGAAAATTGGGAATTATTAATTTTATTTCTTCAAACTTACTGACTTATGTGACGTAGTTTAAGTCTTTTTGCATGCCGGGAGTGAAATTAATATCATTTAAGTCTTGTTCGTTAACCATCTAACAACGCTATTTAAAGCGCATCGACGACTTTTGGTGTAGCTATTAACCAAAGAAAAGTAAGTGATAGCCATGCAACTTTTAAAATTAGAGTGTAGGATTTATGTGTGGATTTTTTTATACGAATTTTAGTAATTAAAGTAAATAATACAATAGAACATTTTTATGATTTTTTTTCTACAAATACTTTAAACAAACATATAAAACTGACATGATCGATAGTGTATTAAAAAATACATGTTTGTATTCTGAACTTTTTGCTTCATTCCAGCAAACATTTTCACTTGCTTGTACTGTGGAAATAAAATGTGTATTAATTTGTGACACTTAGTGAATGTTGAATGCGTAGTTAAACTCAAGGTAATTAAAAGATTAGCATTATGTAATTCTAATCTTTTGATCTTCATTCAGTGACATCTAGGCGTCACGGTTCACCATTTCAGGTGTGAACAACATTTCGTATGAATGATATACGATCATATACAGGAGTCAGTTATAATTTTAGACACAGAAATGTAAGAAAAATAATTAAAATTAATTTACGGGAGTAATAAGGTCGCACAATAACTGGATAGCTGTTGTATATTTTTATATATTTTGCATAAGCTCACTTTTAAATGAATTATGACTTCTGATTACTTTTGTAACGATAAAATACTGAATTATTTTAATTGAATAAATTTATAAAAAAAAATAGCCTTCTAAACACGAGTGTATGAACTAAAAATTTTCCTTTTTTTTTAATTAGAATCGGCAACCTTTAATATTTCAAACAGATCATTAACAATTGCAATTATATAATTTAGTCCATCCAAAGCGATCTTTATTTACCTGTTTAGGAATTAATGTTCTCATCAAAATATTTTAAATCTCACAACGCATGAATACTTCACTATTTGAAAAAAAGATGTTTTAAAAAATTGACAGGAAATTTAAGGATCTTCTTGGAATGGAATCGAAAAATTACGAATAGATATTCTTTTCAAGTGTGAAAAACGTCAACAAAATTTATTCATAATCAGGAATGTCCTTATTAAAATAGCCTTCGTCTCACAACGTATTATTCTTTAGCTATTTGACCAACGATGTTTAAAAACAAAAGAAAACGAATTTAATGTCATCTTTCCCTATTTTTGAATGTAATTATAAGTCTGTTCAACTGGCAAGAATACCCCTAAAGCGGACAAGCAGTTTATTCTTTAAATTGCTGTCATTGAATATCGAGAAAGAAAATAAATCCCGAAATTGATTTGAAACTTTAATACTCAATAGTGGCCCAAGACCACAATTAATGACCCCGCTTTTCGTTGTCCACGAATATAGTTCCTTTTAATTAGAGTGTATTTTTCCTTATTTTTTTTTCTTTCCTTTCCTCACTCATTCCTTAAATCTTTTTGGGTGGAAATGAAAGAAGAGAGGTCAAATAAATTTTTGGAGGTTGTATTTTAACTGATTTTGATATGGAATGAGTGATTAGGTCAAGTGCAAAAAGGTGATATTTACAGTTTTCGGAACATCTCTTGACTTGTCAATAGGGGTATGGATGTGTATTGGCTAAATTTGTAAAAGTGATTGCTTCAATCTTTCTGAATTTTGGATATATATTTGGACTAGGACAATACATTACACACACAAAAAATTGGACAAAAGTGCATGGTGCAATTTTTTTAATGATGCAAAAGGTTATAAAGAACTGATAGAGGAATTAATTGTGGTCTGTGGCCTAAGAGGTGCATTTCAGCAAATTTAGAATTTTTACTTTGGCATCTTTTCTGAATGATCTATTGGTATTGATTTGTCAAACTATATGAGAAGAAATGATTTTCACTTTCATTTGATAGAAATTTTGTGAAAAAGTCACTTTTCAGGTTAAATGCCTAAAATGTAGCTTTTTCACTTTTTTCACTATTTTTTCAAAAACAGCATGCTTAATTTCTCTCTGACAGTTTTTTTCTGATATCTATTTGTGTTTGTGGTATTTATTTCAGTTGTTTAACTTATTTGTGAACTCTGAACACAAAAAAAAGTAGATAAAAACATAAAAAGAGTGCAAAATGTGCTGTTTTAATAGTCTAAGTCTAATGGTCAGTATACCCAGCAGGTGAAATGTGAAGTTCTATGCACTTAAAAGTTGTATTCCAAAACAGATTGCACTGAACCTACATCAAAAACACTTATTACTGGTTGCTTAACCATTTTTGTTTCACAGACTACCTTTACTTTCTTCTGTTGGATAGCTAGTGGTTTAAATATTGGCCTTTTGAGGCTGACATTTCATTCAGTTTTTAAACAGTAAAGTTAATAAACTTTGCATCAGACCATACTGTCTGCATATATAGTTGAAAGTGACAGTCTTGTTACATCCAGGCTCCATGTTTTTATCATATCTGAGCACAGATTTTAGCAAAAAGAAGTATATCTCCATCTCCCATATCATTTATATGCTTTTAAATATGCAAATGTGGGGAACGGCCTAAACTGGCAATCTGTTTTTTTAAGCATAACATTGCTAAAGACCATTTTATCCACATGCGTTATGCTATTTGAAACTTATATTTCCATCAAAAGTACATTTATAACCTGTTAAAGTTTGTTTGATAACTTAACAACTTCAGAAAATTGTGGTAAGTGAAAAATATTGCATTTGATATAAGGCCTCACCCTAATTGAAAACCTCTATTTTTTGGCACAGGCTCATATAAAATTAACTTCTGGCCATTTTGCATAAGTCTGATACATGAAATATGCTTTCTGTTGCTTTAAATAGATGTTAACTTATACATAGAGACATTAAAAAGTGTAAGTTTTGGTATCTTTTGGTTTTTAGAAGCCCAAATTTGATAGTTTTAATTGTTCTAATTCAACGCCACAATTCAGCACCCAAAATTCAGATATAAAAAATGCCACATTTTTTTTATTTGGTATCATATGGCTTTGAAACTTTGTAACCTGTTTTATAATATACTAAGCTTGAATCATGCCAAGTTTTATTAGAATTGGTCAAGTTTTAGGCCCCTAATAGGCCCAAGACCACAATTAATGACCCCGCTTTTCGTTGTCCACGAATATAGTTCCTTTTAATTAGAGTGTATTTTTCCTTATTTTTTTTTCTTTCCTTTCCTCACTCATTCCTTAAATCTTTTTGGGTGGAAATGAAAGAAGAGAGGTCAAATAAATTTTTGGAGGTTGTATTTTAACTGATTTTGATATGGAATGAGTGATTAGGTCAAGTGCAAAAAGGTGATATTTACAGTTTTCGGAACATCTCTTGACTTGTCAATAGGGGTATGGATGTGTATTGGCTAAATTTGTAAAAGTGATTGCTTCAATCTTTCTGAATTTTGGATATATATTTGGACTAGGACAATACATTACACACACACAAAATTGGACAAAAGTGCATGGTGCAATTTTTTTAATGATGCAAAAGGTTATAAAGAACTGATAGAGGAATTAATTGTGGTCTGTGGCCTAGTTTTCCTAGAAAATATTCACATCCCTTGGGGATTATTAGTGTACGTCCAGTTGCATATATATTACATGAATGTCGGTACAATTGTGATGATGACGAATTTCTTCCTTTATTCGAGAACAATCTAATTGATATATAAATCTGTGATTTTACTATGTTCATAACTTCTATGAACCAAAGCAAGTTATATATCGACCTGTATTTAAATCAAATTGGTTCTCTTCTTCTTCTTTTGGTATACAATAGTCTATCGAATTCGTTGATTACATACTGTTGGCATACGTGGACTAGTCTATTTACAAAACTTTTACCCCAATTTACACAAAATGTATGTTTCCTTCTTATGTTCAACGTATACATGTATATATCTTAAATTGCGCTATAGTTCAGTCACTTTCTATCCAGGCGTATAAACGAATCATCGACAAGTGCGTACAATTTTTCAAATCAATATTTCTGGTATGTTCCAATCTGTCCTTTACTATTGACAACGAGTATATATTACATTTTCCCAAATTAACCCTGGGAAAAAATATGTAAATAGATTTTTATTTCTTCAAATCTTTTTTTTGTTGGTATTATTTATATTTTTATAAATAATATTCTTTACACCAGAAATGTTATTTATAAACAAGCGTATGAGTTAAGTTATGACTAGTATATTATATCACTTTCGGACTCGCAAGACAGAGATGTATATTATACACCTGATAGCTCAAAATGGAAAGTTATAAGTTATCGGCTGTGTACACTGATCAATACATACAGAAGTGAAACGATGCATGAACTTGCAAGCCCGACAGGAAATCGCTTGAATACCTGGACGTGTCACCTCACACCCCTCACAATACCTTTGGGAGTAATACCTTTAGCCATGCTGGTGATCAGATGAGGGAAGATCAGAATTTATTTGAATAAAGTTTATTACTTTAAAGAATTATGAACAAATTAGATTTAGAAAACAATTTTCACGGAACAAATATTTATGATTTCAACTTTGACTTTTTCACTAATTCCAATATTAACAGTTTAAAAATAACAGACCATGGTAATTTAAAAAAAATAAGTTAGTTATAAAACAACCGTACGATTGACAAGATATCGACACGCAATTATGACTACATCGGTTACTGTAGTTTTGTTCCTTTGTGACATATCGTTGTTATTGATCGGGAAAGAAGACAAAATGGCCGAACGCAGAGAATTGATACTCTAAATTTTAAATCGATGGTGACTCTTATCTAGCGGAATAAAACTTGAATGTCTATGAATTTGAGCATTTTTATACAGAATGAACATAATATCAATTTTTGATTTTTTTGCGAAGTTTCCCTTTAAACAATGAGAAAAACCCATACCTTAGCCCCAGACATAAAAATATGAAACAGTTCAAATGAGAAACCTAATTTATGACAAAACAGTTTATGAAAAAACAAATGAGACAGACAGGAAACAAACAACATCCACTGAACTACAGGCTCCTGACTTGAGACAGACAGGAAACAAACAACATCCACTAAACTACAGGCTCCTGACTTGAGACAGACAGGAAACAAACAACATCCACTAAACTACAGGCTCCTGACTTGAGACAGACAGGAAACAAACAACATCCACTAAACTACAGGCTCCTGACTTGAGAAAACAAATAAAGATTTCAGGGTTGAACATTCTTCTTGCCAATTTCAACTTGAAAGGTAACCTACTCCTCATTGCTTTTATGAAATTGTTCTGTCAGCAGGGAATTTATAAGATGGAAGCAGTTTGAAAGTTGAGGTGTTAAGGTCATATAGATCATTTTTACAGGCATCTAACAAGTCTTTCTCTCTGGTCAATGAATCTGATGGGGGAAATGTTTTTTTTTACAGAATTACACATAAAATAATCCACCACTCTTCTGTTTTGCCCTCCTTTTAATGTATGTTGAGGTAACATTCCCATTTGTTGATATTCTATGCAGAAGAAGTGTTGAAGACATAATTACATGATAGGTGTGTTTAAAAGTAGATGGTGTCTGTCGAAAAATGGCAGCAATGTTCTTCTGTCAAATTTCATTGGGAATATTCCTTTTTAGCTCACCTGGCCCGAAGGGCCATTTGAGCTTTTCTCATCACTTTGCGTCTGTCGTCTGTTAACTTTTACAAAAATCTTCTCCTTTGAAACTAATGGGCCAAATTAAACCAAACTTGGCCACAATCATTATTGGGGTATCTAGTTTAAAAAAATGTGTCCAGTGACCCGGCCAACCAACCAAAATGGCTAAAAATAGAACATAGGGTTAAAATGCAGTTTTTGGCTTATAACTCAAAAACCAAAGCATTTAGAGTAAATCTGACATGGGGGTAAAATTGTGTATCAGGTCAAGATCTATCTGCCCTGAATTTTTCAGATGAATTGTTGTTGTTTTGCTGCCCCTGAATTGGTAATTTTAAGGAAATTTTGCTGTTTTTGTTATTATCTTGAATATTTTTATAGATAGATATAAACTGTAAACAGCAATAATGTACAGCAAAGTAAGACCTAAAATTAAGTCAACATGACCAAAATGGTCAATTGACCCCCTACGGAGTTATTGTCCTTTATAGTCAATTTTTAACAATTTTCATAAAATTTGTAAATTTTTACTAACATTTTCCAAGTTCATTATAGATAGAGATAAATGTAAGCAGCAAGAATGTTCAGTAAAGTAAGATGTACAAACACATCACCATCACCAAAACACAATTTTGTCATGAATCCATCTGCTTCCTTTGTTTAATATTCACATAGACCAAGGTGAGCGACACAGGCTCTTTAGAGCCTCTAGTTCATTTGAATGATTGATTGTTCAATATATTTGTCCAGTGGAAATATTTCATTGTTGATATTCAAGACTAATCAATTCACCAGGAGAAATTATTGCATGGCTGCCAACGACATGTCTGAATTCTGGTTGATCAATTTTCAAATTTCTTTTCCACTAAAGAGTAAAGACTACAATCTTTTATACCTTTCAAATCATTAATATGATGACTGGTACATTGTATGAATAAATTTTTTATAGGCACAAAAAGGTGCAAGCCACGGCTGGCTGTGCAAAACCATCAAGGGTAGTAAAAATGGTAAAAACCGTCTTCATCATCAGATCAACAACAAAGTTTTAACATCTTATATGTTGAGTAGAGTGGTCATGTTTTCTACTGGTAGTGAACAAAAAATTGGATGAGGATACAATTTTATAAGTTGAGGTATGCCACAATGAGACCACAAACTGACAACTTGAATTACTTCACTGTCTGAGACCATCATTACATTTTGTAACAAGAGGCTCTCAAGAGCCTGAATCGCTCACCTGGTAAACAATGCCTTCGGCCATGTTTTTTGACGAAATAGAAAATAAAACACAAACTTTATTTTATACACCCTACTGATCATTCAAATGAAGTTTGGTTGAATTTGGTTGAGTAGTTTCAGAGGAGAAGATTTTTTAAAGTTAGCAAATATGATGAACAAATTGTGAAAAGTTGTCATTAAAGGACAATAACCCCTTAAGCGGTCAATTGACAATTTTGGTCATACTAACTTATTTGTAGATCTTACTTTGCTGATCATTTTTGCTGTTTACAGTTTATCTTTATCTATAATAATATTCAAGATAATGACCAAAAACTGCAAAATTTCCTTAAAATTACCAATTAAGTGGCAGCAACCCAACAATGGGTTGTTTGATTCATCTGAAAATTTCAGGGCTGATAGATCTTGACCTAATGAACATTTTTACCCCCATGTCAGATTTGCTTTAAATGCTTTAGTTTTTGAGATATAAGCCAAAAAATGCATTTGACCCCTATGTTCTATTTTAAGTAACGGCGGCCATGTTTTTTGACGGATCAAAAATCAAAGCACAAACTTTGTGCAGGATAATCTAAGGAACAATCATGCTAAGTTTCATCCAAATCCATTCAGTAGTTTCAGAGAAGAAGATGTTTGAAAAATTGTTAACGACGACAGGCAACGACGACGGACGCCAAGTGATGAGAAAAGCTCACATTTCCTTTTAGGAAAGGTGAGCTAAAAACTGCAAACTTTCCTTAAAATTACCAATTCAGGGGCAGCAACCTAGCAACGTGTCGTCCGATCCATCTGAATATTTCAGGGCAGATAGATTTTGACCTGATAAACAATTCAACCACTGAGTCAGATATGATCTTAATGCTTTGGTTTTTGACATTTTACCCCTATGTTCTACTTTTAGCCGTGGCAGCCATCTTGTTTGGATGGCCAGGTCACAGGACACATTTTTTAAACTAGATACCCAAAAGATGATTGCGGCCAAGTTTGGATTAATTTGGCCAAGTAGTTTCAGAGGAGAAGATTTTTGTAAAAGATTACTAAGATTTACGAAAAATGGTTAAAAATTGACTATAAAGGGCAATAACTCCTAAAGGGGTCAACTGACCATTTCGGTCATGTCGACTTATTTGTAAATCTAACTTTGCTGAACATTATTGCTGTTACAGTTTATCTCTATCTATAATAATATTCAAGATAATAACCAAAACAGCAAATTTCCTTAAAATTACCAATTCAGGGGCAGCAACCCAACAATGGGTTGTCCAATTCATCTGAAAATTTCAGGGCAGATAGATCTTGACCTGATAAACAATTTAACCCCCATGTCAGATTTGCCCTAAATGCTTTGGTTTTTGAGTTATAAGCCAAAAACTGCATTTGACCCCTATGTTCTATTTTTAGCAATGGCGACCATGTTTGTTGATAGATCAAAACTTCGGATACAATTTATAAACTAGATACCCTAAGGAACATTCAGTTAAAGTTTGGAAGTATTTTGCCTAGTAGTTTCAGAGGAGAAGATTCTTGAAATAGTTTACAACGATAGACAACGACAGACGACGACGGGCGACGACGGACGCCAAGTGATGGCATAAGCTCACTTGGCCCTTCGGGCCATGTGAGCTAAAAAGTAATGTTTAATGTGACAGTACTGTCTGTTCATAAAGTGTGTAAGTATGAGTGTATTTATTAGTACAATGAGTCTGGGAACAAAAATTTGTCATCATAACAAACCAAACCCCTTCAATAACTTGAACGGAAACAGGGTATGTGTCAAATAGACAACAACCCCAACCAAAGAGCAGAATACAGCCCTATGTTCAACGCAGAAAGAAATACAACACCAAAGGCAGCTTCAGCTGGGCCCTATTAATACATACTATTACAGCCAAAAAAGGACGTCACACATAACTCTAAAAGATACAAATGAACCAAAATTATAAAAAAAACACAAGACTAACAAAGTTTATAGGTTTTTGACTTGGGACAGGTGCAAACATGGGGTTAAACATGTTTTGTTTTTTTTAGTGACAAACCTCCCCCTATACCTCTAGCTAATATGGAATAAACAAACACATAGCGAAAAACTAACAGCTTGTAAAGAATAAATACATCCCTAGCTACTGTGGATTCATTATTATTCGTTGGATACCAATTTTCGTGGATTTCGTGGGTACAAGTGAACCACGAATTTAAATGTTCAACGAACTGCAAAATTTCTGTTGGTTTGAATGTAGACTTTTGGTAGTACCACGAAATCAAATATCCACGAAAAGATAGGTAGTCCTCAATCCACGAAAATTGGTACCCACGAAAATAAATGAATCCACAGTACTTTATAGATTTGAGGGTTCAAGGATTAAATCAAACATAAAAAACAATTTAACAATTTTATTTAATAATCTAAAGCTTATAAAATCTAATACTTTGTATAGAAAACAAATGTGCTTTCAGCACACTAATAATATATATGTTTAATTCTACATCACCATGGCAACACATGGAAGGATTTTAAATTATGATTCAAAGGTCAAATCTTATAAATGTTGACCTTTGTACAATTAAATTTATGTATAAAACATGAACTTTGGTCTTTTACACATACACAAAATTGTAGCTCAAACTTAATTCTGGTCAGCAGTGTATGAATGTATTAAATAAAAAAATATTACCCTGATAGAAATTCAAATAGTTAAAAAGTTTATAGAAAAAATTAAATGACAAGTATACTACTCCTCATGTGCTTCAGGCTTTTATTATTGAAAAATGTGTTAGTGTTGTATTTGATCCTGACTGTCTTGTCAAAATTTAAAATCTTACAAAAAACACAAATTTACAACTCTAGCATTAGCACAGTCACATAAAAAATGATATAAATTTCTGTACACTTGAACGGTATATTGTACTGAAACAACATTTTTACAGATTGTCATTACAAAATACAATTTATATAAAAAAATTGATAATCATGGTATAAATATATGTAATATATGTATATATATTATATGTATATGAATATTTATATCAATTAGAAATCATAATTATAAAATACCAAATACAACATTGATGTATTTATCTCAAAATCAACTCTTCAAAAAGACCAAAAACTCATTTTTCAATATGTATTTCAATGTTCTAAAATCAATCAAAAGTCTTATATATGTATGCATAAGGTTGATTTTTATCCAACACAGCTAAGGGAGCTACCATTTGATTTTTATGGGGGGGGGGCTAGGATGAAAAATTTTGTCCTGCATTTTTTTTTTAGCTGTGTAATCTCTGTCCTGCCTTTTTATTTTTCACTCTGTGAATCGGTCCTGCCTTCTTTTTTTATAGTTTTATCCTGACTTTTTTTTACCGAAATTGTCGTCCTGTCTTTTTTTTTTGCAAGTGTCTCATCCTGCCTTTTTTTTTTACTCAAAACTCCTGTCCTGCCTATTTTTTCAAATTTCATCCTAGCCCCCCCATAAATATCAAATGGTAGCTCCCTAAATCTATAAATCTATAAATTTATAAAAAATTTGAATGATACCATAGATATTAAGTAACATGATTGCTTGGGACTTTCAATTAAAAAAAACTTCTTATGGCATAAATCACAAAATCAGTGTAAATTAAATAGATATAAATTGATATAGATAAGTGACAGCCATATTTATAAAATATAAAAAAATATTATTTCTAAATAACCCGGTATCATGGTAAGCAAAATTTAACATCATGTTGTTTTATTTTTTGTAACAAAATTCACTACAAATACACTGGCATCTAGAGGTACATTACACAAATATCAGACTTAGAAGACATTCTTCTAATGCATTAGTAATCCTGGTTGAAGGAAATTGTATTATGTTTGAATGATCTCCCATTTACCAGAAAAAAAATTAAACAGCATGTTTGTTCCTTTTCTAGATGCCTGCGGCAAAAGATTTGAAAAAAATACATTAAATTTGGTATTAAACTTGTGTTTTCATTTTAAAAAATCCTTTAAATTGGTGTGCTATGAATAAATATACTAGCTTTTACACAGTGTAAATACAAATGCAGTGCTTGTTAACATTTTTAATCTAAGTAAATAATAAACAGCATATACAATATAACAGTATATGTATTTTCTATCCAGAATTGAATGCATCTCTTTTGTATGAAGGACATGTAAAATTGTACCGTTATCTCAAACAGCAGAAACATATTTAATGCCCTAATTGAAATCTCCCTGAGCAGAACACTACTTTTCTTTTGATTTCTGTGATTTTAATACAATTGTCTTGAATTTGGCACAAATTGACCTAAGGTCCGTCATAAAACAATCATCACTTTTCATTTGTGACATCAAAATAAATTACTGTTGATTCAACATTATTCATGTGATACCACTTTTTGTGGGTTTTGTGGGTACAGGAACCATAAAATACAAATATTCATGCAATGAATGACAAAATTTCTATAGATTTTGTGTGCAGAGATTGGAATAACCATGAAATCAAAAACCCACTAAAATGCAAATTTTCCTCAATTCACAAAAAATTGATATCCCACGAAAATAAATGAATCCACAGTAAGTACATTTGTAGAGTAGATTTACAGGTTGGTGTGGCCAAATATTCATTATGACCTTGAATTACCTTGACAATGAATATTTGTATACTAATTCTAGATTTGCAGCTTACAGAAATGTTATAAAATATACCTCTATGGTCGGGTTGTTGTCTCTTTGATACATTCCCGATTTCCATTCTCAATTTTATATAACTTAAAAAGGAACAAAATCAAGCATCATACAAATATGTTAAGTCTTTTACACTTGTAAAAAAGATGCACTCATTTCAGGATTGAAATCATTTCATCTCAACTATAACAAACAATACTGATCATGGACATTAGGTACCATTGTCAATTATTCTATTTTCTTTTGTCTTCCTTTGAAATCATCCATGGAGTTTGATGCACCAAAATATAAACATATCAAAGCCAGCACTTTGGTTGGAACCACTCTGTAAAAGACAAAAAAAATAATTATAATACAAATTAAGAGCCTAGATCTTTAGGATGGTACCTCAAACCAGTGTGATTAAGTCATCCACCTTAGATTAGATGTTGAATGCACATATATAAGTATCACATGTGCTTGAAACATTGTACCTTGATTCTCTTACTTTTTAATTGTTATAAAGGAAGCCAGTATCTTTAAACAAGAGGCTATATAAAAGAGCCTATATTGATCATCTGGTGAGATCACAGGCTCTTGTCTCAGAATGTATTTTTTTCTTTATACCTTAATATGAAAAAAATATTCTGAGACAAGTGCCTGTGGGTGAGATGGATAATTTCAATATTAATATGGACAAAAATGTAATTTATGACTAAAATATCTTTTTTGTTCATCTTGTATTGCTCATAATTTTTACTAATATAATACAAAAATACCAATTCCAAAAATTGGTAAAAAAAAATGTCATATACAGTGTAGTTTTATAATAGCCACTATCAGGAGTCTTCTAGCTGACCAAGTTGGCTATGATGACCTATTTGTAGATCTTGTCTTGCTGATCATTCTTCGCTGATTAATGTTTCGTAAGGATTTGAAGTTAAATTTCAGTTATATTGTTTAATTGTAGATCTTGTCTTACTGATCATATATGATAGGTCTTTTCAGAAGTTGTAAAGAGATGTTATGCGACTAATCCCAAATGGAAAAGTCAAATCTCTTAGGTCAATTTGTACCAAGGTTGCCTTAATGACCCAAACATTTTTCATTATAAACGATTCCTGTACATATAAGGGTTTTAGAGATATCTCAAAAAAGAAGTAAGGTCAAAGGTCAAGGTCAAACTTTAAATTGCTTTCAAGCACACTTAATTAAAGCCTTGAAGATCAGGTCAAAAACACATAATTTGCTCCCTGGGACATTTCCCTTTGACCTTGTGATTGTTGTCAAAGTCATTTGTCCCAATTTTATTGCTGACGACCCCATTGGCCCAGGACCTTTGGTTTGATAGTTATAGCTAAATTTGACTTTTCAGAAACAGTTAACAGGCGTTTTGCCCCTTACAGCAAAGGTAATATTTCTTCAGTCAAATTGAGGGGGGGTGGGGTAGGGTAGGAGGGGTCCTGATCCCCAAATCGCGGGCTTAAAAACACAAAATCTTGAGGTCCCAAAATTTAAATAAATTTAAATCCTTACATCCTGAAATTCAAAAGAAGAATTCCGGGATCCCAAAAGGGTCAATCCAGAAATCCTGAGCTTAAAAACACCCCATCCTGGATTCCCGATAAAGGTTCTATCCCCCTCCAAACTGTAACAAAGTCACGTTTTAAGGAGCCAAACATTTCAGTATTCAAGACTCCTGAAAGTATAATGGTTTCTGAGAGTTTCTGTTAACAAGGTGTAAGGTCAAGTTAAATATTATATAAATAACACATAGCTGAGATGGTGATAGAGCAGATTGTTACCCCGAGAAAACATTGTCAACCGCGGCGCAAGCCAAGGTTGACAATGCTTTTTCAGGGGGTACTAATCTGCTCTATCATCCTCTCAGCTATGTGTTACTTAATTGATTATACTGAATGTTCTAGGATTAATGTCTTTTACAGATTAATTTTATTATAAAAGTATTTTCTATGACGTCACGAAAAAATAACAATGTTACGGGTATTAGAAAAAAAACCACGAAAGTGAAGATGTTGTTTTATTATTTTATTTTGAAAGTCAAATAATAAAATCTGAGCCTAAACGTAGAACTTAAGGCATTGCATTTAATTACTTGATGTAATCTCAATTCATTGTCCTTTAAATTATCGATTTTTGATTATTGAGGGTAACATTAAAAAACAATGTCACCCTCTCAGCCATGTGATAGAGTAAATCAACACCCTCATATTAGCCAATCAAAATATTGCATTTTAACGTGAAGCATAATAAAAACAATTGAAATAATGTATAATAATAAGAAATAAAGTAAGGTCTTTCCCTTTTGAAAAAGGAAAGACCATTATAAATAATATATATGATTTATCTTGATAACATATATAATAAAATTAAAAATAAAATAATTAATAAAATAATAACTTTTTTTTTAAATTTCATCATTGTGATAAATATGAGTCGCATAGAAGCAATAGTTGGTATCTGCTTGACTGTTGAGGCAGTTACCAAGTTTTCAATATATATCAATAATTATGTTGTTTTTTTTTACAAAATGGATAGTTTTCACCATTTAACTTATGTACATAAACCTTTTTCTGAAGAAAATTCTTTAATTTGTCCACAATTAGAAGAAGTTTACTTTTTTTTAATTGCTTGCTTCCAGGAAGCAATTCGCCGACATATTTTCCGTATGCAAAGTGACCTTAGCGTGACCCTCCTCGTGAAAATCTGGTGATCGCAATACGCATACGTCACTAAAATAAACTATAATCTGATTGTACATGTTATACACGTGCTCAATATCCATGTTTATTGTTGATTGTTTACTATAAGGTGACAATCAGTAAACTACAGCTTCAAAACTCGACAATTAATGAGCGGCCACATTTTCATCTCATAACTGATAAAAAGAAAAAAAAATTGACAATTATATGATATGTTTGCATAAAAAATGATAAATTCGTACACAAAAGACTAAGGGACGACATCAAAAAATCAATGAAGGATAAAAAACTTAATTCAAATAGTTTGGGGGTGGGGGTGAAATTGCTGCAAGTTTTGTATAAATTGACATCGATTTTACATATATATATATATATCCTTATTGGTCAATCATCTTTTTCCAAATTAAGTTAAGAGGGGGGTAGGGGGTCAGTGAAAAAACTATATGAATTAAGTTTTTCATTCTTCATTAAACTTTTGATGTTGTCCCTAAGTTTATGATATATACAATCATCACAATTCACAAGTTGAATTTTTTGTCAATCAAGATTCTCAGAAAATAAATTTTCATGATCATGGATCACGAAAATATAAAAAAAAATCTGTAGAAAAAAATGACCACAATAGCGAAAATGGGCTGATGACGAAGAACGAAAATAACCCATCAGGCCCCTCATCTATAACTTGCCATGTTGTAAACTACATTAAAAAAAAGCATACCAGTCACACTTTCAAAGCATTTTTAGCCAAAGACTGACACTATATAAGCAACAGAAGAGTAAGATTCACACAATCAAAGCAGAAGAAGCATATAGAGTTCTAGTAAGTTCCTCACTATCAAAGTAAAAGAAGGGTAAGGTACACTTTGTCATAGCAATATAAGCAAAGGGTCCAGAAGCACAGAGTATATATGTAAGGTCCTCAGTATCAAAGTAAAAGAAGAGTAAGGTACACACTGTCATAGCAATATAAGCAAAGGGTCCACACTATTACATCTTTTTACTTAACCTAAGTTTTGTCCTCATTCCTGTATGTTTGACATCACAATTTTGAACCATATAATTCCTAACACTTTCATTTGCCACCTACCAACAAATCAGTATATATACATGCCTTCTCAATCCGCTTTTGTGCTTTTTCCTCTGAAATTATCCATCACATTTGAAACTCCAAAATAGTAACAAACACAGGAAAGCACTTTACATGGTAAAACCCTGCCAAAGCAAACATAATTTTATAAAATCAACTGTATTTTATGATGATTCACTCACTTGTAACCGTTGATTAATTGATGGTGTGTAATGCCACTTTCAGCACTTTTGGCTGTATCATTGGGGCCAGTCAAATGCACCTGGTCACAAGTAGAGTTTCAAACTCACTACCTCTGTGTTGAAAGGTTACTGTTTTAATACCATAAATGAACTACTTAGACCACTCTGCCACAGAGGTCCCTTTCAACGAACTTTCTAACCCAGAGGACAGAAATTTAAACCAAAGCCAAAATTTCATGAATTGGAAAGGCACAGGAATAAAGCAAGGGGAAAATAAGGAAAGCACGCACTGCCAACTAGCACTGAATAAACCAGCATGCACACTTTACTGACTTACATTAAAAAGCTTTATTCTAATTTTTGGTTTCTTCCTTTGAAATCGTCCATAACATTATTTATCCCAAAATATTGGCATGCAAGAAATTGAACTTTAGCTGGCAGGATTCTGAAATGTATGATAGGCTATCAGTAATACAATTTGTCTGGTTCAACAAGTCACTTCATGAAGAGAAAGGGTTGATTATAACTAATTCCATGCAACATCATTTGTAATGTTCATTTGGATTGGATAACATCACCAATTCTCAAGGCTTCAATTAACAATTGATGCTATGAAAATGACTATGAATGACAAATTTTTAATGTGTGATTTGACGTTGTTTTCTGTCAGTTTCATTAGAATGGAGATGACAATATTGTATTTAAAGCTCTGACAGCATCAATTGGTGATTCGATGGTTGCAAATAACCGTTAACTGGATGCGCTAATGCGTCTCAAGTAAACTTAATTTGCAACCATCAAATCACCAACTGATGTTGTCAGAGCTTAAAATACAATACAGTTATCTCCTACTGTAATTGGAATGTCTATAATAAAAGAAGATGTGGAATGATTGCCAATCAGACAACTATCCACTAAAGACCAAAATGACACAGAAATTAACAACTATAGGTCACCGTACAGCCTTCAACAATGAGCACAGCCCATACCGCATAGTCAGCTATAAAAGGCCCCGATAAGACAATGTAAAACAATTCAAACGAGAAAACTAACGGCCTTATTTATGTAAAAAAATGAACGAAAAAACAAATATGTAACACAAAAACTTACGACAACCACTGAATTACAGGCTCCTGACTAGATTACCAAAATGACCATTGGTGAATATTTGTCCTATATCTCGGCTAGTATAAGTCAGTCAGGGGTACTACTTGTACAAGTGTATTTTATTTACTTGAAGAAGTAAATAAAAATATACACATATAAGTAAATAAATAATGTTTGAATAATCTCCCCTTAATTTTCTAAAAAATTTACTTGTATAAGTAAATTTTTCTTACAATCCCACAAAAATCCTCAAGTTTTGAGATGTAAAATCATGCCTTTAATGATTTTTCCCAGGTTTGCTCAAATTTTTTCATTAAAGTTCAATGTTTCATCTCATTAATTCATCAAAGAAACTGATTGAGCAAAGATCTTGTATATTTGTGCAAGGCCTTCAAATATTGCTCCTTTGGGGCTTGTAAATGAGCAGTGTTCTGAAGATGACAGACAAATGGGATTTTCATTGTCCATGAAATTACACTTAAATGATTAGTAAAGACATCTGTAAAGGGTACACAATTTAAAATTCTATTAGAGCAAAGAAATCTTAAGAATTCAAGAAAAGAAGAAAGGATGATTTTTTTACTTATACAAGTAAAAAATTCTGAATGCCTAAGGGACATAACTTAGCCAATTTTTTTTTTTACCTATACAAGTAAATAAAATTCACTTGTATAAGTATCATACAAATTTACTTATTATTTATATGTGTATATTTTTTTTTTACTTCTTCAAGTAAATAAAATACACTTGTACAAGTAGTACCCCTGACTGTAAGTAGTATTCAAACAATCCTCAAATATAATATTTATGATATAAATTGCAGTCTTAAATAGCAATGAAAAAAGTCTGTATGTCATATTCCAAATTAAGTACATGCCAGTAAAACATCTTGTCAGGGTTGTTTCTATTTTCTTAATATACATTTTTTTACCATCGGGAGGATATTATTTTTTGTGGATTTCATAGGAATAAGTGAACCATGTCTTCCAATGTTCAACATAATGACTTATATGCAAGACTTTGACAAGACCACCAAATCAAATACATATGTATCTACAAAGAGAGAATTTTTCCTCAATTCACAAAAATTGATATAATAACTTTACCGGAAATGTCTATGAGTACATTGTATTATACAAACAATAAACTTTTTTTCTCACGTAAATTGGACCATAAAGGGGTGTGCAATATACATTAATGCACACTATCCACAAATGCACACTATATACACATGGGAATAAGTGAACCATGTCTTCCAATGTTCAACGTAATGACTTATATGCAAGACTTTGGCAAGATCATTACCAAATCAAATATAGATCTACAAAAATACAATTTTTCCTCAATCCACAAAAATTGATATAATAACTTTACCGGAAATGTCTATGAATATTATACAAACAATAAACTTTTTTCTCAAGTAAATTGGACCATATAGGGGTGTGCAATATACATAAATGCGCACTATACACCCCGAACTACGGTACTTACCCCTTCAATGCCATAAAGAAATACAGACTCTTTGGCAACATGACAATGTGTTGATTACAGAGAACAGCATCTACAATTTTGTTGACTGTGTCTTCTGGCTCTAGTATGGGTAGAATAAATGGCCATCTGAAAAATAAAAATTTAGCTACTAGAAATATCTACCAATCCAAACAAATATATATAAACAATAAAGTCATGTAATTGAGAAACAGAAAAATACACTGATCTATTGATACTTTTCTGTAAGGGTTATTTGCATGAAATGAGAAATTTAAAATTTATTTTTTATAAAAAATCAAACACCAAAAATACTAACATATTCATGATTTCACAATTTATACATTCAATCTCTATTTTGACACAATTCTATATCCTTAAGATAATTTCCTTCAAAAGAAACAGAAAAAAAATAATGTTTCAAAAGAGTCATTTTGTTAAAGGGGCACTAGCTACGAGATATATAAAAAATCTAAAGTTTGATTTTTTTTATCCAATCAATAATGAAAGTGAAATAGTGAAATAAAAATTCGCTTTTTGCAGCCAAAAAGGTTCAATTTTGTCAAATTACGCTAAGAAACATTGATTATTTGTTAATTCACTTGCAAGTGAATGAGACGACCTCTTTAAATCCGTATTCATGTGAACTTTAATTTAACCCCTAGCTAGAGATTGACAACGCATGCATTTTACGTGTACTGGTTATTTAAAGAAAAAGAATGTCAACAATGAAAGTGAAACTACGGTATATCATTTGATCACTAATTCGATGCACATAAAATCATTCTTATACGGTTAAAAGCAATGCGAAACATCTATTTTTAATCTATAAAATAAAATCAAACAGACCTATAAAAATCCAATTGCACGTGTTGGTTTAATCTATTCATATCTTTATTTATGTTTACATAGCTTATATGGTCATCTGAGGTCAAATCGATAGTTAATTAGATGGCGTCTGGACTAAAATACACACGAAACGAACCTATATATTATCTACCCCATGCTCTGTAAACTGTTTATTTTAGACTTTTGATAAGTTTGGATAAATGTTTTACATTGTTATAAATCAAATAGGAGAATTTGAGTCAGATCGGTGACCATGAATTTGACAGCTTGTGCCCCTTTAAACCAAGAATGCAATCAATTTTGAATTACATAGGATTGTTGCACTAATTCTTAACAATTGATCTCTTAATATATATATAGGATTCCATTATAATTCTTACACAATTTTATTTTTCATTGGGATTTCATTGTTTTTACAAAATTTTCTGATAAATATATCCAAATTCCAAAATATGAATATTTGTAAGATTTACCTGGTTTTAGCACCATCAAACATCCCTGTATTTATATAAAATGGGCAGATAACTGTAGTTTTCACTTCCTTTCCCATCATTTCAAGTTCAAATCGCATGGATTCATCGAATCCAACAGCCGCAAATTTACTAGCACAATAATCGGAAAGCCCATTTACCCCAAGGTATCCAGCAGAACTAGCAATAGTAACAATGTGGCCGTGATTCCTCTCCATCATTCCCGGCAAAAATGCCTTGCAGGTCTGCAACAAAAACAGTTTAATATGTGAAGTACAATTCAGACGCAAAATAACAAGTACATGAAAGAACCTTTACATTTTACATAAGGGAGCTACCATTTGATTTTTATGGGGGGGGCTAGGATGAAATTTGAAAAAAATAGGCAGGACAGGAGTTTTGAGTAAAAAAAATAGGCAGGATGAGAAACTTGTTAAAAAAAAAAGGCAGGATGACAATTTGTGTAAAAAAAGTCAGGATAAACTAGTAAAAAAAAAGGCAGGACCGAATAGAGTAAAAAATAAAAAGGCAGGACAGAGATTACAACTAAAAAAAAAAGCAGGACACAATTTTTCATCCTAGCCCCCCCATAAAAATCAAATGGTAGCTCCCTAATAACAACAATGTATGATCAATTAATTATAGATTCCACCACTGCAACAAGTGTGTTACAATATTTCTCCAATGGAGACATTTAAATATTAATATTGAAGGCGCAAAGCTTGCAGAGCTTTTTAATTAAGAATAATTTAAATGTGAAAATAACACAAAAATTAAAGAAAGATATTTTATAATTATAAGATATTATGCTGAATTTTGTTGTATTTTAAACACTGCACCAAGTCTACATTGCATAAATTACATGTTGATTTTGCAGCCATATATAATTATACGAAGATGTTGTATAACTGGCCGTTTCAGAATCTAAAGGACTATCGGTAATTTCATTGTTCGTACCCCAAAATGAAATTAACGTCACGCCATTGGTTGAATTTTCATTGTTTTGGACGTTTTCAACCAATCACGACGTTTTGGTGTACACTTTTGAAAATATTACCCAGAATGCATCAGATTCTGAAACGGTGAATTGTCAATGAGATAACTACCAACCTGAGAGCAAATGACGTAGGAGCTAGCAAGCTTTTGACTTTTGATAGTTATAAGTCTTTCAATTTTAAAGACATTAAGTTTTAATTACTGTAAATTCAGAAATAATATTGCGAGGTTTATATATTTGCAAAAAATGCAACAGAGTTGTAAACGCAATAATTTAAACTCGCAATTTGAAATATTTTATATGAAATAAACAGGATTTTTCTCAAAATCTTCACAGTCTAAAATGACAAAAAAATTGCAAAAAGAAATGCACACAATATAATCTGAATTTACAGTACCAGATGTTTTGTCTTGTTTACACTAATGCATAGTAGGCCAACTTGTTTATATTGGAAAAAGTTTTAAAAAAATCAAGTTGGGAATAGAATAAGAACTGTGAGGGAATACACAAAAAGATAAGCCAGTCCTGCAAAGTTGATTATCTCCCCTTTAACCTATTACACTATGTGCAGTGTAAACGTGCAGTACCTCTGTATGGTAAATGACGTCATAAAGGCCGGTATTATTGATTTTTTTCTCCGGTGAAGGACATAACTCCAAAGTTATCTATTGCTTTCATTTTCCTAAAACATCATGCTTCTGCTTAACTAGACAATTGATAATATTTTTTTTGGACAACAAATTGAAGAAAACAGAAAAATATATTACCCAGAAATGAGCCAGGGTGTTTACTTCAAATGTTTTCTGTATCATGTTGTCAGAACATTCGAGGAATTTTTTCCCAGTAACAATACCAGCATTGTTAACTAGAATATCAATATCTCCAGCCTCTTCTTTTGTCTGAAATAAACATGATAAAATGAGTTAAAAATTTACTGATATAAAATTAAAAAGATATGGTATAATTGCCAATGAGACAACTCTACACCAGAGACCAAATTACGATAAAAGGTTGGCTAGTCTAGATTGCCATACAACCTTCAATAATGAGAAAAACCCATACTGCATATATATATAGAAAGCTATAAAAGCTCACGAAATGACAAATGTAAAACAATTCATATGAGAGGGAAAAAAGCCAGATCTACGTTAAATATGATTATGAATAAACAGCAAAAAAAAAAACAACCACTGAGAGGATTTAGTTACAAACTTATTATAAGTCCATCTGTTTCCTTGTCCAATTCAACCTTCCTTTTCTTGGAAAGTTTTCTGCAATTGAAGTGCTATTTACCAGTCAGAGCTCAGGCATGAACAAGTCTGTTTTTGTTTCTGACTTATAAATAAACTCATCATACATACCAGGACTAAATTTTATATATACGCTAGACGCGCGTTTCGTCTACAAGACTAATCAGTGACGCTTGAATCCAAAAAAGTTAAAAAGGCCAAATAAAGTACAAAGTTGAAGAGCATTGAGGACCAAAATTCCTAAAAGTTTTGCCAAATACAGCTAAGGTAATCTATGCTTGAGGTAGAAAAACCTTAGTATTTCAAAAAATTCAAAATTTTGTAAACAGTTAAAATGTATAAAGGATTTAATTTTCTTGAAAAAAATAAAATATAGAACACTTGTCATTGCTTGTAGTATGTATAATAAAGAGATATAACTCTTAAATTGTGACAGAAAAACACAACCATTTTTAAAAGCTATCAAATTTTGTATGAAGACACTTGTTTTGAGTCAAGAAGTATCAAGACACTTGATTTGAGTCAAGGAGTATCAAGACACTTGTTTTGAGTCAAGAAATATCAAGACACTTGTTTTGATCCAAGAAGTATCAGGAAACTTGTTTTGAGTCGAGAAGTAACAAGACACTTGTTTTGAGTCAAGAAGTATCAGAGGACACTTTTTTTGAGTCAAGAAATATAAAGACACTTGTTTTGATCCAAGAAGTATAATGACACTTGTTTTGATCCAAGAAGTATCAGGACACTTGTTTTGATCCAAGAAATATAAAGACACTTGTTTTGATCCAAGAAGTATAATGACACTTGTTTTGATCCAAGAAGTATCAGGACACTTGTTTTGATCCAAGAAATATCAAGACACTTGTTTTGAGTCAAGAAGTATCAGGACACTTGTTTTGATCCAAGAAGTATCAGGACACTTGTTTTGATCCAAGAAGTATCAGGACACTAATGTTTTGATCCAAGAAATATCAAGACACTTGTTTCGAGTCAAGAAGTATCAAGACACTTGTTTTAATCCAAGAAATATCAAGACACTTGTTTTGAGTCAAGAAGTATCAAGACACTGGTTTTGATCCAAGAAAAATAAAGACACTTGTTTTGAGTCAAGCAGTATCAGGACACTTGTTTTGATCCAAGAAGTATCAGAACACTTGTTTTGATCCAAGAAGTATCAGGACACTAATGTTTTGATAAAAAAAATATCAAGACACTTGTTTTGAGTCAAGAAGTATCAAGACACTTGATTTGAGTCAAGAAGTATCAAGACACTTTTTTTGAGTCAAGAAATATAAAGACACTTGTTTTGATCCAAGAAGTATCAGGACACTTATTTTGATCCAAGAAATATCAAGACACTTGTTTTGATCCAAGAAGTATCAGGACACTTATTTTGATCCAAGAAATATCAAGACACTTGTTTTGATCCAAGAAGTATCAGGACACTTATTTTGATCCAAGAAATATCAGGACACTTGTTTTGATCCAAGAAGTATCAGGACACTTGTTTTGATCCCAGAAAGATCAAGACACTTGTTTTGAGTCAAGAAGTATCAGGACACTTGTTTTGATCCAAGAAGTATCAGGACACTTGTTTTGATCCAAGAAGTATCAGGACACTAATGTTTTGATCCAAGAAATATCAAGACACTTGTTTTGAGTCAAGAAGTATCAAGACACTTAAGAAATATCAAGACACTTGTTTTGATCCAAGAAATATCAGGACACTTGTTTTGAGTTAAGAAATAGTTTTCTATGTAATGTTTTGTGTACTGTTGTTTGTCTGTTTGTCTGTTGGTCTTTTTCTTTTTTAGCCATGGCGTTGTCTGTTTATCTTTGACTTATGAGTTTGAATGTCTCTTTGATATCTTTCGCCTCTCTTTTCATGATTTCCTAACTTTGTTGAGGTATTCCTAAGTTGGGTCTACACTGTATGATTTTCCAATGTTGGATTGTTACCATATAATGTTGATTTGACACAAAGCGCACCACCATGTGATCACTTAAATCAGATGCTGTTTGGTTCATCTAATAGAAATGGTATCATGTGAACGGAGAGCAGTAAAATTTACCTAAGCAATATAAAATTGGACAAGTTGAAGCATTTGAAAATCCAACCAGTGCAACCATAGATGCCAACCCCCTTTTGACACAATCAGTAACAAACTATCAAATTTTCCGTATTTTTGAAAAGTTTTCAGTAATCATTCATAAACGTGCATTTACCAATAAAAAATTACTGACAAGTGGTTGCAAAGTGATGTGCACAAAATTTGTCGTTTAACATGTTGTCTGAGTATGTATTCCATTCATTTATTGTTCAGATGTTGTCGACTCGTACATTTTCGTTTTGTCAAGGAGAAGTAGAGAAAGGGGGAAAGCTACTTCATAAATGCAAGTTTGCCTCTTCGGAAGTCAGTTAGTTATTCAACAATAGGTTGATAACTCCCGAGAAACCGGAAGCATTACATTGGCGTTTTCTAAATACCGGACCAGGACGGAAAAGTAATGATAAAAATCCGTGTTTTACAAAATTGAACGGCGATGATTGGTAATCCGTAACTGTTCGACTTTGACCGTAATAGCGTAGTTTTTATCGCAAAATCGGAAAAACTACGCAAAAATCGTAATGGTTGGCATCTATGTGCAACATGTGCAAGGGGACTTCTAAAAATTGCAAATAGGTTAGATTTTTTGGCTCCATGTTGAAGGTCTCATTGTGACTTAAAGATGAAGAACAGGAATAAAAGAGCAAATATATTTGCTGTGGTGGTTTTTGCTCTGCATGTGCTTATTATGTATCATGGATGGATACCCCATATACTCTCTTTTCTATTGTCATAAACTCTCAATTTAGAACATGATGAAGGCCATGCATAAAAAAACAAATTATATATAAAAAAGAAGATGTGGTATGATTGCCAATGAGACAACTCTCTACAAGAGACCAAAATGACAC
Source organism: Mytilus galloprovincialis (assembly GCF_965363235.1). NCBI lineage: Eukaryota > Metazoa > Mollusca > Bivalvia > Mytilida > Mytilidae > Mytilus > Mytilus galloprovincialis. The sequence goes on from NC_134849.1 coordinate 45,183,506, forward strand.
AGAAATTAACAACTATAGGTCACTGTACATCCTTCAACAATGAGAAAAGCCCATACCGCATAGTCAGCTATAACATGTATAAAAGGCCTCGAAATGGCAATGTAAAACAATTCAAACGAGAAAACTATCAGCCTGATTTATGCATTTTGTTAAATTACAAACCTTTGCAGCTACACTATAAATATCATCTCTATTACTTAAATCAATTTTGTAAGTTTTAACATATGCTCCTAATGCCTTTATCTGTTTTGCGGTTTCTTCATTGCCTTTGTCATTCACATCCCATAAAACTAATCGACATCCAAGTCTGGCAAAACGTAATGCTATTAGCCTTCCAATTCCACTTCCTAAAAAAAGAAATAACAATTAAAACTGGGTCTCATTGGGGTCTAAGTGTGACGCGGGATTGCCGTTTTTTTGTAAGCTTGACACATGAAAGTCACAAATTATTGTGCCGTGAAAACGGGAAATGAAGTCTAGCGTGACACGGGAAATTACAAAAAAATGAGAATTGCTTACGTACATAGTCATAGTGTAAGCGGGTTACGGGAATCTGACAAAACAGTAAGCAGGATCCGGGATCAGAACCCCCCAATGAGACTCCCTTAAAAGAAAATTTTTAATTTGGCTACATGAATTAACAAATGATTAAAAGAGGAAACTAAGCATATCAAGTATAATTAAAGGAACATGTGCAATGTATGACAGACATTAAAAAGGCAAGCCAAATGATTTAAAATGAACTGACCCTTTTTCATATGTAACCATAAACACACAATTTATTTTTAAAGCATATAGTGAAGGGATTTAATTAAGAAATAATTGATGCAAGCTATACTTTATTGGTTGTTTTAACCATGTTAACATGGGTAGGCATTATATTCCTGATTATTTTTGCCCGAGTGATAGTGAGGGCTAAAATAACACAAATATAATGCCTACCCCCATGTTAAAACAACCAATAAAGTATAGCTTGCATCAATTATTTCGATTCTGATTAGGACAATTAAGGTAATTTCTATGTCCGATGTGTATAAGGGTAAAGCGATTGCATTGGCTCTTCCATGAACCTCCCTTTTTTGTTTGTAAAGAAGCAAACAGCTGGCACTGTGATTTTCCAGAGGGAGGAGTTTTTGAACAGCCAGCATGAACAGTTGTTGTATCTAGGTCAATTATGTCAATTTCGGAATGCAACACATTATAGTCGATCATTATAAATGAATTAGTAACAACATGTGCATCATTTAAGAGTTTGGAAGTGTTTTAAGTTAATGAAATATATTAAATGCATGCCAATCTGATAAAATTCATTATTTTGCAGTAGTCAATACGTACGCATGTGCAGAAAAAAATTATTGGATTTAGAGCATGGGTTTATTCATAAAGCGAAAGAAGCACGTCATATTAAAATAAATCCACTTGTACAATACAAGCTTAATTCATTTAACTTTCATGATGATTATATATATAGCTAGTTCCCCATTGATGTCAATGCTTTGGAATTCAACCAGATACGTTGCAATTTGGCCATCACTGCCAGATTAATTATTGATTTGCATTTCTTTTAAAAATTCTCTGGTTATGCTAGTGTTGCAGAACTTCTCAGGTATCCTGGTAATCAATTAGTGTGCTTGTTTTTACCCAAAGACTGAAAGTGTTTATAGAAAAATCAGTTAAGCATCACCTTATACATATTATATTGTGTGCTCTGTACTGTCATGACTGTAGAGTAATGAACCCTAAACAATTTTTTGCAATTTCATGAATTTACAAAACAATCTCAAATCCCATTGTTTGTTAGTGTAAAATATGCATTCATTTTGTTTGCACAATGCCTAATGAAAAACCTAAAGGACGAATGAAATTACCGTTGAAGCATCATACCAATTACAAATAGCAAAAAATTCTTTTTAGACTGTTGGCCACCTCCCCCCAAAAAATCTTTGGCCATGACCCTTTGACTTTAAGGACCTTAATGAGGGGGGTAGGAGGGGTCCTGATCCCGAAATCCCGGGTTTAAAAACACGAAATCCCGAAATCCCGGGCTTAAAAATAGGAAAACCAGAGGTCCCGAAATTTGAAAAAAAAATAATTCCCAGGTCGCGAAAGGGTCAATCCCGAAATCCCGTACTTAAAAACACCCGATCCCGGAGTCCTGATATATCCCCCCTCCTTAAAGTCACTTTATATTTAATTGGGAATTATTACACAAAACATACAAATATTTTGGCAAGTATGATTCATTTTTTCATGCTGTTTCACTAAAATGTAAATAGAACCAAGTTGCACATGACCAAAGGAGTAGGTTCTGTAAGACCCCTTTTTGGCCCCAAAATATAGCATTTTTGGAAAATTGTGAAAATGTAATCTTTAAGCTATATTTTGGAAAGTAAAATGCTACATAAATATGAGCTGTTTTTGACAATACAATGCACAAATATTGCGTTCTAGCATCATTAAGTCATGCTAAATTACTGAACTCTTCAAAATGTTAGCATTTTGGTTAATTTTTAGACGGTTTCTATCTAAAATGAAAGTGGCCGCATTCGTGTTCATTTATAATATTGAAATGCAAGTTGTATTTGATGATAATACAAAACATATATAAAGGTTGAGGATGAACATGGATGCGGCCACTTTCATTTTTGACAAAAACCATCTGGAAAGTGACGTTTTTTGGCATATTTGATAGATTTTTCATATTTAAGCTTGAATCAGAGGGTTTTTAATGACTAAATCAGTTAAAATCTTTCACATAAACTAATCGAATCAATTAAAAGACATTTAAGTGTTTAAAAAGTGTCCAAAAACTTTCGTGATGTGAACCTAAAATTTGAGGACAAAATCGGCCCTTTATATATGTTCCAGACCATATGAGTATTTGGACCGTACGCGTACGGTCCGGACCGTATATGTATACTCGTACGGTCCGACCATACGCGTACGGTCGGACCGTATGAGGATACGCGTACGGTCCAGCTGATCACATTTATCAAAATCTTTATTTTTAGTTATACAAATTGTTATTATTACAAAATAGATGGCCGATGATAAAGTGAATAAGCGAACAATTGAAATTAAATATTTACTTAATTGTATATCCGTGAATTCTATTTTGTTACTCTGGCCGAAGGTGACACTTGCTTCTAATAAGTACGTCGTATTTTTTACATTTACATGTTTTGTTAATGCATGTTCCTTTGCGTATGCATTTCTTTTGTAAAGTTCATAAATATTCTAAAACAATTGTCCTCCCACATTATGTTTACTTCCGATATCTTCAATTTTAATGAACATACTGAGCTGCAATTAATGAATAACCGGCCTGCAAAATACAGGAGATTAACAGATTAAATAAGCGTGATCTTTTTAAATAGTTAGTCTAAGAATATTAAGTTTTTATGTCAAATGCTGTTGAACTTTTTATATTAATTGGAGATATAAGTCATGTTGATATGTTATATACATTTGTATCTAATAAGCTTGACCAACTTCTTAATATCAGTCAGACCGTACGCGTACGGTCCGACCGTATGCGTATTTTGAAAAAGTACGCATACGGTCCAGACCGTACGCGTACGGTCCAAATACTCATACGGTCTGGAACATATATATACTCCTTTGTAGCAAATGTAACTGTTGAAAACTTTTATAAATTGCTTCTTTGGGACTTTGTCCGGCATACGTTTTAACATGGTCCCTTAAAACAATTTAAAAGGTAATTAAATGACTCGAATATTGAACCAGAAAATAATTATCATTCCACACCTGCCCCTGTAACGAGCACCGTCTCGCCAGCAACATCTTTTGCACGCCAGCTCGCTGGAATAAATGCCAAAATAATAGCTTGAATCCAGTAGTATAAAATGAAGAAAAATGTTATGGAAAACTCTTTTAACCCAAGTAAAATGTCTGCCATTTCCTCTTTTTTCCCTACAACTTGAAAAAATACATAGATATAGTTTGGACTTTGATCAACGGAAGGTCAATATTCAGAACGACCGTACTGTTTAACTTCTGCCAGTAAAGGCACACCTCCACAAGTTGGGAGTAGTGGAATTTTTAATCCTCCGCCAATAATCAGTTTAATTTGTACATTCACAATCCATTATTTAAAAAATCACTTTCTGCAATCCTCCACCAATAAAAGGTAAAGTTTATTTCCAACACACTAGATTAATGTCATTATTAATTTAATGTCCCTTAAAAAAAAGAAGAAGACCAATTATGACAGTCTTATATGACTATGACTTATAATATAAGTATACAGTAAAATCTAAAAGTATACATGGTGTACAAGAATGGGATCGATTCTGGACGATACCAAGATGCGAACATTCTACAATTAGTTCTAGATTTGGTTGGAATATCAAAAAGCTGGTATTTTTTTTAGGATGAAGCTTGTAGCACCAAAAAGGTTCTAGCAGTTTATCAGGCAATGTCTAATATAAGATCTTAAGAGTTCAACTGTGAGCAATAATAATATGGATTGATTAAGAATGTTAGCAACTCAAAGTGTTAAGCTCATACTTTGGCAAAAAGCACACTGCACACTTCAACATGGTCATTAATTTAATTTCCAGAATTAGTGGCATTCGTATAGTGTCCAACTTGATACACACTAGAATAAAATGACCTAGAGTTTCATCGCTTTTTTTTGCATAGCATCATCGGCACTGCCGGTTGGATAGGGATTAGTGTTGTCCATTATGGCTCTTTCCGTTTGCAGTATACAGCTTCCAGTCAGGATCTTTAAACGGATTGAGATAAACAATATATAAGGGTCTTGTATTCCATATTTAAAGGATATTGTTTTAATTGAGAGCAATAAACCAGCTGTTACTTTTTGTGTTTTTATCCCAATTAAGTTCAGTGTCTTTCTGCAATTTTCCATTCTGCAGCTGCAGTACAGTCTCACGGCTCCGCAAATAAAATGAAGGCTTCCTGGTGTATTATTGCCTCTGCCGGTAGTAAGCCACATATTATATAGATTGCTGGATCTGCTACATTTATTGGTAGTAAAAGAATTTGTTTGATTATTTTCTTGTATGATTTTGTTATTAAATCAGCGACCAGGAGCAGTGAATATTATAATTATTTTTTATCCTCCCTCCTTTTGTAGGCGACCATCTAGCTTTTTACAACCATTAATTTGCTGAATCCCTTTCCGCCACTCAGGACAACCTCTAATAGAGTATTATAACATTAAAATAGTTTTAAAATCCTCCATCATCCCGAATATTATACAAGTATATATTATTGAACAGTTTATTTATTAAATGCATGACCACGCCCGTCTTAATTTGCGTCCGTTCTATTTTCATTTTGATATTTTAAAAAGCAAAACGAAATTTTAATATAATAAATTGACAATGAGAGTAGGTAGAGAACAAAATTGCACGATAAAAGAGATGATTTTAGCCTCGAAATTGTTAACTTTCCATTCCTAAGTATCAACATTCCAATATGGTGTGCAAATGGAGTATATGTGTTTCCCATGCAGTTAATAATACGATATTCCAGAGCTTGCATTTCTTATAATGATTTTCTGTATCATGTTTATAGAGCATGTAAAGGGTTGCTCTTTAAAAAAAAATGTATAACGAATAATTCAAAGTGATGAAGTTGAAATCATATCTTCGAAAATTTTAAAGACTCCATCACGAGGACAATAAACTTCTTGTATTAAGAGCCCCCCCCGTGAAAAAGACAATAGCCACAATTAAATATGTGCCTAAGCTTGACCCTTGTTTAAGACGCATCTTACATAGATGTCAATGAATGGAAAATATATTTCTGGGCAAGGCCTTGGCTCATGTGAATATTGTTAATGAGACTTATTACAGGGTTTATACTAACAATAGCAACACGAATGGTGCCATATGTGGAGCAGGATCTGCTTACTCTTTCAGAGCATCTGCTATCACTTCCAGTTTATGGTAGGGTTCGTTTTGTTCAGTCTTTAGTCTTCTATGTTGTGTTTTGTGTACTGTTGTTTGTCTGTTGGTCTTTTTTTTTTAGTCATGGCGTAGTCATTTCATTTATTATTTCCCTTTGGTATCTTTTCCTCTCAGTCTTATCTAGAGGGTATGTGTAAAACTGCCAATACCGATCAAATATGTCAATTTCAACAGTTAAATGATAGCAAATTGACATCACAGTCAAGTAACCTTTCCACACAAAAGTGGTCATATTATAGTAATAAAATTATAGTAATTTTTAAAGGCTTGAATAATTTTACGATTATTTTCATTTTCAGGAGCCAAAAAAAATACGAGCATTCAATTCTATATTGTTAGTACACATACATGTATTGCACTAATTTCCATGTACACGACTATAATCTTAACTTAACTTTAATACGTACAAAAAAAAAATCAAATCAAGTTACACATTTCAGAACATAACAACCAGATGCATGGGTGATTAAAGAATTTAATAAAGTGATAGTTAGATGATGATATAAAATATCGCCTTTAATGACACAAACATATACGTTTTGTATCGCCAGTTTTAAAGGCGAAAATGATATTACAGCAAGTTAATTTCTATATGCTATCGTTTCCTGGTGATGTAAAAAAAAATCTGAAATGAAATTTATATTCATAACTTTAAAAAAAAAAATGAAAATATAACATTTTATGAAATTGATGTGTCAACCAAAGAAAAAAATACAATAAAAAAGGAATGTGTTTATTTACCCGACCTTTTTGTAGTCAGTATTGAGTTAAACCACAAAATCAAATTCCAATTACAATAATTATTTAATTTCTACGTTGTATTAATGCTTTTATCATAACACTTGCTAAAATATCTCTACATATTGACAGGTTCCCCTTCCTTGACTTATGATTCAATAAAATATAAAATTCTTAACAATCTGTGAGCAAAATGAGAAGGCAAAAGGCTTTCAGGTAGACTAAAACCGTTCTGATAGATCGAGATTCAAATATTTATCAATTAAATTCATATTGAACTCGGTACTGACAACTGATTACTGATAATGGATGGACCAAATGTGTGGAATGAAGAACTGATAATGGCCAACGAACTGCGTTCAAATTGACAAGGCTAAAAGTTATCAGGTAAACCGAACCCGTTTATGATGAATTCCATTATTTGTCAAATTCTTATTGATAACTAAAAACTGATAACTGATAATGTGTTGACCAAATGTGTGGACTGAAGCTTACTTTATTCCATTTTACCTGTCTTCCATTAAATTTAACTATGCTCATAGCAGACCTGGGGTAATTAAAAATGTTATTGTGATTAGATGTAAATAATTACAATTTTGAAAGTAATTCAATATAAATTTTAAGAAAAAATTCTTAAGAATAAGAAATATCAATCTGGATCTTTTTATGTATATACATCTTTATAAATTGTTTTTCTATAAAAATAAGAAATGCATTCAAATAATCAGCATTGAAAATCTAATTGCGATTAAATGTAACAATGGCATTAGAAAGTTGAAAGTTTAATTCTTAAACAAATCTTGATCAAATGTTTCCGTTGTTTAAAAGTGAAAGTACCAGTATATGTATAAGTTCATTCTATTCTAGCTGTTGTCATTTTCATGATTTTATTCTAAATATAGCTCTTACATGTCTTTTATTAAAACTAATTGAATTGTAATTAATTACACTGTCAATGTAATTACAATGTAATCAAATACGTTTAAAAATCAATGTAATTATGATATAATTATTTTCATTTAAAAATTAATGTAATTGTAATTGTTAAATGTAATTAATTGATTACATTACAATCATTTTTTAAGATCGTCAAAACGCATCATATTCACACAAACTTGATATTCAATATATTAACTTTGACATGTAATTGACCCCAGGTCTGGCTCATAGTTCATTAAGTAGTATTTTTCTCCTTGTATATACATTATACTGCAAATAAGAAATATTTTCAACTCTGAATTCAGGAGATATGTTCAAATAGAACAGAAAAAAAATTATGACATTTTATGTAATATTTAAGTTCCTTCTGAATTTAAAGGGACATTAGCTGTCAAACTGATGATCACCGATTTGGCTTAAATTATCATATTTGATTAATAACATACTTAAATGTAAATCCAAATTACAAAAAGTCTAAAAGAAACAATTAACAATGCACGGACTAGATTTAATGTATCAGCATTTCGTGCGTATTTAAGACGAGACGCCATCTAATTAACCACCAAGATTACCTTCGAAGATTGCCGATAGTCATTCGACCCGATTTAAACATAAATATAAATATGAAATAGACTGAGAAGCATGTGGAGTTGTGTATTGACGATCTTACGAGGTCTGTTTAATTTCATGTCATAGATTTGAAAAATGTAAATCATGGTTTTCACCTGGATAAAGATAATTTCTTGTGGGTCAAATCGGTCAAAGAAATGTTTTTTTCCTATGGTGGATCACTTGTTTCATTTTCAATGTTCTTTTCTTTTTAGTTTCTGAACACACTAAGGCCATGTGTAACCAATCCTGATTAAGGTCAAGTTAGAGTTACACCAATACGGATTCATATGAGGTTGAATTATTCACTTGCAAGACAATAATATATTTGCAATGTTTTCGATCTTACTTTGACCGCTTTAATTACTGTTTGAGACAAAAACATTTGTTTTTTTTTATCTAAATGGCATCTAACATGTCTAATGCCCCTTTAACAGGTTTAAAGAATTTTCAAATTTTGTTAAAGTGGCGTAATTTTAACATACTTTTTGTATTATAGCAAATACTGTAAAAATTCTCCCTTCTTGTATCAGAGAGACCGTTTAAGATTTTGTCAACAACTCATCATATTTACAAAACTAATATCTTGCATTCTTGTGTCGGTGAAAAGGGTCCGTCAAGGTCGATTCAGATTGTAACATTTAAATAAAATCAAAAATACAAAAACTGTAATAGAAATTAACGTGAAATACCATAAATTAAACAACAACCCATCCATAATTATTTACACATCCTTTGAAGAAAATTCATGTACAAACTTATACATATTATATGTATCTGAATATACATTTTTATATCTCAAATTTGCTTTTAAGTATAACGATGACAATCTTCACAAGTGATAAAGACAAATTGGTGCAGTAAACAGTCTTGCAAAATTATTTAATATTACTACAGGTTACCTAAGTTTGTATTCCGAAAGAATTAATTGTCGAAAATAACTGAAGTACAACAACCATTAAGATATAGAGTGAAGTGGCTCTGTCAGCATGTGAAGCTCTGTAACATGCTTTTAAAAGGCCAGGTGTATTTTATTTGTTTTTATCAAATTTTAAAGGGGATAGTTTACTGTTTTGCAAAATAATTTAATATTACTATACGGTTACCTAAGTTTGTATTCCAAAATGAATTAATTGTCGAAAATAACTGAAGTGCAACAACCATTAAGATATAATCACATCATACGTGAATAATTAGCTCTAAAAGTCCCACTTATTTTACCCTCTTTAGAAGTTTTAGTGATGAAATTTCTATATATAACCCTCAGACGTCGTCTCGTCTGATGCAAAAAAAAAAACAAAAACAATAATTGTTGCTGTCTAATGAAAGTATTTTCACCCTCTCCATACGTGAATAATTAGCTCTAAAAGTCCCACTTATTTTACACTCTTTAGAAGTTTTAGTGATGAAATTTCTATATATAACCCTCAGACGTCGTCTCGTCTGATGCAAAAAAAAACAAAAACAATAATTGTTGCTGTCTAATGAAAGTATTTTCACCCTCTCCTTTACGACAGGTATACGATAAAATAACTAAACAGGTACAAATAAAGAAACAAATTAAAACAAAACTCAGCTTTCAAAGCAAACTGGTACATGAGACTGTACATTATGACAATCTATTGCCGGTTGCTGTGTGTGTGTGTGTGTGTATTTTTTCTTGTACCGATGTTTCATTGACGTGAGCCTCAAATCTTATTTTATTTCAGTATTTGACTTCGAATTGTCTTTTGCATTCAACTGTCCAAAATGCCTTCCCAGGTGTATAGTTGTTTACACACGAAATAAGTATACTAAGTTTACCCCCCCCCCCCCCCACCTTTCCCCGCACACATCGTTTTCATGTTGATGTGACAAGAGAGTTTAATATCAGAGACCATAATTCTACACCATATCCATGTAACAAAAAAAATGAAGACACTAGTTTAGTAGGAGTTGCTTATATTTAAGAAAAACCAAAGTCCCTTCTTGAATTTTGACTATATACATTTTTATGCCCCACCTACGATAGTAGAGGGGCGCATTATGTTTTCTGGTCTGTGCGTCCGTTCGTCCGTCCGTTCGTCCGTCCGTCTGTCCGTCCGTCTGTCCCGCTTCAGGTTAAAGTTTTTGGTCAAGGTAGTTTTTGATGAAGTTGAAGTCCAATCGACTTCAAACTTAGTACACATGTTCCCTATGATATGTTCTTTCTAATTTTAATGCCAAATTAGAGTTTTTACTCCAATTTCACGGTCCACTGTACATGGCAAATGATAGTGCGAGTGGGGCATTCGTGTACTGAGGACACATTCTTGTTCTTTAAATCTTTATATGTGTTTGTAGTCCATTGTGGACTGTTGTTGATCGTGTTGCATGCCAGCGTAGGGCGACAGATTGGGGTCACTTCTCAGCTTACATACTGATGGAGAGAAAACTATGTTAAAAAATATAAAAACAACAGTTTCGAACCTAAAGAGTGAAATTTAAAACTGAAATATTGACAAGGACTATCGCATCAAAATTTTTTGTCTGACTCCGAGTGACAGCTCAAACCAGAAAGTTAACTACATAGGAAAAAGAGGAGGGAGATTCAAAACATTCAAACCTCACAAGTCATCTTTTTAAATAGCTTTGGATTTTCAAATATTTTGGCGTCGAGCATCATTGAGAGACATTTATTGCCGATATTCGCATATGGTGCAGAAAAATTGGTACCGTTTATTTCATTATCTTCAACGGATCAATCAATCGAGCATTTGTAGAACGTATTCTAAGAAACTGACTAATTAACGTATGCCATATTTTCGTAACAAAGGACAAATTACAAATCTAGACAAGACAACATTTCCATTCTGAAAATAAAGAAGTGACCTCTGGTAAATACTTTGAATCAACATTTTACAACCTGTCTGAGAGTTTTAGCTACAAGAAAACATATATTAAGACGCATTTGCTTTCAATAAGTTCCACCGGAATCTACGAGTGAGTTATGCCCATTCTATAATTTCTTTTTCAGTACTGAAGCTTGATAGATTGTACTGCTTTTTTGACATGTACAAAAGCATTTTTTAGCCACATGCATGTTTGGTAGAAAAAAAATGAAAATTCAACTGTATATAACATTTTAAATTTCACTTCCAAATGTTTCTACTATAAGTTCAAAATCAATAATGAGTAAAGAAAACACAAAAATGGTATAATAAGAAAATAAAGAATAAAGAAATGAGGACCCCTCTCCAATCCAGGCCCCCATGCATCAACAAAGTAAGGAAATCGTGACAATACATTCTAGCGGAGTCAACATGAAAGGTTCGTATTCAGGAATAAAAGTATTCTGTAACAACTCTTTGATGAGCTTGCCTTTCTCGATTCTGTTCCATGTTTGAATAGAACGGACATTGCATATTACCCATGTTGTTAAAAAATTAAAATCTGGTATCTATAGCATCTAAGTTTTTTCTTCAGGACCTTTAGAATAAACAGAAACACAAAGCAATTCCAATAAAAGTAAACTTGGTGAAACAACCAAAAGTCTACAGTCTGCTTGTTTATAAAAAGACTAAAACAGAGAGAGAAAAAAAAAACAATCACCGGAAGTAACTCACCACCCCAGTAGTCAGTACTTCTGTGTTGACATGAATTATCCTTGATATGGTCATTATTATAAATTTACAGTTAAAAAACTTTACATTTTTGAAATACTAAGGCTTTTCTACCTCAGGAATAGATTACCTTAGCTGCATTTGGCAAAATTTTTAGGAATTTTTGGTGCTCAATGCTCTTCAACTTCGTACTTTATTTGGCCTTTTTAACTTTTTTTTTATTCGAGCGTCACCGATGAGTCTTTTGTAGACGAAACGCGCGTCTGGCGTAAATACAAAATTTCAATCCTGGTATCTATGGTGAGTTTATATTCAGATACTGAGTAAGGTTAAGCAGACCCTAATGCATTACTTTTATTCGTTTTACGGCGTGTTGATCATACCCAGTATAATAGACAAATAATGAAAAAATGCAATTCGTGAATTAACAATTGCGAAAAAAGGACGGGATTATAGCTACGACAATTGGAAACATATCCGTAGTTATCTGTCTTAGATATTCCATAACTATCAACTAATCCATTAATCGCTTCTGTTAAAATTTTGACGGGTTGACTTCTTCTTCGTCTCCATTTTGAACCTATGGTTCAGTAGGTTCATTGTAGACAACTACCCTCTCCAGAAAATCATGATAGAAAACGCAAAACCTAGACTATCGTATCAACTGGGAGATATATACTGCATATGAAGGCGCCGGTAAAATGTTGCAATACAAAAAGGAAAAGTTTACAATTTGTGAATTTTTATTTTGTTGTTAAGTTTTATTCCCAAACCCTGTCCGATTATCGATTTCTAGATGTTAGATATGAAACATGATATGTTAGGGAGCATCTCGTCTGATTCAGTCTTTTTCAATTTTTCAAGTTTAAACGCTCGACTCAAAATTTCTTCAAACCTACAACTCCATGTTGAAACACCTTTCTCATCTTTCTGTCGCAAAGGAATCTGTAGTATCCTTAATAATAAGTTCCATGGACATGATGCAATCAATATATTATATAGACATGGAATTATTCATGTAAGGACATTATTTATGTAGAAGAACGTTAGATTAAAGGATAAATTTTCCTTCCTTCTTCTTGATAAACTTCTGTATATAGTCTGACTCATTGCAATATCCGACCAGCTAGGCAAATCCACAATTTCATTAACACTTACAGAATAATTGGTCCATGACGTCATGCAAAATTTGAATAAATGGATAAACTATTTTTCGCCATGACACTAACCAATGAAACAAGACTAAACCAACAACATCGTTATTATTTTCGTTCGTATTTGACTCTGAATATTTGTCATTTTATCCTTCTACTATCAGATATCTTTGGTATCTATTATAAGTTTATGTACCTAACATTTCACGATTAATTAAAGATGTCAAATGCTGAACTCGTTTTATTTGTTTTTGGATACAGACATTTAAGCGATGTTCCTTTAGCCGAAGAACATTTTGTTTACATTGTATGTTTCGGTCGGACCATGTATTTCTAATCTCAAATCTGTTAAGGACTTTGATGATTTTGGTTGGTTAAAATATGGGATCACAGTGAAAGATGAAATCACTGACTTAATTCTCCTCTCAAATATATAGACACCAGATAGGAAAAAAGAATATCACAATAAAAAATTATCTTCACTGGCGAGCTTTTATTAATTTTATATTAATATGATTATTTTTGTTATACGTTTAGATGAAGGTAAAAAATCTTTCAAGTTTTCTCAGTGCTTCAACTATTGATTAAGTGGTCATTTATAGTTTGTTCAAAGTCGGTTGTTTATATTTAGCATAATTGCAAATTTAATTTGCAACACAAACATTAACTCTTGACTGTTGATTGCTAAATGTTCAGTGGCTAATATCTCATGCATATTTAGAGCAAACATTAGGATTGCAATTAATTAGTTTTGTACAGTTAAATTCATTGTTTACAAAGTCAATTATTTTGCACTAATATACTGCAGTGATGCCTAAATATCTTAATAATGTATTTTGGTATTGCACAAACGGCCTCCTGCAGGAGTGGTTTCTGGGCTTTTAGAGAATAACTGTTCCATTTTTACAACAAAACAAAAGGAAGGATCCTGTAACAATGTCGAATTTATACATTTAATCTATGTGTGATTAATTTACAAATCACTATTTAATAACAATGGACACTTTTAGGCTTCATAAACAGGACACTTTTTGGTGTTCATTTACGTCTGACATATCGACACTTTTGGGGTCGGATGGACATGTTTCTGAGTATTAATTAATAATGTCACATGCTTATTCAATGATGTCAGATTCTCTAGTATTGTAGAACATCGTCCACCATCTTTTATGTGTGCATACACATTATCCTCATCATAAGCTATTTATCTTGTATAAACTTGAGCAAAAACCATGACATGCAAACAATATGTGCACAGTTAGATGTACACATTACATACAAAGATAGTGCAAAAACAGATAATTCAGAAATTATGTTTGTCAGAAAAATCAGAGAATGAAAATGTCAACCCAAATTGTCAAGGTTCACATTTTTGTCCATTGTTTACATTTTTATGAATTAGGATTGTTTATACTTACTGTCAGGAAGGTCGACGCAGTCCAAATGCAATACAAATCAATTGTAAATAAATGCTCACCGACATTACCGAAAACAAAAAGTTATATTCTTAATTGTATGAGAAGATCTGAACTTCAAAGTGGCCTTAAACACCAACAATCAATCAAGCATCTTAAATTTATAAAACTTCTAAAGGCAAGACATGAATAAGCACATTATGAACCACCAATTAAAATTTTTATCGGATGTTAAGCTATGATTGTCTTTCAGAGAATTAATTTCATTTTCCTTAATATGTCTTTCGATGCAAAATAATTTAAACATATCATAGAATTTCAAAATTGTCTTCAATAAACTCATCATAGATACCAGGATTGAAATTGTATATTTACGCCAGACGCGCGTTTTGTCTACAAAAGACTCATCAGTGACGCTCGAATCAAACAATATTAAAAAGTCCAAATAAAGAACGAAGTTGAAGAGCATTGAGGACCAAAAATTCCTTAAAGTTTTGCCAACTACAGTTAAGGCAATAGCGATGTATACGCGCAATGACATTTTTGTTTTATTAAGACCCTTCAGTTTGATATTCAAATTTAGCTAGGTATCATCAACTGTCTTATATGACCTGGTTACTGGAACAAGACCAGGGGAAATTGACCACACTTCTTCGAATGATAGTTACAGACTAAGAAATGGAAGCATGCCTTTCGATTCACCATGAAACTTCTTCTTTCTGAAAAATGAATTGTAAATAATAATCATGATTATTTAAAATATGTTTTACGTGATTTTGTCTAACATGTGGAAAATAAGTGATCTATAAAACTTTAAATACTTCTATCATTTTGATCTTATCCATTTTAATAAAAATAATGGGTGTTGAATACGCTACAGAAATTGAAAGACAGCAGAGTCATCAAAATTAAAATTTTGAAATCGATTTTGTTTCCTTCATTTTCATTGGCTAACGATCAGCAACCGCTTTCATAAATACCCAGGGTATATAGTTTTCTAGTGAGTTTAGCCAAAGTCGTACTGAGTCTTCATTTGCAAAAGAGTAGTATAACAAGGTAAGTTCTAAAATAGTTTCACATCGACATGCAACAAGAAAACATTTGATCTGACATTGGTTGATTAATTGGTGTTTAACTTATATCGGATACGTATTATATCGTATCCTGAGCATCCCCTGATGACATGTTGCAAGAATACTTTTTCGGTTTAAAAATATTTTACCAATTATCCTTCTATATACAACAGAAACATCTAAAACTTGAAATTTAAAGATTAAACTATATCAAAATTAAGTGTCGTTAAGTGTATTTATAATTTTCAGAACATTCTTTTTAAAATCAAGGACAGATAATTATACTGAATTTGATAGGACTCTTTGTGTTTTTAACAAAACAAGACCTGTGAGCCCCTAATTTTATTTCTATATATCGGAATTATTTATGAAAAGTAATTCTCTCATTGGATTATAACCAATTCTATCGTTTGATGCTTCATTAACATTAAGTTTTTTCCTATATAGCCCATATAAAATAACTGTGATTTCGTTAAATTTCAAAGTATTTTAACGAATAAACAAGGTCCATGACCCCCAATTTTTATATTGACATTTGAAATCACATTGACCGTCACTTCGTTCCTGAAGTTTAAATGGTCGCACCTCTGATTACATATTTCTTATAACATCTTATTCAACTTTCTATATATTTTCAGCATGATGTTGCAGTTAGCTATCGTATTCTGTATCATATGTGGATGTACCTATGCTAAGAGTCCTGCCGATAATTATTTAAGTACAACAGCGTCAATAATGGGAAAAAGCGATAATGATATCAGAAAGGACTTAGATTCGTGTGCTGAAATGGATTATCCATCCCAAGAAGACATTTCTGCTAAAACTGGCATGGTAAAATGCATTCTTGATGTTGTAAATAACCTCTGTCCTGAAGACACATGTTCTCTAGGAGCGAGAGTTTCACTCAATTTTATTGGCTGGTATAGGATAGAAGAGAAGAAGGAATGTGTAGATCTTGATGAGGATGCAGCTTACGATCCTTCCTGTCATATTAGAATAAAGGTGAGATATGCTTCTGGATTATCCCCGGACATTTTTGATCAGCTTTTTTGGTTTTTGTATGATCCAGAGGTCACAGAGATGACAGGATGCAACGAAGAACAGGAACGATCATTACAGTCACCAGTATCACAGAGAAAGAAAAAGAATTTGAGGACCCGTGGAGATCAACCCCCACCACCCCCACCACCCCCACCTCCAGGTAATATAACGTTGAACAAAAAAGCAGCGAGGGATGCCGGGAAAATTAAAGAAACTATCATGAAATCTAGAGATTCCGCAATATTTTCAAACTTGAAAAGAAAACTCAGAAGATTCACCAGTAATTGAAATGCATTATGGGACAAACATTCCTTAAAACCAATGGACCGAATATGGACTTCGATTAGGATGAACAGTTTTATATATAATATGCTCACTTGTAGAAACTCTATATAAAAAGCATAATGGAACAAAAATTCCTTACAACCAATGGACCGAATATGGACTTCGATCATGATGTATTAAATGCACATGCTCATTTTTATATATTTTTTAAATAAAAAATCAAAGGATAGACATAATAAGTATCAAATTTTTATGGTGAATAAAAGAAGGGGGGGGGGGGGGGGGTGGTCAAGCGGTCAAAATGGGTAGTGATATTTTAATGTTTATTTTTGGCACTAAAATTCAAGTAAGTTGGTGTTGATTTTTAATTTTGTTTGTTTTGTTCTGAGAAAGTTTAACACATTTTCGATGCATTCAAACAACTTGATGTCACGATAACTCGATCGACAACAAGTTTTATCGATGCAAGAAAAACCGGTGACCAACGTACACATATGACTTCCGGCGAATAATTCAGTTATCGAAATCATATTGTAATATGGTTGAACGTACATTGTTAATTTGCAAAGGACTATTTAGAGACTCCAGTCCCTACCACAGTTTTGATAGGCGTACTTACCGACCTCCTTCTCCTTCTTTCTAAAAAAATATATTTCATACAATGTACTTTGTAAATTCGAAGTAAGCACATTTTTGGATAACTTTTGCAATAATTTAAGCTTCCTTTAAAGAATTTGTACTATGTAATATTACTTTTGTTGGCCCGTGAAAACAATCTCCCAGTCCATTTGGAAATTTGAAGATGAGTTGTTCCAGAATTATGGGAGTTTACTTGTAAAAGGTAAATTTTAGGATGACGCAATATATATACGTATCAATCTGATTGTTTTCAAACTCCCCGGCAGTTCCAGCTCCGATCCGCATACTAATATACACTAGTAAAGGTGCACGTGGATAAAAGCTTATGTGAACGGTGACTGCCAGTCACCACTTATAAAACAGTAGTGCTGCATATACTTACGCGTATAATCATAAACAATACTGTTACAGGCGGGCGAGTAGGGGTCGAGTGTACTTTTAATTCCGTATGATTGCTTATTGACCGTGTTTCTTTACTTAGTCTTGTTTTAAGTGTAGTTTATTGACTCCAGCATAATCACATATAAAATGATGAATCCAGCGTAAGAGAATGACTTTTATTCTTGTCCATATATCTCAATAAATAACTCATGCAAATATCAGCAATAACATAGTATAACCATCAATTGGAATAGTAAGACGCTGGCCTTCCAAACCCCAGATGTAACTTTAATATATACAGATTTACAAGACTTTATCCTATCAATCATACAATAATGGGAGAATGAAATATACTTATTTCATTAAATTACGATATTAGAAAGTTGTCAACGTGGTGGGACATCTTTAATAATTGTATAATTTGCCAAAAACTGCTACTGTGAAAGTACTTTAATTCGTGGGTATCAATTTTCGTGGTTTGAGCAATATTTACATGTTCGTGGGTTTTTAAATTCGTGGATTTTAGCTTTCTAAAAAAGAAAATAATTGAAAAAAAAAGCCTTCAGAAACCAAGGTTACAAATAGTCTGGATTGAAGGATATTGCAAAGTAAACATTGACCCTGGTAAATCGTAGTGACAACACTTATTAACCAAAGATAAAGTTATCAACAGATTAAAGACCATCAAAGGTGTTAATTAGGCCATAAACATGTCACCTAAAGAAATCAGTAACATAAACAAATGCTATAAATATATCTTGAATTGTCAAATAATTCTTATCAAAATCAAGCTAAGCATGAAATTATTATTTCCCATATGTACCAGAAGTATGAGGATATAAAATGAACACTTTATCATACTAGCATATCAATACCGGAATTCTGACTTTCATCGATAAAAAATATTTTTTTATGAGAATTAAAAGATCAAAACTTGTACAGTTTAGGTTATAAGATATTAAATTGGTATAATCCTGCATGCAGTTGTAGTTCTGTGACTGCTATTAAAATATTCTCAGATTTGGCGTTATTCAATATCTTCTCAAGATTAAATCATAAGTCCAACCTACATGGGGATCTTTCCATGTCTTGATTTGGACAATGGTTGTTTTATTTCGTTGGACACTTAAATTCGTGGATAAAGTCTTCCACGAAAACCACGAAAATTGGTACCCCACGAATAAAAGTATTTTCACAGTATTAGGAATTGTAAACATTGAACTGGTTCCGCATCTTGTCTACATATGAAGCCTCTTCCTGTTGAAGACCTGTTTAAGCGGGAATACTTATAAGAAGCGGTATTTGGTTCCTGGACGTCCTTATGTAAGCTTTTAATTTAATATTCTAAAAGATGTAAAAAGATAAATATAGACTTGAAATGCTATCGCATACCTTAAGGTAAAATAGCTTTATATCGAAATGCATCCTGTACCTAAATAGCTTGGTTGACTTTAAGGGTTGTTATGTTTATTGCTCTGCTCTGCTTGATAGCCAGATACGATATGCCAAAGTGCTAGTGCGACGCCGTATTTATACTTGACGGTGAAATACATCCGCGACTCACAGAACTGAAAATCTACTATAACTTTGAAATACTAAGGAAAACTCTGGCTCATGTCCCAAAATGTCGTTATAAATACATAAAATCGCGAAAGTTTGCCTTTAATTCCAATAAATAAGTGACATAATAAATATAAACCTTAAAATTCCATACTATTAGCCTTATCACCTACATTTCTATCTGACGTCATTGAAATCACAAAATAGTTCCTTAACGGCGCTTCACAAAAACGTACTTAACGTAATTATATCTTATTATTAAATATCCTACACAATAAAAGGAAGGCCAGCAAGTAATTTAATCATACCTTAATAATACTTTTATGTATTATTATATTTTTATAAGGAAGTACCGTTACCCGGAAGTGACCATTAATTTGAATGGCAACTTTCAATATGCGTAAACAAGCACTAGCCACGATGGAATTTAAGGGAAAACTACCCAAAAGATGTGTCAAATAACACTGAGACTGAATGAATAGGTAACAACAAACATGTTTTACAAACCCATTATCCCTTGAAAGTGTTAATTTAATGTAGACCCGTGAAAATCGTGATCGAAGTGCCTGTTCACTGACAGTTGAATTTTACCGCTATGACAACTTGATAAGTTGATAGACGTTATGTTAAATGTTATGTTATCTGATAAAATTGGTACTAATTATAAAAATATGCAGTTTGATCTCCCCAAATTGATTTTGCCAAAGTTGTCTTAGTGTATGAAAATCATCTAAGACCGTTATTTTTCAGGTTTTCAGATATTGATCCCAATAAAATTTAGAAATATAGAATGTGTTGTTTCTTTGAGATTATTATCAATACCCATTTATAACAATACTATAGGTGCCTGCAGGTCACACCAACATTTATCTGTATCAAATGTGCCTGCAGGTCACACCAAAATTTATCTGTACCATAGGTTTCTGCAGATCACATCACTTAAGATCTGTAACATAGCCCATCATTTGAGTTTGCAGGTCACACTGCTAATTATCTGTACCATAGCATATAATATCTCCATAGATCAGTTTCTTAGAATACGTTCTACAAATGCTCAATTGATTGATCCGTTGAAGATAAGAACATAAACGGTACCAATTTGTCTGCACCATATGAACATTTCGACAATAAATGTCTCTTCAGTGATGCTCGAGGCCAAAATATTTGAAAATCCAAAGCTTATTAAAAAGATGGAATGTTTTAAACCAAAAAGGACAAAACAAGTATAGCCAAAGCCTGGCAAGAAATTAGAGTTATACATAATGCTAAATAGAATATGTCCTCTCACAAAATATTTTTTATCTCAAAAGGTTTGGTACTATGTTGAACGCATCTATCCAATCGAACTTTAAACAAAGAATACCACAGATACCATCAAGGATGCCTCTCATCTTCAATGATATCTAAATATTGACAGCTAGGGTCAAAAGACTGTTTGACTAGTGAGGTTTGAATGTTTTGAATCTAACTCCTCTTTTTCCTATGTAGTTAACTTTCTGGTTTAAGCTGTCACTGGAAGTCAGACAAGTTTTTTTTTATACAATAGTCCTTGTTTGAATAGTTTTCAATATTTCAGTTTTAAATTTCAATCTTTAGGTTCGAAACTGTTGTTTTTACATTCTTTAACATAGTTTTTTCTTTCCATCAGTATGTAAGCTGAGAAGTGACCCCAATTTGTCGCCCTACGCTGTCATGCAACACGATCAACAACAGTCCACAATGGACTACTAACACATACTATAAAGATTGAGGAAAAAAGAATCCAGTCAAAATACAAGAAGGGACTTTGTTTTTTCTGAAATATGAGCAATTCCTACTAAACTAGTGTCTTCATTTTTTTGTTACATGGATATGGTGTAAAATTATGGTCTGTAATATTAAAATCTCTTGTCACATCAACATGAAAACGATGTGTGTGTGTGTGTGGTGGTGGGGGGGGGGGGGGGGGGCTGGTGTAAACTTAGTATAGTTATTTCGTGTGTAAACTACGATACACCCGGGAAGGCATTTTGGACAGTTGATTGCAATAGCCAATTCGAAGTCAAATACTGAAATAAAACAAGATTTGAGGTTTACGTCAATGAAACCGCGGTACAAGAAAAATACACACACACACACAACCACATAGCACCCGACAATAGATTGTCATAATGTACAGTCTCATAGGTACCAGTCTGCTTATAAAGCCGAGTTTTGTTTTAGTTTGTTGGTTTATTTGTGCCAGTTTTTTAAAAATTTTTTTTTATCTTATATCTGTCGTAAACATGGTAAAGGAGAGGGTGAAAATACTTTCATACATGTCATAAGACAGCAACAATTATTGTTTTTTTCTGCATCAGATGAGACGACTTCTGAAGGTTATATATTGAAATTTCATCACTAAAACTTCAAAAGAGTGTAAAATAAGTGGGACTTTTAGAGCTAATAATAAACGTTTGAGGTGATTATATCTTAATGGTTGTTACACTTCAGTTATTTTCGACAATTAATTCATTTTGGAATACAAACTTATGCAACCTGTAGTAATATTATATAATTTTGCAAGACTGTTTACTCCATCAATTTGTCTTTATCACTTGTAAAGATTGTCATCGTTATACTTAAAAGCAAATTTGACAGATATTTAGATAAATATAACATGTATAAGTTTGAACATGAATTTTCCCCAAAGGATGTGTAAAGAATTATGGATGGGTTGTTGTTTAATTTATAGTTTTACACGTTAATTTCTATTACAGTTTTTGTATGTTTGATTTTATATAAATGTTACAATCTGAATCGACCTTGACGGACCTTTTTCACTGACATAAGAATGCAAGATATTAGTTTTGTAAAAATGATGAGTTGTTGACAAAATCTTAAACTGTCTTTCTGATACAAGAAGGGAGAATTTTTACAGTATTTGCTATAATACAAAATGTATGTTAAAATTACGCCGCTTCAACACAATTTGAAATTTTTTTTAAACCTTTTAAAGGAGCCTTAGACATGTTAGATGCCATTTAGACAAAACAGTGTTTTTTGTCTGAAACAGTTATTAAAGCGGAATAATGATATACTATATCTCTATTAGCAGTCACTTTGGTTCAATTTGGTCAAAGTAAGATCGAAAACATTGCAAATGCATTATTGACTTGCAAGTGAATAATTCAACCTCAGTTGAATCCGTATTCATGTAACCCTAACTTGACCTTAATCTGAAGATTAGTTATACGCATGGCCTTAGCGTGTTCAGATACTAAACAGAAAAGAACATTGAAAAGTGAAACAAGTGATCCACCATGGAAAACAACATTTCTTTGACCGATTTGGCCCACAAGAAATTATTCATATCCAGGTAAAAACCATGATTTACATTTTTCAAATCTATGCCATGAAATTAAACAGACTTCGTAAGGTCGTCAATACACATCTCCACATGCTTCTCAGTCTATTTCATATTTATATTTATGTTTAAATCGGGTCGAATGACTATCGGCATTCTTCGGAGGTAATCTTGGTGGTTAATTAGATTGAATATAGTCTAAAATACGCACGAAATGCTGATACGTTATATCTAGTCCATGCATTGTTAATTGTTTCTTTCAGACATTTTTTTAATTTGGATTTACGTTTTAGTATGTTATGAATCAAATATGAGAATTTAAGCCAAATCGGTGATCATAAGTTCGACAGCTAGTGCCCCTTTAAATTCAGAAGGAACTTAAATATTACATAAAATGTAATAATTTCTTTTCTGTTCTATTTGAACATATCTCCTTGAATTGAGAGTTGAAAATATCTTTTATTTGCAGTATAATGTATATACAAGGAGAAAAATACTACTTAATGAACTATGAGCCGTACCTGGGGTCAATTACATGTCAAAGTTGATATATTGAATATCAACTTTGTGTGAATATCATGTGTATTGACGGTCTTAAAAAATGCATTTCTTATTTTTATAAGAAAACAATTTATAAAGATTTAAAGACATAAAGATCCAGATTGATATATTTCTTATTCTTAAGAATTTTTTCTTAAAATTTTACATTGAATTACTTTCAAAATTGTAATTAATTACAGCTAATTACAATTACATTTTTAATTACCCCAGGTCTGCTATGAGCATAGTTAAATTTAATGTAAGACAGGTGAAATTGAATAAGACAAGCTTCAGTCCACACATTTGGTCCAACCATTATCAGTTATCAGTTTTTAGCTATCAGTTCAATAAGAATTTGACAAATACTGTGAAAGTACTTTTATTCGTGGGGTACCAATTTTCGTGGTTTTCGTGTAAGACTTTATCCACGAATTTAAGTGTCCAACGAAATAAAACAACCATTGTCCAAATCAAGACGTGGAAAGTTATAACTACTGATATGATCTAGAGAATATATTGAATAACACCAAATCTGAGAATACTTTAGTGGCAGTCACAGAACTACAACCGCATGCAGGATTATACCCATTTAATTTTTGATAACCTGAACTGTACAATTTTTTATCTTTTAATTCTCAAAAAAAATATTCTTGATCGATGAAAGTCAGATATCCGGTATTGATATGCCAGTATGATAAAGTGTTCATTTTATATCCCCAAAGTTCTCGTACATATGGGAAATTAAAATTTCATGCTAGGCTTGATTTTGATAAGAATTATTTGACAATTCAGGATAGTTTATAGCATTTGTTTATGTTACTGTATTCTTTAGGTGAAATATTTATGGCCTAATTATCACCTTTGATGGTCTTCAATCTGTTGATCACTTTATCATGGGTTAATTAGTGTTATCACTACAATTTACACAGTCAATGTTTACTTTCCAATTTCCTTCAATCCAGACTACTTTAAAAAACCTTTCTTTCTAAAGGCTTTAATTTTTCATTTAATTTTTTTTTAAACAAAAATCCACGAATTTAAAAACCCACGAACATGCAAATATTGCTCAAACCACGAAAATTGATACCCACGAATTAAAGTACGTTCACAGTAATGGAATTCATCATAAACGGGTTCGGTTGACCTGATAACTCTTTGTCTTGTCAATTTGCACGCAGTTCGTCGGGAAAGTGATATTTTATGGAATCATTAGTCAGGAAAAAACATATTGTCATGTCGAAATATTTTGGCAAGTATCATTAATAAACTGGTTTCCGTACAACATGGAAATTGCAGAAGTATTGACATCGATTTTTGGTTGGATTTGGTTGGATGTGGTGAAATCGTCGTGTGGATCTTATAATAATGATGTATTTTTTTAATAGATAAATAAAGCAACCCCCTTTTAGGAGATCGAACATTTCACTAAAAACAATGCATTTTTAGAAAATATATATCCCTATATGTTCATTTGAGATAGGCCATGGATTTGTTAACTTTGTAATATTCCCAATTCTGTACTGATATATTTGTTATGAATTACTCCTAGTTTGAGGTTCAAACCATGCAAACCATTTAATAATAGTACTAATAAAATAATTTAAATAACAATTATTTAACAGCAAAAATACATGAGAAATAGTGGAGATACACCACTTTAATAATATTTTTCTCTGAAATTACTACATGAATAGGCCATTCTAATACAATGGAAGTGTGGAGATAGAACAGTGTAGTTCTGACAAAAACTCGTAGAGTGTAGAAATCTCGTAGTATAGTTGTTTAGGGAGACCATTGCACTTGAAAATACACAAAAAGTATATATTCATGTCATAATAAGACGATATTTCAGATAAAACAAATCTTCACATCCGACTGAAAACCGGAGGATGGGTGAGGGTTGTGAGCTTTGGTGCTCCTTAAGGGTAAGTTATCCCTGCCAAACAAATTTGAAAACACTGTACCAATCTTATTGAAATATCGATCAACCGTAACTTGCTCATATGAGTATAACGAAATCAGAGGTGTATATTTTAATAAGATTGAAATTGTACTAGTATTGCATTAAAATAGAAACAGTAAACGCGTTTGAAGAGTTTTTATTTGACGGTCGCAAATATTTTTTTTACTGGCTCCTCTCTCCTCAGTTGACGGTGGAAACTCTTCAAACACAGTATTAAAATGTATAGGCTGAGTGCAGGAGAGAACCGAAAATACACGAATTATCCTGTTACCCTCAAGAGCCCTCAGGATAATTCGTGTATTTTCGGATTACAGATCAACGCATGTACTAGTTGTTTCTGGTACCATTCATTTTCTTTAAAGATGTTCATGCTCGAATGATTAGGACATAGATGACCGTGTGGTCCGAGTAGTTCATTCACTGTATCACTTGCCTGTCAACACTGAGGTTGTGAGTTAGAACCAGCACGTGGCATGCAGGTGTGTTCGACTTCAATCTGAAATGACTTGGAATGCCAGTTTTCCTGCGGAAAATCAATGGTTTTCTCCTGCACTCAGCCTTTACATTTTAATACTGTGTTTGAAGAGTTTCCACCGTCAACTGAGGAGAGAGGAGCCAGTAAAAAAAATATTTGCGACCGTCAAATAAAAACTCTTCAAACGCGTTTACTGTTTCTATTTTAATGCAATACTAGTACAATTTCAATCTTATTAAAATATACACCTCTGATTTCGTTATACTCATATGAGCAAGTTACGGTTGATCGATATTTCAATAAGATTGGTACAGTGTTTTCAAAACCAGTCTAAAATATCACGGAATCGTCGACTGCGATTGCGCAGAAGTTAGTATATTTGAATTGTTTACATCTGGTTTTATGGGCTTTAAATGTTTATTAAAGGTGCATAACTTTTAGGTCCTCAATGCTCTTCAACTTCGTACTTTATTTTGCCTTTTAAACTTCTTTGATTCGAGCGTTACATGTGAGTCTCTTTTGGACGGAACGCGCATCTGGTGTACAAAATTGTATGATGAGTATATTTACCCTTATCATAATCTATGGTATATTTCGCCTCTTTTTTCAAATTTCTGAGCTCAAGTCAAAAGGTTTTCATATCACTTCCCAATCGTGTAATCGCGATCATACCTGATGATCGCTATTCCAGAAACATTTTGTTTGCACTGAAATCTATATGATTAAAAAAAAAAACCAACTTCTTGGTATGGCTCTATGAAGTCAGGTCTTGAAATTATCCCAGACATCGATCATATAGCTTTATCATCCCAAAAAAAAATAGCTTCAAAACTAATATGAAAAAAAAGTTAAAATCATATTTTATAGATTTATGGCAAACTGAACGGATAAAGTATTCAGATGGTAAATTTAGAATTTATGTTACATTTAAATCAAATTTTGGAGAGAAAAATATCTTTCCATAATGGGAAACTTTGAACGGAGACGTAGCTTTACAAAGCTCAGAATTTCGTTCTAGAAGAGGAGAAGGAGATCAGTAAGTACACCTATCAAAACTTTGACAGGCACTCTAAAGAGTCCTTTGCAAATTAACAATGTACATTTCAACCAAATTACAATATGATTTCGAAAACTGAATTATTCGCCGGAAGTCAGATGTATACCTTGGTCACCGTTTTTTCTTGTATCGATAAAACTTGCTGTCGATCGAGTTGTCGTGACATCAAGTTGTTTGAATGCATCGAAAATGTGTTCAACTTTCTCAGAACAAAACAAACAAAATTAGAAATCAACATCAACTTACTTGAGTTTAGTGCCAAAATTAAACATTAAAATATCACTACCCATTTTAACCCTCCCCCTTTTTTCACCATAAAAATTTGATACTTATTATGTCTATCCTTTGATTTTTATTAAAATATTTTATAAATGAGCATATACTTTTAATACATCATGATCGAAGTCCATATTCGGTTCATTGGTTGTAAGGAATTGTTGTCCCATTATGCTTTTTTATATTGAGTTTCTATAAGTGAGCATATTACCTATAAAACTGTTCATCCTAATCGAAGTCCATATTCTGTGCGTTGGTTGTAAGGAACTTTTGGCCCATTATGCTTTTTTATATAGAGTTTCTATAAGTGAGCATATTACATATAAAACTGTTCATCCTAATCGAAGTCCATATTCAATTCATCGGTTGTAAGGAATGTTTGTTCCATTATGAATTTCAATTACTGTTAAATCTTCTAAGTTTTCGTTTCAAGTTTGAAAACATTCTGGAATCTCTAGATGTCATGATAGCTTCATTAATTTTCTCGACATCCATCGCTCTTTTTTTGTGCAACGGTACATTTTCCGGAGGTGGGGTGGTGGGGGTGGATACCCACGAGTCCTCGAATTATTTTTCTTTCTCTGTGATACTGGTGACTGCAAAGATTGTTTTTCGTTGCATCCTGTGGTGTCTGAGACATCTGGATCGTACTAAAACCAAAATAACAAATCAAAACGTTCCGGTAATGCAGAAGCATATTTCACCTTTATATCAATATGATAAGAAGGATTGTATGCTGCATCCTCATCAAGATCTACACATTCCTTCTTCTCTTCGACCTAATATTCCAATATAACTGAGTGAAGTTCATGTTTCTGGAGTACATGTGTCTTCAGGACAGAGGTCTTTGACAACATCAATAATACATTTCATCATGCCAGTTTCAGTAGAAATGTCTTCTTGGGTTGGATAATCAATTTCAGCACACAAATCTCAGTCTTTTATGATATTGTTATCGCTTTTCTCCAGTCTTGACGCTGTTGTACTCAATAAATGATCGACAGGACTCTTACCATAGGTACATCAAAATATGATGCAGAATACGATAGCAAACTGCAACATCACGCTGAAAATATATCGAAAGTTGAATAAGATGTTATAAGAAAAATGTAATCAGAGGTGCGACGTTTAAAACTCCGTGAAGGACAATTAAAGTGTACTTTTGAATAGTCGAAGTTAGCAATACAGTTAGTTAGGAGTTTTGTTCCGCATTTTGACCCCGAATGTTTCAAATATGAAAGTTAATGTGCAATAAAAATAATGTTTAGATAGCTGAAGAATAATATAGCCTTCAAGAACATCAAGAGTTGTTTTTTGTACATGTTTTATATGCTATTTTCTGTTTGACAGTCCGTACCAGCCAAAGGTCCAGAAATTATTCAGTGTTATGTTTTCTAACAAATTTTTTCGCTCGAAGTTTTCGATGAAATTTCATGGAAAAAAGTGAAATGCATATGTTTTTTTTTATATTAATCCCTTAATAGACAAATGTCACTGATTTCAGAAAAAGTATCGCTCAAAAGGATGGAAATTCTACTTAGACCAAATTTTTGGGTTACTTGTGACGTCTCCCCCATACTTGCAATATTTTGTATCACATACATGCAGATTGTTGCCATGGTTACACCAAACAGATATCATGTTTCAACATTTTAACTATTGGAAACCAAATCTAAGGAAAATTTTATTTCCATACATATATGCACAAACAGTAAGCTTAATTTGTTAAAATGCAGAGGAACTGAGAAAGTGGTTAACATATGTCCGTCAATTTAAAGTTTGTTTCATAACTGTGGAAATATTGCTACCTAAATCGGGGAATGTTTTGAAGTGCAATATATATCAAGCTTTGTAGTTGAATATGCGGGAGATATCCAATATTATGAATATTGTCGGAAAATGGAAAATTTAATTGTACGAGCTTTAGAAACAGGACGAAAATCAAAGGCTTCCGATCTTTCTTCCAGTGTCGTTGCGATTACAAATACATTTTATAAATCCCACAATGTTCATTAATATTGTTTTCATCCTTCAACTTACATCAAGCACTATAACGTTTTTTCACCTTTTTTTTTAGTTTTATTTTAAAAGAAATCGACATCACTTAAACAAACTGTTACCTAAAAGTAATATTAACATTACGGTTTGCTCAACAGGATAACTGTACAAATACAAATACAACAAACATATGTTTATATATATGTTGTTTGAACAAAAGTTGACTGATTGCAAGATAAAACATTATTCTACAATAAAGTAAATGTTATATACAGGTAACTTCATTAAAAGGAAAGTTACAATTGTACCATGTCGTAACCACAATCCCGTCCTCTTTCCCCCGAATTTGACCTACCGAATTAGACTTATCACCGGGTTTGTACTTACATAAGTAACACGACGGTTGCCACATGTAAAGCAGGATTGATTACCCATCCGGAGCACCTGAGATCACCCCCAGGTTTTGGTGAGGTTCGTTGTAATCAGTCTTCAGATTTCTATGTCGTGTTTTGTGTACTGTTGTTTGTCTTATAAGACAGTAACATAGCGATACATACATACACAAACACACATACAAAATGAAACATCTTGAAAAATTGTAAAGAACACATTTCTTATTCTAAAGATTTAAAAATGATCTTCAACAATAGACAAGTGTGTGTAATACGTCCAACTCTTCGTCTCCCAAAGTTAGAAAAGTTGTTGAAATATTATCATCAAAACATGTTCCTTAAAAATAGACAATTTTAACTCATGAATGTAAAAATAGCATGTCTGTTTGTTTTGTTTTTATTGGATGGTAATTAGCTATACAAATCAGTCATCGGCGAGCATATGATTACGTTGAAATATGATAAGTGAACAATACTATAACATGTTTAAATGGTTGTTCTTTTAATCTCAGCATTCCAAACCAATAGTTTACGTCACGTACTAAAGGAAATAGTCAGTAAAAGAAATTCATGAATATTTATTCTTTTTCGTTATAACTGTGCATATATGATCTTTA
Organism: Mytilus galloprovincialis; assembly: GCF_965363235.1. Taxonomy (NCBI): domain Eukaryota; kingdom Metazoa; phylum Mollusca; class Bivalvia; order Mytilida; family Mytilidae; genus Mytilus; species Mytilus galloprovincialis. Next base: position 45,213,524 of record NC_134849.1, read on the forward strand.
AAATGGGTAAATATGTACTTTATGTAGTAATGAACATATCTTGGTAACAAGTCAAAAATGTTCCCTTTAACTATTATAATATTTTAGTATTCAAACCAGTATTAAATTAAACTGTTTTGAGGGGGGGCATTATATGTAGAGGAATGGTGCTATAGTAAATTATGTGAGCAAACTAGGAGGTCAACGTAGGGTCAATATTGGATCTAAAATTTCATGAAATATCATTTTAGTCCTTGAAACAGGGATCCAAAAACTATACAAAAATACAAATATATATCTAGTTGATGTTTCATTAACGTATACGTTTAATCTATTTTTATTAGTATCTATAATTTGATATCTAGTCCTTTATAATCCACAACCTTAAAAAGCATTATGTGTGTGCCTTTTCAAAATCAGGAGCCTGTAATTTAGTGGGTGTTATTTGTATCTGCATATACTATTTGTTTTGTGTTTTTGTATTGACCATACATTTCTCGTTTTGAATTCTTTAACATTTAGCCATGTCGAGGTCCATTATATCTATGCAGTATTGGTTTCACCCATTGTTGAAGTTTGGACGGTGGCCTATAGCTGCTAACATGAACGTCATTAAAGAACTTAAGCAACAAAAAGGGTCTACTAGTAGAGCAAAATCTAGGTAATAGATAAAAGCAACACATGACGAACTTCTAAATTTTAACTCGTTCAAATAAAACGAGATATACATCTATGAGACATTCCTCCAACGACACAAACACAACCATTGACGAGGTTGCTATCCAGACGCGGATCCAACAATTTTGAAAAGGGGGAATTTCAACCCCAAGTACACGATAAAAAAAACCACGAAAATAATCAACCCTATGAACCCCCTCCCCCTTTGGATCATCCAATTCTATCTTGGTGAGGACAAATTAACGATATGGCTGTGTTATAATCGTTTTCTGATGGATTATCATTGATATGGTTAACTGTTTACAAAACTTTGAATTTTTGAAATACTAAGGCCTTACTACCTCAGAAATTGATTACCTTAGCTGTATTTGGCAAAACTTTTAGGAACATTTGGTCCTCAATGCTCTTTAACTTCTTACTTTATTTGGTCTTTTTAACTTTTTTGATTCGAGCGTCACTGATGAGTCTTTTGTAGACGAAACTCGCGTCTGGCGTAAGTACAAAAATTCAATCCTGGTATCTATGATGAGTTAATTTACTTTTAAATCTCGATCAGTGGACTTATACAAGGTACATAGAAAAACAAACAATATTAAACGGTTAAGGAAAAGCACATAACCCTACAATAACAGAGGAGGACTAACCAGAGACACAAATAAAAAAGGGACGAAAGATACCAAATGGACAGTCAAACTCATAAATCTAAAACAAACTGACAACGCCATGGCTAAAAATAAAAAAGACAAACAAACAACAGTACACACGACACAACATAGAAAACTAAAGAATAAACAACACGAACCCCACCAAAAAACTAGGGGTGATCTCAGGTGCTCCGGAAGGGTAGGCAGATCCTGCTCCACATGCGGCACCCGTCGTGTTGCTTATGTGATAACAAATCCGGTAAATGGTCTAATTCGGTAGGTCACATTCATGAAAGGGAAGGGGATTGTAGTTACGATGTAAGGAACATATCCGATATCCTTTGTGAAACGGTTATTCCATAACGGGCAACCAACTCGTGATGGCGTCCGTAAAATTTACGAAGGGATGATTTCAACTTCACCATTTGGAACTCTTGGTTTAATAGCTTCCTTGTGAGCAGCAACCCTCTATCAAGAAAATCATGATAGGAAGTAAAATAGTAAACAATATCGTATGAAGGAATGTTCCCAGTTACGGAGAGCAAGCTTAACATACCGAATCTGCTGATATGATATCAGTGAGTGTACTTAAAAGTAGAGTAGCTTATTAACCATCATTAGTAGTAACCATATATGGCTGAAGGTAGAAATTCTACAACTTGGACGTGAATAAAAAAATACTATTCTTCAGTCGTCATTTCATATTTTTCCTGCTTTTTTATAAAACAATGGGGTGTCTAAATGTTCGACGAAAGATTTTTCCTAAACTTCTGTTATAAACTTCTAACGGTCAATGTGTTTTCAAATTTCAATATAAAAACTGGGGGTCATGGACCTAGTTTATTCGTTAAAATACTTTGAAATTAAACGAAATCACATTTATGTTATATGGATTGTATACTACTGTCTCGGGTTGTAAGTCACCATGGTATTGATCCATATCATATAATAGGTGTCTGTAGGTCACCCTGTTATTTTCTTATCTTATCATAGGTGTAAGTCGCGATGGTATTTTCCCATATCGTATTAATGGTTTCAACTTTCCTGCATTTATGATACAGATCTATATGTTGATTGGATTTGTAGGCTCGTATAATGCGCAAAGGTATAGATACATATCAGTGTGATAATATTAACGGTACCTATTTTTCTGCACCAGATGCACATTTCGACTGTAAATGTCTCTTCGTTGATGCTCGAGGCCAAAATACTTGAAAATCAAAAGCTTATTAAAAAGATGAAGAGCTTATATCCAAAAAGACCCGGTATAAAAAGTATAGCCAAAGCCGGGCAAGGAATCAGAGCTCTGCATGAGGGAGATGCATTCCTTATTTCACAATTTCATTAACACTTAATGAATGCGTAATTTCGTCAACAATAAAGCAATTCTTATTGGATTGTCACTCCATTTAAGCCTGACAAAATAATTAACTAACAATCTGTTTGCCAATTCCCGTAATTGACCCTATAATTAGAGATCCCCTTTTTATTTGTCTCCCTCAGGAGGGACATACATTTTTATTGATAACGGAGAGCTAGTGGAAAGAGCAAATTTATCTGTGCGTAATGTGTGTAACCTTTCAGTTTTTCAAATCTTTTAATTACATTTAATTTGTTGTTAACAAGTGTGGACACAGATCAGTGTGGATAGTATGTTTAGATGTTTGACAGTGTGTTCTTTTTTTCTCTCTCAAAAACTCAAAAATAAGGAGACGAACACATTGGGTACATTTCTGCATGATGTGATTTTAATATGCAAGATTGTATCATGTACTATTTGTTTCGTTGTATTTATGTTCCTTTGTGGTGGTCATTTCTTACCTGGGTTTCTCCACATAAACTGTCAATTAGTTAAGGATCTTCCAAATATCATTGGTAAAAATTTCGTTTAAATGTCGAAATTGTTTCTTAGAAGATATCTAACAGTTTAAGGTAATGACAATACCTAGCATGACGCTTGGGGCTAGATAAGCTAGAAAGTCCACTTCCGTGTTATTTTATTTCTTTTTTTTAATGTCTTCTCCCAGGCCTGGTGGAAGTCAACATTTTTTTATCAGTATGAAAATGATATCAATTTAAGAACCTTTGTGAGCATGCTTCAAAGACTCATAACTCCAACAAAAGTCAACTGATCAAACTTCTTGTGGATATGGACATCTACATAATATGTTGTAATTATTAACAAAGTTTCCTGAAATTCTGTTGAATGGTTTCAGACGAGGTGCAATGAAAAGAAAAGGACTTATTTGCTTTGTTTCTCTTGTTTCCAATTTTTTTGTTATATGGATAAAGATTTTAGTGATACCGGTACAGTAATTATAATATAATATAATATATCAGATTCAGTTTGGTTGTGGTGTAAAAGTGAACAGTGATCATGGTGATGTAATTAACGTTTACACAAATAAAGAAATTAACGAATGATTAACAAATGTTGAACAAAGACAGATAAGTTTCGAAATCGATAAGGCCCTGTGAATTGTATCCTTTTCTTTTACATAGATAAACACAATGTATAAGTGAATGACCATTTACATCCCAGCTCCTTTGTTCTAACAGGGGTGATCTGAGTCGGATCACCCTACCAGATCACCCCAGTTTAAGTTTCTTTGTTATGCATGCTTTCCTTTGTTCTGTAACATTTTGGCGGGAATGTCAAATCCAGTATAAAACTTATAATTAATTATACGGAGATCAAATATCTATCAAAATTCATGTAGAAAAAATCCAGTGTATATGCTGGGATTCGAACTCAAGACCTTTAGCATATCAAGCCACGACACATACCACTTCACCAGGACGACTGGATACGAACTATCAGAAATTTAACATACTTAAAGGAAGCAAGATATTTTTATAACTGGGGCGAGTTGGCAGACCTTTACTCAGTGGGGTTTAAACACTTTTCGTTAAATAAGGCCCTGTGAATTGTATCCTTTTCTTTTACATAGATAAACACAATGTATAAGTGAATGACCATTTACACTCATGACTCATCAGTAGGTAGTACAGATGTTGGAAAAAAAGTGTTACAAAACCACCTCGCATCATATTGCTAGTAGCACAAGTAGCATTGTTTGGGACATTTGTGCTTTTTTTTAATTTGAGATGTGGTACACTACATGTATGCACAGTGAAAGATGAAATCACTGATTAATTCTCCTCTCAAATAAATAGAAACCAGAGAGGAAAAAAGAATATCACAATAAAAAATTATCTTCACTGGCGGTCTTTTATTAATTTTATATTAATATGATTATTTTTGTTATACGTTTAGATGAAGGTAAAAAATCTTTTCTCAGTGCTTCAACTATTGATTAAGTGGTCATTTATAGTTTGTTCCAAGTCGGTTGTTTATATTTAGCATAATTGCAAATTGAATTTGCAACACAAACATTAACTCTTGACTGTTGATTGCTAAATGTTCAGTGGCTAATATCTCATGCATATTTAAAGCAAACATGAGGATTGCAATTAATTAGTTTTGTACAGTTGAATTCATTGTTTACAAAGTCAATTATTTTGCACTAATATACTGCAGTGATGCCTAAATATCTTAATAATGTATTTTGATATTGCACAATCGGCCTCCTGCAGGAGTGGTTTCTGGGCTTTTAGAGAATAACTGTTCCATTTTTACAACAAAACAAAAGGAAGGATCCTGTAAAAATTTCGATTTTATACATTTAAACTATGTGTGATTAATATACAAATCACTATTTAATAACAATGGACACTTTTGGGCTTCATAAAAAGGACACTTTTTGGTGTTCATTGACGTCTGACATATCGACACTTTTAGGGCCAGATGGACATGTTTCTAAGTTTTAAATAATAATGTCACATGATTATTCAATAATGTCAGATTATCTAGTATTGTAGAACATCGTCAACCATCTTATGTGTGTGCATACTCAATATCCTCATCATAAGCCATTTATCTTGTATAAACTTGATAAAAAACCATGACATGCAAACAATATGTGCACGGTTACATGTACACATTAAATACAAAGATAGTGCAAAAACAGATAATTCAGAAATTATGTTTGTCAGAAAAATCAGAGAACGAAAATGTAATTGACCCAAATTGTCAAGGTTCACATTTTTGTCCATTTTTACATTTTTATGAAATGGGATTGTTTATACTTTCTGTCAGGAAGGTTGACGAAGCCCAAATGCAATAAAAATCAATTGTAAATAATGCTCACCGACATTACCGAAAACAAAAAGTTATATTCTTAATGGTCTGAGAAGATCTGAACTTCAAAGTGGCGTTAAACACCATCAATCAATCAGGCATCTTAAATTTATAAAACTTCAAAAAGCAAGACATTAATAAGCACATTATGAACCCCCAATTGAAATTTTTATCGGATGTTAAGCTATGATTGTCTTTCAGAGATTTAATTTAATATCCCTTAATATGTCTTTCGATGCAAAATCATTTAAACATATCATAGAATTTCAAAATTGTCTTCAATAAACTCATCATATATACCAGGATTGAAATTGTATATTTACGCCAGACGCGCGTTTCGTCTACAAAAGACTCATCAGTGACGCTCGAATCAAAAAATATTAAAAAGGCCAAATAAAGTAAGAAGTTGAAGAGCATTGAGGACCAAAAATTCCTAAAAGTTTTGCCAAATACATCTAAGGCAATAGCGCTGTATAGCGCGCAATGACATTTTTGTTTTATTAAGACCCTTCAGTTTGAAATTCAAATTTAGCTAGGTATCACCAACTGTCTTATTTGACCTGGTTACTGGAACAAGACCAGGAGAAATTGACCATACTTCTTCGAATGATAGTTACAGACTATGAAGTGGAAACGTGCCTTTCGATTCTAAATGAAACTGATTATTTCTGAAAAATGAATTTTAAATAATAATCATGAAAATTTAAAATATGTTTTAGGTGATTTTGTCTAACATGAAAACAACAAGTGATCTATAAAACTTTAAATACCTCTATCATTTTGATCTTTCTCATCTTAATAAAAATAATGGGTGTTGAATACGCTACAGAAATTGAAAGACAGCAGAGTCATCAAAATTAAAATTTTGAAATCGATTCTGTTTCCTTCATTTTCATTGGCTAAAGATCAGCAACGGCTTTCATAAATATCCAGGGTATATAGTTTTCTAGTGAGTTTAGCCAAAGTCGTACTGAGTCTTCATTTGCAGAAGAGTAGTATAACAAGGTAAGTTCTAAAATAGTTTCACATCGACATGCAACAAGAAAATATTTAATCGGACATTGGTTGATTAATTGATGTTTAAGGTGGTACCTAACACTACAGGGTAACTCTATAAAATCAGCAGAACGTTTAAATGACGTTGTGTTGTTAAGGGAATATTAAGCTTCTCAATGATCAAAATAAGTGTTTGTCAAACTGCTATATAACCAGTGTAATTTTTCTGATTAAACGGTCAGTTCAATTTTTTTTAATTTTTTATATTTTTGTCCAAGAGTCAAAGTAAATACTTTGTCAAAAATTTAAGAAAATTAAACGAGCCAAATTAATTTTAGTTAAGGTGTTTTCGGTACCACCTTAACTTATATCGGATGTCGTATTCTGAGCATCCCTTTATGACATGTTGCAAAACTACTTTTTAGGTTTAACATATTTTACCAAGTATCCTTCTATATACAACAGAAACATCTAAAACTTGAAATTTAAAGATTACACTATATCAAAATTAAGTGTCGTTAAGTGTATTTATAATTTTCAGAACATTCCTTTCAAAACCAAGGATAGATAATCATACTGAATTTGATAGGACTATTTGTGTTTTTAAGAAAACAAGACCCGTGAGCCCCTAAATTTATTTTTATATATCGAAATTATTTTTGAAAAGTAATTCACTCATTTGATTTTAACCAGTTTTATCGTTTGATTCTTCCTCGATAAGAAAACTTTAAGTTTCTCCCATATAACCCATATAAAATAACCGTGATTTCGTTTAATTTCAAAGTATTTTAACAAATAAACAAGGTCCATGACCCCCAATTTTTATATTGAAATTTGAAATCACATTGACCGTCACTTCGTTCCCGGAGTTGAAACGGTCGAACCTCTGATTACATTTTTCTTAAAACATCTAATTCAACTTTCGATATATTTTCAGCATGATGTTGCAGTTAGCTATCGTATTCTGCATCTTATTTGGATGTACCTATGCTAAGAGTCCTGCCGATCATTTTGTCAGTATCACAGCGTCAATAATGGGGAAAAACGATAATGATATCAGAAATGACTTAGATTCGTGTGCTGTAATGGATTATCCAACCCAAGAAGACATTTCTTCTGGAACTGGCATGATAAAATGCATTCTTGATGTTGTAAATGACTTTTGTCCTGAGGACACATGTACTACAGGAACGAGAGTTTCACTCAGTTATATTGGCTGGTATAAGGTAGAAGAGAAGAAGGAATGTGTAGATCTTGATGAGGATGCAGCATACGATCCTTCTTGTCATATTAGAATAAAGGTGAGATTTGCTTCTGAATTTTTGGACAATTTTGATAAGCTTTTTTGGTTTTTGTATGATCCAGAGGTCACAGAGATGACAGGATGCAACGAAGAAAAAGAACGATCATTGCAGTCACCAGTATCACAGAGAAAGAAAAAGAATTTGAGGACCCATGGAGATCCACCCCCACCACCCCCACCACCCCCACCTCCAGGTAATATAACGTTGAACAAAAAAGCAGCGATGGATGCCGGGAAAATTAATGAAGCTATCATGAAATCTAGAGATTCCAGAATATTTTCAAACTTGAAAAGAAAACTCAGAAGATTCAACAGTAATTGAAATGCATTATGGGACAAAAATTCCTTACAACCAATGAACCGAATATGGACTTCGATTAGGCTGAACAATTTTATATTTAATATGCTCACTTGTAGAAATTCTATATAAAAAAGCATAATGGGACAAAAATTCCTTACAACCAACGCACAGAATATGGACTTCGATTTTCAAGAACAATTTTATATGTAATATGCTGATTTATCATGCTTATAGAAACTCTATAAAAATAGCATAATGGGACAAAAATTCCTTACAACCAATGGACCGAATATGGACTTTGATCACGATGTATTAAATGTACATGCTCATTTATATTTTTTTTAATAAAAATCAAAGGATAGACATAATAAATATCAATTTTTATGGTGAATAAAAGATGATGGGGGGGGGGGGGGGGGGGGGGGAGGGGGGCGTCAAGCGGTAAAAATGGGTAGTGATATTTTAATGTTTATTGTTGCTACTAAAATTCAAGTAAGTTGGTGTTGATTTTTAATTTTGTTTGTTTTGTTCTGAGAAAGTTGAACACATTTTCGATGCATTCAAACAAGTTGATGTCACGATAACTCGATCGACAACAAGTTTTATTGATGGAAGAAAAAGCGGTGACCAAGGTACACATATGACTCCCGGTGAATAACTCAGTTATCGAAATCATATTGTAATATGGTTGAACGTACATTGTTAATTTGCAAAGGACTATTTAGAGACTCCAGTCCCTACCACAGTTTTGATAGGCGTACTTACCGATCTCCTTCTCCTCCTTTCTTAAAAAATATATTTCATACAATGTACTTTGTAAATTCGAAGTAAGCACATTTTTGGGTAACTTTTGCAATAATTTAAGCTTCCTTTAAAGAATCTTTACTATGTAATATTACTTTTGTTGGCCCGTGAAAACAATCTCCCAGTCCATTTGGAAATTTGAAGATGAGTTGTTCCAGAATTATGGGAGTTTACTTGTAAAAGGTATATTTCAGGATGACGCAATATATATACGTATCAATCTGATTGTTTTCAAACTCCCCGGCAGTTCCAGTAAAGAGACACGAGGATAAAAGCTTATGTGAATGGTTACTGCCAGTCACCACTTATAAAAACGTAGTGCTGCATATACTTACGCGTATAATCATAAACAATACTATAGGTGCCTGCAGGTCAAACCAACATTTATCTGTATCAAATGTGACTGCAGGTCACACCAAAATTTATCTGTACCATACATGCCATAGGTGCCTGCAGATCACATCACTTAAGATCTGTAACATAGCCTATCATTTGAGTCTGCAGGTCACACTGCTAATTATCTGTACCATAGCCTATAATATCTCCATAGATCCGTACCATATGCTATTAAAGGTGCCTGCAGGTCATATTTTCATTTATATATCTGTATGGTAGGTGCCTGCAGGGCACATCACTACAGATTTGCACAATATATATGAAAGGAAGATGTGGTATGATTGCCAATGAGACAACTTTTCACAACAGACCCAATGACACCCAATGACACAGAAATTAACAGCAATAGGTCCCCTTACGGCCTTCAACAATGAACGAAGCCCATACCGCATAGTCAGCTATAAAAGGCCCCGAAATGACAAATGTAAGACAATTCATACGAGAAAATTAACGGACTAATTTATGTACAAAATAATGAACGAAAAACAATTAAGTAACACAGCAACAATGACAACCACTGAATTAACGGTTCCTGAATTGGGACAGGCACATTCAGAAATAGTTTGAAGGCACCAACCCTCCCCTAACCTGGGACAGTGGTGTAAAAGTACAACATAAGAACAAACTATAAAAATCAGTTGAAAAAGGCATAACTCATCAGAAGGATACACATAGAAATAATTGTACATCTAACAAAAACACAAAGTGGACATTGATGGGTACATGCGAATAAAAAACAAAAACAACACTAAGTACAGATCTGAGAGTATTGGAAGTTATCATAGGTGCCTGTAGGTCATTTCACTTATGATATGCACTATAGCCTATCATAGGAACCTGCAGATCACACTGTTATTTATCTGTACCATAGCCTATCATAGATGCATGCAGGTCACATCACCATAGATCAAAGCCTATCATGGGTGCCTGCAGGTCTCACAGCTTTTTATCTGTTCCATAGCCCATCATAGGTGCCTGAAGGTTACATCACCATAGAACGGCACTATAGCCTATCATAGGAGCCTCAGGTCACACTGCTTATTCATCTGTACCATAGACTATAATAGGTGCCTGCAGGTCACACTGCTATCTATCTGTAACTTAGCCTATTATAGGTTCCTGCATGTCACATCACCATAGATCTGCACCATAGTCTATCATAGGTGCATGTCGGTCACTTCAATACAGATCTGCACTATAGCCTATCATAGGTGCCTGTAGCTCATACAACTTTTCATCTGCACCATGATAGCCTATCATGGGTGCCTGTAGGTCACATTGCTATTCATCTGTACCATAGCCTGTTATGGGTGCCTGCTGGCCACATCACCATTTATCTGCACCAAAGTCTAGCAGGTCCAAAAGCGTTTTATCTGTACCATAGTCTATAGGTGACTGCAGATCATACAACTTTGTATGTGTACCATAGACTATCATAGGTACCAGCTGCAAGTCACACTGATATTTATCTGTTCTATAGTCTATCTTAGCAAGTCACATTAGCATATATCTATACCATAGTCTAACATAGCTGCCTGCAGGTCATATCTTCCTAGATCTGTACCAATGCCTTTCATAGGTGCCTGAAGGCCATACAACATTTTGTCTATCATGGGTTTATCATAGGTGTCTGTAGGTCCCTTAACTATAGATCTGCACCATAGCCTATCAAAGGTGCCTACAGGTCACATCGCCATATGTCTGTACATTAGCCTTTGGTAGGAGCCTGCAGGCCACACTGCTATTTATTTATACCATAGCTTATCATAGGTGCTTGTGAGTCACACAGGTTTTTTTATTAACCAGATTCTATCATACATGCCTGCAGATTTAGCATAGGTGCCTGTAGGTCACACAGCTTGTTGTATGTAACATATCCAGTTATAGGTGTCGGTAGGTCACACCGCTATTTTAAGTACCATATCCTATCATAGTGTCTGCAGGTTTATTATTATATAGGTGCCTGTAGTTCACACCGCTTTTTATGTACCATATCCTATCATAAGTGCCTGCAGGTCACACCAAAATTTATCTCTACCATCATTGCCTTCAGGTCACACTTTTATTCATATGTAACATTAGCCTTTTATAGTTACCTGTAGGTCACACTGATATGTATCTATACCATAGCCCACCATATGAGCCTGCAGGTCACATCACCATTGACTTGTATCGTAGGTGCATGCAGGTCGTATCCTCATAGATCTCATAAAGTGGGTGATAGAAATAAAAGACGTCTTGACTATTTGATAGATGTATCAGAAAAGCATAGTAACACGTCAAGGTGACGTGACGTTACATAAAGCGCGGTACATAGTAAACGTCCAGTGTGCGGTATTTACGATATAGATCTTTACCAGAACCCGTCATATGAACCTGCAGGTCACATCACCATTGACTTATATCATAGGTGCATGCAGGTCATATCCTCATAGATCTTTACCAGAGCCCGTCATAGGACCCTACAGGTCACATCACCATTGAGTTGTTTCATAGGTGCATGCAGGTCGTATCCTCATAGATCTTTACCAGAGCCCGTCATAGGAGCCTGCAGGTCACACTGATATGTATATGTAATTTAGCCTACAGGTCAGAGAATAATTTTTACCGTTAATGTTATTACTACTACTGGGTCGATGCCTCTGCTGCTGGACTTTGAGTCCCCGAGGGTATCACCTGCCCAGTAGCCAGTACTTCGGTAGTGACATGAAAATACGGATTTCTTTGTTATTAAATTTTGCTGTTACAAAATGTTAAAAATTATGTTAAATTAAGGAAAGTATCTCCCTCATGCAAAGCTCTGATTCCCTGCCCGGCTTTGGCTATACTTTTTATACCGGGTCTTTTTGGATTATAGCTCTTCATCTTTTTAATAAGCTTTTGATTTACAAGTATTTTGGCCTCGAGCATCCATTAAGAGACATTTACAGTCGAAATGCCCATATTGTGCAGAAAAATAGGTACCGTTAATGTTATCACACTGATGTTTATCTATACTTTTGCGCATTATACAAGCCTGCAAATCCAATTAACATATAGATCTGTTTCATAGATGCATGAAAGTTGAAACCTTTAATACGATATGGATAAATACCATCGTGACTTACAGGCACCTATGATACGATAAGAAAATAACAGGGTGACCTACAGACACCTATTATATGATATGGATCAATACCATGGTGACTTACAGGCACCCATGAAAGGATATGTAAGATAACGGGGTGACCTACAGGCACCAATGGTAGGATATGTAAAATAACAAGGTGACCTACAGACACTTATAATAAATATGATATGGAAAATAACATGATGACCTACAGGTACCTATGATAGGATATGTAAAATAACGGATGACATACAGGCATGTTTAACCCCGCCACATTATATATGTATGTGCCTGTCCCAAGTCAGGAGCCTGTAATTCAGTGGTTGTCGTTTGTTTATGTGTTACATATTTGTTTTTCGTTCATTTTTTTTATATAAATAAGCACATTAGTTTTCTCGTTTGAATTGTTTTACATTGTCTTATCGGGGCATTTTATAGCTGACTTTGCGGTATTGGCTTTGCTCATTGTTGAAGGCCGTACGGTGACTTATAGTTGTTAATGTCTGTGTCATTTTGGTCTCTTGTGGACAATTGTCTCATTAGCAATCATACCACATCTTCTTTTTTATAACCTATGACATAATATGAATAAATACCATGACCTACATGCACCTATGATAGGATATGAAGACTAATTCGGTGACCTACAGGCACCTATAATTTGATATGGAAAATAAGGAGTTGACCTACGGGCATCTATATATATGAGGATGAAGTACAGGCACCATTGAAATGATACGGTAAAGATCAAAAACAGTGTGACATACAGACACCTAGGATATGATGTGGAACAGATTAATAACAGGGTGACCTACAGTCGCTTTTAATAATTATGATAATATATGGTAATGACAATTGCAGTCACCTTGTTAGTGAAATTGATTATAACATTGTGACCTGCAGGCATTTATGGTATGGATACATAGCAAGATGACCTACAGGCACCTATGATAGGATTTGGTAAATCATATGGTGACCTACAGACACCTATAATGTGATATGGAAAATAACAAGGTGCCCTACGTGCATCTATTATATGACATGGTTAACAACAGAGTGACCTACGGGCACTGTTCAAATGATTGGTAAAGATCAAAAGCAGTTTGACATACATGCACTTAGGATATAATACGGTACAAATCAATAACGGGGTTACCAACGGGCAATTTTGATAATTATGATAGGATATGGTAAAGATAAAGGCAGTGGCTATTTTGCCGGCACCGGCAAAACAGTAAATTTGCTATTTTGCCGGCTCGGATTAAAATATTTAATTCAAGCTATTTCAATAGAAAAGGTTATTTTACCGGCACTAGCAATATAGTGAAATTGTTGCCAGCGCTAGAAAGATAGAATATATGTTATTTTGGTGGTTTTTTATAACATACAGTTAAAAAATCAAGCTGAAATTTTATATGTATGCATACATGTAGCATTAGACTGACTGATTCTAGAAATAATTTCCACTACATGTTTAGATATGATTTTATTGCAACAAATGGATGCTCAATATTTTTATTTTGTTTTTTCTTGTTATAAATACTTAAGAGTTATTTACACTTTGACTAATCAAAATCAACTTCACAAATAATACACGATGGTCTTGAAGTATAGATTCTGTATACTGAGGTTGTTTATCATCTTAATAACGTGTTATATTATTCTTTTATCTGTCTTTATAATATTATTTTTACTGTTTAGTCTGTTTTTGGTGATATCCATTTGACGTGACTCTTTTCTTATACATCCCATCATTGTGTTCTATGATAATTTTTGCATTCTTGTCTTTGTTTTTGCTAATATGCTTTGTCTATATAGATATAAGAAGATGTGATATGAGTGCCAATGAGACAACTCTCCATCTAAGTCACAATTTGTAAAAGTAAATCATTATAGGTCAAAGTACGGTCTTCAACACGGAGCCCTGGCTCACAACGAACAGCACGCCATAAAGGGCCCCACAAATGACTAGTGTAAAACCATTCAAACGGGAAAACCAACGGTTTAATCTATATAGAAAACGAGAAACCAGAAACACTTATGAACCACATCAACAAACGACAACTACTGAACATCAGATTTCTTACTTAGGACAGGTGCAAACAAATGCAGCGGGTTTAAACGTTTTAATAGGTACCAACCTTCATCCTTATCTTTAACAATAGTGTAACATCACAAAATAGAAAGACACACTATAAAATATCAATTGAAATGGCTTAACACAATCAAAAGACATATTAAAACAAGTGAACATACGCTGAACGAATAAATTTGATATATGATACAATGTAAATACAAAATCAATAAAATAAGGGGTGAACAAATAAAGGTAACAGTAGTATACCGCTGTGAGATATTAAAAATTAAAAAAAAAAAACCAATTTGCCTTTTTTATGTTTTTGTGTTTCTTTTTTACACATGATGTGGCTCTGTACTTATACATCCCGTCATTGTGTTATTATGCCATGGTAAATGTTTTTTAAAATATTTGTTTGTTTTTATAGTTATTAAGATAATAACACAATGTTGACTGATTTATTCCTATTTTTGACATTTTTACCTATTATGTCTGTTTGTTTTGTTCACACATCGTTGTCAATATAATGGAATTTTATGCGACTGTCATACAAGTGACAGGTTTAGCTAGCTATAAAACCAGGTTTGATCCACCATTTTCTACATAAGAAAATGCCTGTACCAAGTCAGGAATATGACAGTTGTTGTCCATTCGTTGATGTGTTTGAGCTTTTGATTTTGCCATTTGATTAGGGACTTTCCATTTTTAATTTTCCTCGGAGTTTAGTATTTTTGTGATTTTACTTTTTGCTGGTGCCGGTAAAATAGCAATTTCTATAAAAATATGCTATTTTGCCGGCTTGAATTAAGATATTTTAATCAAAGCAGGCAAAATAACATATTTGCTATTTTGCCGGTGCCGGCAAAATATCCACTGCCAAGAAAAACAGGCATATAATCTTAAGCAGCTCTGATAGATAAAGACAACAGTAGCAAAGCGCTGTTCAAAAGACATAAATCGATAGAGAGAAAACGAATCAGGGTTACAAACTAAATCCGAGGGAAACACATCAACTATAAGAGGAAAACAACGGAACAACAGAAACATTGAAGTGCAACAAAAATAAACGCCAACATACATAGAAACAGACTATTCAATAACAACTGAAATATTCCTGACTTGGTACAGGATATGGTAGAGACGAATAGTAGATGAACTACAAGCACCTTTGATTGCCATTATGATATGGTACAGATCAACCACAAGGAAGGTGACATTCAAGCACCTTTGAAAGGGTATGATACGGATCAATAGCAATGTGACCTCTTGCACCTTTGATATGCTATGGTACATATCAACATCAAGGTGACCTTAAGGTACCTTTAAAATGATATGATACAGATTAATAGCAGGGTGACCTACAGGCATCTTTGAAATGATATGGTACAGATCAATAGCAGGTTAATTTACAGGCATCTTTGAAATGATATGGTACAGATCAATAGCAGGGTGACCTACAGGTATCTTTGAAATGATATGGTACAGATCAATAGCAGGTTAATTTACAGGCATCTTTGAAATGATATGGTATAGATCAATAGCAGGGTGACATACAGCCACCTCAGATAATTATGGGAAAGATCAGTAACAAGGTGACCTACGGGCAACGCAGATAATTATTGTACATATCAATAGCAGGGTGACCTACAGACAAGTAAGATAATTATGGAACAGATCAATTGCCTACAGGCACCTCAGATAATTATGGTACAGATCAATAGCAGGGTTACATACAGGCACCTCAGATAATAATGGTACAGATCAATAGCAGGGTGACCTACAGGCACTTTTGATAATTATTATAGGATATGGTAAAGATGAATAGTAATATAATCGTCAGAATTTATGGTAGGATATGGTAGAGACTAATATTAGATGACCTTCACGCACATTTCATAGGATATGATAGATTTCAATAACAATGTGACCTCTTGCACCTTTGATAAGAAATGGTACATATCAATAGCAGAGTGCCCTACAGGCACCTTTGAAATGATATGGTACATATCAATAGCAGAGTGACCTACAGGCACCTTTGATAAGAAATGTTACATATCAATAGCAGAGTGACCTACATAGCACCTTTGAAATGATATGGTACATATCAATAGCAGAGTGACCTACAGGCACCTTTGAAATGATATGGTACATATCAATAGCAGAGTGACCTACAGGCACCTTTGATAAGAAATGGTACATATCAATAGCAGAGTGACCTACAGGCACCTTTGAAATGATATGGTACAGATCAGTAATAGGGTGACCTACAGGCACCTCATATAGTAATAGTGTACAGATCAATAACAGGATGACCTACAGGCACCTCAGATAATTATGGTACAGATCAATAGCAGAGAGACGTACAGGCACCTCAGAAAATTATGGTACATATCAATAATAGGATGACCTACATGCAAAAACCAATGAATTTTATATGTTATACAGAATGGCCAACAGTAGTTAAAATGCTATCAGGAGTAACCTGGCCCTAGGTTTTTGTGTGAAATGCAGCTACCCAAGTATTATTTGGTATGGCTAGCAGCAAATCCAGAAGTGTTGAGTATGACTAGCAATAACTCATGTTTTATTATGTATGACTAGCAGTAAATCCTCTGCTGTAGGGTAGTATCAGAAGCATCACATGTGTTATCGGGTAAGGCTAGCAGTTACTCAAGTCTATTGGTGGCTTGCAATGACCAGTAAACTGTCATTTGACGAGCAGAAAGACGTCTGCATTTTAGTGCGACTTATGCAATGAACGATGCAATTCTAGTATTTTGTGTCAATTGCATTATGCCTTGGCCGATATTATAAAATTAAACATGTTCCACATTTAGTAAGATGCAAGAACCATGTCATTTCAAATGTGCCTGTAGGTCACTCTGCTATTGACCTGTACCATAATTATCTGCGATGCATGTAGGTCACCCTGTTATTGATCTGTACCATAATTATCTGAGGTGCCTGTAGGTCACTCTACTATTGATCTGTACCATATTTATCTGAGTTTTCTGTAGGTCACCCTGTTACTGATCTGTACCATAATTATCTGAGTTGCCTGTAGATCATCCTGTTATTGATCTGTACAATAATTATCTGAGTTGCCTGTATGTCACCCTGTTATTGACCTGTACCATAATTTTCTGAGGTGCCTGTAGGATCTGAACCATATCATTTCAAATGTACCTTTATATCACCCTGCTATTGATCTGTACCATAATTATCTGAGTTGCCTGTAGGTCACCATGTTTTTTACCTGAATCATAACTTTTTGAGGTGCCTGTATGATTTGAACCATGTTATTTCAAATGTGCCTGTAGGTCACCCTGCTATTGATCTGTACCATAATTATCGGAGGTGCCTGTAGGTCACTCTACTATTGGTCTGTACCATATTTATCTGAGTTGACTGTAGGTCACCCTGTTACTGATCTGTACCATTATAATCTGAGTTGCCTGTAGGTCACCCTGTTACTGATCTGTACCATAATTATCTGAGTTGCCTGTAGGTCACGCTTTTATTGATCTGTACCATATTATTTTCTATGTGCCTGTATGTCACACTGCTTTTTACATATCATTTCAACGGTGCCTGAACGTCACCCTGTTGTTTACCATATCATATCATAGATGCCCGTAGGTCACCTTGTTATTTTCCATATCATATTATAGGTGTCTGTAGGTCACCGTATTATTTTACATATCCTATCATATTAGGTGCCTGTAGGTCACCATGGTATTTATCCATAACATATTATAGTTGCTTGTAGATCATCCTGTTATTTCACATATCCTATCATACTTGTAGGTCAACATGGACTGTATCCATATCATATTAAAGGTGCCTTTAAGTCACCCTGTTATTTTCCATAGGCTATCATAGGAGCCTGTAGGTCACCATGTTATTTTCCATATCATATTATAGATGTCTGTAGGTCACCCTGTTATTTTCCATATCATATTATAGGTGCCTGTAGGTCACCGTGTTATTAATCCATGATATCATATTATATGTGCCCGTAGGTCAACCTACCAATTTCCTTAGGGGCGACCATTTTCGGGGGAGGGGGGAGGGGGAGAATTTGTTTTGGGTCGGTTATTTATTTTTGTGGACTAAAAGGACATCTTATTTATTTTCTGCACTGTTGAAGCATGATTTTTCATTTTCCTTAAAACAAGGGACTGATTATTTATTTTCACAATTATATTTATAATATTTGAAAACACACAGTTTTTAAATTCCTTTTTTTATTCTTAAATAAATAATTCGTGAATAGTCAAGTCATTATGTACCATTAAATCAGAAATAATCCTCCTAATCTGGACATGCTCAGCTGGAAGTGAATCTTTTGAATTCCAAACGGCATACATTGCATACATATAAGGTATTAAAGCTGGGCTGTAACTAGCCTCTTTTAAAAGTAATGGCAAACGCAAAACAATTTCGGTGAAGGGTATGGTGTCCGTGAAAGGCCCCAAGAATCTATAGAAAATTGATGCAAAATCATGCAATCTGCGCGTTTCCCAGACCCTTTCTTAATCTGAAACACAAGTTCTGTTTTAATTATTTTTTCGACAATATTTGGTCTCAAAGCAAAATATAAGATTCAGTGTAATAGTTTTACTTTTTAGGGACAAAAACATCAAACATCAAAAAACCAATATGTAGAATAAAACCCCCTAAAAAAATATTCATATAGTTAAGTATGTGGCTGCTGGTTTTTTTTAGTGGTGTTACAGAAAATCTTTCATACCTGTCAATTTTTTTTTCTTTCAAATTAAGTTAAGAGGGGGCTGATTATAATTGATATAACTATGTCTAGTAAGTTTCATTTACAACATGATGTAGTTTCTAATTGGGATACAATTTAAAGAAGTTTGTAGAATTAGATAAAAAGTCCTTAAATAAAATAAAACTCAGTATAAAACAAAATTGCTAAATTACAAATGGAATGCAACACTAAGATAATAAAGAAGGGTAATCAATGAACAAAAGATAAACCTGGGAACAGATAAAACACAAAACAACAAGCAGTAGACAAATAACTGAAAATAAATGAGAAACATGGATCCCGAAAAACGGGGCTGAGAGTGAACAGAACTTGTTTCTTGCAAGACACTCGCCGTGAAAACAATTTGATATGGTGACAAGCTTTTGTTTTTGAAATTTCCTACATGAGGCGTTTGCCTTAATGTAATTACAGCCCTGTAATAAAAAGGGAGTAAATGTTCCTGATACAATAAACATCAATTAAGTTAAATGAAACCCATTTTCCATTGATGCGACTGTCATACAAATGAGAGGTTTAGCGCTTTAAAACCAGATTTTATCCACAATTTTCTACATTTGAAAATGCCTGTATCAAGTCAGGAATATGACAGTTGTTGTTCATTTGTTTGATGTGTTTTTATCATTTGATTTTGCCATTTGATTTGGGACTTTCCGTTTTTAATTTTCCTCGGAGTTCAGTATTTTTGTGATTTTACATTTTTTTCAAGTACATTAATAATTATACATTGTATTATTGAAAGATTTGGGAAGTTTTTTCCGAAAAAAATATGAAAAAGACGAATTTTGGAAGAATCTGGTGCCATCTCATACTTAAGAATAGCATTTATTATCTGCCGAGTTATTTATTTTCAATTCATCGTAAGTTTGGTTATTTATTTCCAAACTACTCCAGAACAAACCATTTATTTTTGTAAATATCCAGGTTTGAGTTATTTATTTTCAAAATCCTCCTGCAGGCTCATATGAAAGGTTAAGGTATTGACATATTGCGATGTGACCTGTAGAAACATATGATAGACTGTGGTACAGATCTATGGTGATGTGACCTGTAGGTACCTATGATAGGCTATGGTACAGATAAAATGTTGTATGACCCGCAGGCACCTATGATAGGATATGGTGCAGATCTATGGTGATGCGACCTGCAGGCACCTATGATAGACTATGGTACAGCTCTATAGTATTGTGACCTACAGGCACCTAAGATATACCATAGAACAGATAAATAGCAGTGAGACCTGCAGGCATCTTTGTTAGGCTATGGTACAGATAAAAAGATGTATGACCTGCAGGCACCTACAGACTGTGTTACAGATAAAACGTTGTGAGACCTGCAAGCACCTATTATAGACTTTGGTGAAGATCTATGGTGATGTGACCAGCATGCATCTATGATAGACTAAGGTACAGATAAATAGCATAGCAGTGTGAACTACGGGCACCTATGATAAGTTATGGTGCAGATCTGTAGTGAAGTGACCTTTAGGCACCTTTGATAGACTAAGGTACAGATAAATAGCAGTGTGACTTGCAGGCACCTATAATAGTCTATGGTACAGATAAATAGCAGTGTGAACTGCAGGCTCATATGATAGGCTATAGTGCAGATCTATGGTGATGTGGCTTGCAGGCACCTATGATGGGCTATAGATAAAATATTGTGAGCCCTGCAGGCACCCATGATAGGCTTTGGTGCAGATCTAAGGTGATGTGACCTACATGCATCTATGATAGGCAATGGTATAGATAAATAGCAGTGGGACTTGCAGGCTCCTATGATAGGTTATGGTGCAGATCATAAGTGAAGTGACCTACAGGCACCTACATGTATGATAATTGCGCGTACTCTCAGATCTGTACTTAGTTTTTTTTTAGTTATTCGCATGTACAAGTATCCGTCTACTTTGTGTTTTTGTTAGATGTATTTCTATGTGTATCCATCTGATGAGTTAAGCCTTTTTCATCTGATTTTTATTGTTTGTTCTTATGTTGTTACTATTACACCACTGTCCCAGGTTAGGGGAGAATTATCGCCTACAAACTAGTTTCACCCCGCCACATTCTGTATGTGCATGTCCCGGTAATTCAGTGGTTGTCATTTGTTGCTGTGTGACACATTTGTTTTTCGTTCATTATTTTGTACATAAATTAGGCCGTTAGTTTTCTCGTTTGAATTGTTTTACATTTGTCATTTCGGGGTCTTTTATAGCTGACTATGCGATATTGGCTTTGTTCATTGTTGAAAGCCATAAGGGGACCTATAGTTGTTAATTTCTGTGTCATTGGGTCTATTGTGGAGAGTTGTCTCATTGGCAATCATACCGCATCTTCATTTTATATATATGGTGCAGATCTATAGTGATGTGCCCTGCATGCACCTACCATACAGATAAATTAAAGTGTGACCTGCTGGCACCTTTAATAGCATATGGAGCAGATCTATGGAGATGTGACCTGCAGGCAAATATTATAGGATATAGGAAAGATAATTAGCAGTGTGACCTGCAGATGCAAATGATAGGCTATGTGACAGATCTAAAGTGATGTGATCGGCAGGCATCTATAGTACAGATTAATTATGGTGTGACCTGCAGGCACCTATAGATATTTTATTTTCATAATTAGTTCCCCAGGGGGGGGGGCATACACATTTAACAATGATATTCTTTACAACATACAGTTTTTCACATGACATACATATAATACACCTGAAATTTTGATATAGAATGACAGGCTATTATACGTTTTAACTTTTTTTTTTAAAGTATTTAAGAGTTGCTACTCCAGAGATGTGGCAAATGACCTCTCACTTGATTTAATTTGCAGTCATTTTTTTATTTTTTTATTTTTTAATATTTTTGCTGGAAATGTATAAATATATTTGATTGTTTAGCTGCAACAGGTACCAGGGGAAGATGCTCTAGTATTGTGATCTTAAGACCTCTAACAAACCTCCTCATATCTGATGCAGAGAAACAAACATTAATGTAATAAAAGTTCAAGTTTGTTCACAGCAATTAACATATACTGCAATAATAGATATTGAGAATAGTGTAGGTTTACCTACTGCAACAGACAGCAAGGGGCGGTGCTCAAAGAGATGTTTTATTAACACAGCCCTCCTCGTGTCTGAAGCAGGAAGAAAGCCACACCATTAATTTTTTTAGAAATAAATTTACCAGCAGCAGTGAGAATTGACTTATCTTCTGTGTCATTAGCCATATCAGTTTATTCCTTCAGTTAAGACTAAGAATATTGGGTCAAGTTTTAGTTATTCAGTCTTGAAATAGATGAATGCCGTCGTCATTAAATTTAACAAATTGAAATAGAAAATGATAGTCATCCTCTACCTCTCCAGAGTTACAACGAGTACAAGTTCTGTCATTTAGGAGAGTACCCTGATACCTTCCGGACTCAATTCTTAAGTGGTGTGATGCAATTCTGAGCTTTGTTAAGCTTCGTCTCTGTTCAAAATTCACCATAATGGAGTGATATTTTTCTCTTCCAAAATTTGATTTAAATGTAACATAACTGCTAAGTTAACTATCTAAATACTTTATCCGTTCAGTGTGCCAAAAATCTATAAAATACGATTATAAAATTTATTTCCTATTAGTTTTGAAGCTATCAATTTTTGGTGATGATAAAGCTATACGATTGATATCGGGGTTAATTTCAAGAACTGACTTTATAGAGTCATACAAAGTTGTTTTTTTAATGAACAAGACTTGTGATGTTACATAATTAAGCATCTTTGAGAAGAGAACATCTGTAAACAAGATTTAAATCCGATTTTTAAACGGATCTTTGCAATATATTTATACAAATAATGCTTTATGGGGATTTAATTGATAAAATGTATTTACTGTTCTTCTTATTTTCATATTTACTATTTTTTCAATGTGACTTAAAGGGATAAAGATGTGTAAGGAAGATAATAAAGACAATCAAAATCCATAAGTCAAAGAAAGACAACTCCATGTCAAATATAAATACGAGTAGAGAATAGTTCAGAAAACCCAGATTGATCAAAATGAAACCAACCAAATGCCTAGAAAAAACTTGGGTGTTTGGTAAGAGCAAGCTGTTATATCATAATATTTCTATCACTTAGTCTTATTAAATCTAATATAATTACGAGCGACAGGCGAGCATCTCTCGCGACATTTCAGGGTTTTCAACCAACTGGTTTCATAAAAAAAAGTCCATGTGAATGAAGACAGTTTTAGATTTCCTTTTGGACTTCCATAATTATAAAAGTTCACATTTTTAATGAAACGGTGAGTTATACATGTACATTAGGAGCTCGTTAGATATTACCATTGAATATAGCGTCTCACTCCTTAGTAACGACATGTCAACTGTAGATTTGACGGTAAATTAGATTTAGTTGCAAAACATATTGTTACAAAAAATATTTTCAGCGAAAAGAACAAAACAGGCTGATTTTACATGAGACATGTCAGAGATAAATTTTCAAAGGTATATTTTAACGCATTGTCACAATTTGTAAGAACAAGTGTCATACAACTGCAAGTATGGCCCTGTATTTTGGCTAAATTCAAAAGGCTTCTTTTAAGGGTAATTTGCATCGATCCAGAGTGGCTTAATTCATGTTTAATTATTTAAAAAAAAAAAATTGAACAAAAATGTAGCTGATAATGTTTTAATGTAGCCTCATTGTTGAACAATTGTTTAAATGGCAACACAAAGACGCTCTGTATAAAACAATTATTGCTTTAAAGTTGAAATAACTCTTGATAAAATTCTGTGGGTTCGAAGTGCTTTTGATGTTCCATTTATGGGCATTATGTTTTTCGGTCTGTGCGTCCGTTCGTTCGTTCGTTCGTCCGTCCTTCGTCCGTCTGTCCCACTTCAGGTTAAAAAAAATCAGGTTAAAGTTTTTAGTCAATGTAGTATTTGATGAAGTTGAAGTCCAATCAACTTGAAACTTGGTATACATGTTCCCTATTATATGATCTACACTAATTAGCTGATATG
This sequence comes from Mytilus galloprovincialis, assembly GCF_965363235.1. NCBI lineage: Eukaryota > Metazoa > Mollusca > Bivalvia > Mytilida > Mytilidae > Mytilus > Mytilus galloprovincialis. Next base: position 45,237,804 of record NC_134849.1, read on the forward strand.
TTCACGTATGCAGTGATCTTAAAATTAGAATTTCTGCCACCGCACAGCGCATGTGCGAGGGGAAAACCGTGATGATAGAATGTAAACAAACGTGGACTGGAAGGTAAAAGTAATAACTGATTCTAAAAAAAAAATTTAAAAATCAACATATCATTTAACAACTGTTAAGGAAAAGTTTAATTAACAAATGGGAAAGCATTGAAAAAATATAAAAAGCTCGTTCAATTTCAGCAAATCAAGACCTAGATGATATAAATTGTCAATGTACTCTGTAAAGGAGTTAATGTATGTAAATATAGATTCTACCACTGTATCGAGTGTAATACGATATTTATCCACTCGAGACAGTTAAATTTTCAAATTTAAAACGCGAGGCTTGCCCGAGCGTTTTAAATATTTAAAATCTAACTGTCGAGAGTGGATAAACACGAGATTAGGTGGTGGAATTTGTTTCTCTAATGATTTTCTAACATTATGCAGGCAAACTTATTCCTTCTTTTCGAATGATCTGCAAAAAGATGTGTTCTTTCTATGTGACGTCATCAGGCATGGTCGCCTTTTTTCATGCCGTCCAGTGGCGGATCCAGGGGGGGGGGGTTCCGGGGGTGCGCACCCCCCCTTTATTTTTGCCGATCAATGCATTTGTATCGGGACATATGTTTTGCACCCCCCCCTTTGCCCTGGGTGCCCTGGGTTAGCACCCCCCTTTCGAAAATTCCTGCATCCGCCCCTGCCGTCACAATAGGAATTTCAGAGGAAAGCAAGAAAATTCGACGTCATAATCGGATTTTAACCAATGAAGTACTGAGATCAAACGAACCACACGTTGATTAATTTTTTTATACAATGGGTGCAGAAAGGGATCAATTGACTAAGAATTAGAGAAACATAATAAATGACATGATTGATTGATTGATAAGTGTACAACGCCACTTTCAGTACTATAGTGCTACTTCTCGGCGCGGTCAGTTTTATTGGTGGAGGAAAACGGATAACCCGGAAAGCACCAACCATCGGCAAGATACATGAAAATTTCAGTCAATAAAGATTGGAGTCGAGCGCTCCTGCCACATTCGGCGGCGGCTACATACAATCTTCATTAATGTACAGGTTTCTGTACAAAATGTTATAATTACATAGGTTAAAAAAACACCTTATTGAGATTCATAGAAGAACTAAGTTATCGAATTTATATAATAATCACTAATCTGGAAAAGCATTAAGTTACTGCAGTCTTTTACGGAAGCATCCGACATGTTTAAAAGTCGGAACACGAGTACACTCTACGTGAATCGATTAACCACTTAGATTGTCATGAGTTTTATCAAACTATTTAAAGTATTCTATGATGATCTACTGCAGTCACTATCGTGTTGTTTGGAGTGTTCTTTTTTTTCACACGGGCACGTTATTAGTGATTTTTAAGTTCGTATCTTGCTTCTTACTATGGACTTTTGCTCCCACATGAGTTCCCTGTGGTCTTATATTGTTGTTGTTATACGTAGAGTTGAATTGGGAATGGTTCCTTGTTGTAGGGCCAACATTTTGGTTAATTTGCATTTGGAAGACTTGCGCTGGTCTAGGTTGAGCTGTAGGAACATGTACAAAATATGGTCGTGCAACAGAGGTGCCTAGAGTAGGTGCAAACTGCTGAGGATGAATTACTGGTACAGTAGTAGGAGGTTTCTCCATATTTCAATATTTGCTTTTAAGAATGAGATTGAAATATGTTTTGTTTTCTAAAGCAAGCAAATACAAATGTTTTAATAATTTTAAACTTTTGACAAAATAAAATCATTTTTAATTGAAAGTTATTGTTATTTGTTTCAATAAATTTGTTAAATCAAAAATATAATTTCATGAAAATAACAAATTTCAAATCTCATAGAGAAAATGTTTTTTCGAAAGTGATTTCTATAGGTTTTTGTTACATTTTTCAAACCAACTACCTTTAAGATTTCCAGAGCAATTTGAAAATTTATTTTTAATTTTAAAATGAAATATGTTTGGCGTAAATGTACACGGACGAATCTGGTGCCATCTCATATTTAAGAATAGCATTTATTATCTGCCGAGTTATTTATTTTCAATTCATCGTAAGTTTGGTTATTTATTTTCAAACTACTCCAGAACAAACCATTTATTTTTGTAAATATCCAGGTTTGAGTTATTTATTTTCAAAATCCTCCTGCAGGCTCATATGAAAGGTTAAGGTATTGACATATGGCGATGTGACCTGTAGAAACATATGATAGACTGTGGTACAGATCTATGGTGATGTGACCTGTAGGTACCTATGATAGGCTATGGTACAGATAAAATGTTGTATGACCCGCAGGCACCTATGATAGGATATGGTGCAGATCTATGGTGATGCGACCTGCAAGCACCTATGATAGACTATGGTACAGCTCTATAGTATTGTGATCTACAAGCACCTAAGATATACCATAGAACAGATAAATAGCAGTGAGACCTGCAGGCATCTTTGTTAGGCTATGGTACAGATAAAAAGATGTATGAACTGCAGGCACCTACAGACTGTGTTACAGATAAAACGTTGTGAGACCTGCAGGCACCTATTATAGACTTTGGTGAAGATCTATGGTAATGTGACCAGCATGCATCTATGATAGACTAAGGTACAGATAAATAGCATAGCAGTGTGAACTACGGGCACCTATGATAAGTTATGGTGCAGATCTGTAGTGAAGTGACCTATAGGCACCTTTGACAGACTAAGGTACAGATAAATAGCAGTGTGACTTGCAGGCACCTATAATAGTCTATGGTACAGATAAATAGCAGTGTGAACTGCAGGCTCATATGATAGGCTATAGTGCAGATCTATGGTGATGTGGCTTGCAGGCACCTATGATGGGATATAGATAAAATACTGTGAGACCTGCAGGCACCCATGATAGGCTTTGGTGCAGATCTAAGGTGATGTGACCTGCATGCATCTATGATAGGCAATGGTATAGTAAATAGCAGTGTGACCTGCAGGCTCCTATGATAGGTTATGGTGCAGATCATAAGTGAAGTGACCTACAGGCACCTACATGTATGATAATTGCGCGTACTCTCAGATCTGTACTTAGTTTTTTTTTAGTTATTCGCATGTACAAGTATCCGTCTACTTTGTGTTTTTGTTAGATGTATTTCTATGTGTATCCATCTGATGAGTTAAGCCTTTTTCATCTGATTTTTATTGTTTGTTCTTATGTTTAAACTATTACACCACTGTCCCAGGTTAGGGGAGGATTATCGCCTACAAACTAGTTTAACCCCGCCACATTCTGTATGTGCATGTCCCGGTAATTCAGTGGTTGTCATTTGTTGCTGTGTGACACATTTGTTTTTCGTTCATTATTTTGTACATAAATTAGGCCGTTAGTTTTCTCGTTTGAATTGTTTTACATTTGTCATTTCGGGGTCTTTTATAGCTGACTATGCGATATTGGCTTTGTTCATTGTTGAAAGCCATAAGGGGACCTATGGTTGTTAATTTCTGTGTCATTGGGTCTATTGTGGAGAGTTGTCTCATTGGCAATCATACCGCATCTTCATTTTATATATATGGTGCAGATCTATAGTGATGTGCCCTGCATGCACCTACCATACAGATAAATTAAAGTGTGACCTGCTGGCACCTTTAATAGCATATGGAGCAGATCTATGGAGATGTGACCTGCAGGCAAATATTATAGGATATAGGAAAGATAATTAGCAGTGTGACCTGTAGATGCAAATGATAGGCTATGTGACAGATCTAAAGTGATGTGATCGGCAGGCATCTATAGTACAGATTAATTATGGTGTGACCTGCAGGCACCTATAGATATTTTATTTTCATAATTAGTTCCCCAGGGGGGGGGGGCATACACATTTAACAAAGATATTCTTTACAACATACAGTTTTTCACATGACATACATATAATACACCTAAAATTTTGATATAGAATGACAGGCTATTATACGTTTTAACTTTTTTTTTAAAGAATTTAAGAGTTGCTACTCCAGAGATGTGGCAAATGACCTCTCACTTGATTTAATTTGCAGTCATTTTTTTATTTTTTTATTTTTTAATATTTTTGCTGGAAATGTATAAATATATTTGATTGTTTAGCTGCAACAGGTACCAGGGGAAGATGCTCTAGTATTGTGATCTTAAGACCTCTAACAAACCTCCTCATATCTAATGCAGAGAAACAAACATTAATGTAATAAAAGTTCAAGTTTGTTCACAGCAATTAACATATACTGCAATAATAGATATTGAGAATAGTGTAGGTTTACCTACTGCAACAGACAGCAAGGGGCGGTGCTCAAACAGATGTTTTATTAACACAGTCCTCCTCGTGTCTGAAGCAGGAAGAAAGCCACACCATTAATTTTTTTTAGAAATAAATTTACCAGCAGCAGTTAGAATTGACTTATCTTCTGTGTCATTAGCCATGTCAGTTTATCCCTTCAGTTAAGACTTAGAATATTGGGTCAAGTTTTAGTTATTCAGTCTTGAAATAGATGAATGCCGTCGTCATTAAATTTAACAAATTGAAATAGAAAATGATAGTCATCCTCTACCTCTCCAGAGTTACAACGAGAACAAGTTCTGTCATTTAGGAGAGTACCCTGATACCTTCCGGACTCAATTCTTAAGTGTGATGCAATTCTGAGCTTTGTTAAGCTTCGTCTCTGTTCAAAATTCACCATAATGGACTGATATTTTTCTCTTCCAAAATTTGATTTAAATGTAACATAACTTCTAAGTTAACTATCTAAATACTTTATCCGTTCAGTGTGCCAAAAATCTATAAAATACGATTATAAAATTTATTTCCTATTAGTTTTGAAGCTATCAATTTTTGGTGATGATAAAGCTATATGATTGATATCGGGGATAATTTCAAGAACTGACTTTATAGAGTCATACAAAGTTGTTTTTTTTAATGAACAAGACTTGTGATGTTACATAATTAAGCATCTTTGAGAAGAGAACATCTGTAAACAAGATTTAAATCCGATTTTTAAACGGATCTTTGCAATATATTTATACAAATAATGCTTTATGGGGATTTAATTGATAAAATGTATTTACTGTTCTTCTTATTTTCATATTTACTATTTTTTCAATGTGACTTAAAGGGATAAAGATGTGTAAGGAAGATAATAAAGACAATCAAAATCCATAAGTCAAAGAAAGACAACTCCATGTCAAATATAAATACGAGTAGAGAAGAGTTCATAAAACCCAGATTGATCAAAATGAAACTTACCAAATGCCTAGAAAAAACTTGGGTGTTTGGTAAGAGCAAACTGTTATATCATAATATTTCTATCACTTAGTCTTATTAAATCTAATATAATTACGAGCGACAGGCGAGCATCTCTCGCGACATTTCAGGGTTTTCAACCAACTGGTTTCATAAAAAAAAGTCCATGTGAATGAAGACAGTTTTAGATTTCCTTTTGGACTTCCATAATTATAAAAGTTCACATTTTTAATGAAACGGTGAGTTATACATGTACATTAGGAGCTCGTTAGATATTACCATTGAATATAGCGTCTCACTCCTTAGTAACGACATGTCAACTGTAGATTTGACGGTAAATTAGATTTAGTTGCAAAACATATTGTTACAAAAAATATTTTCAGCGAAAAGAACAAAACAGGCTGATTTTACATGAGACATGTCAGAGATAAATTTTCAAAGGTATATTTTAACGCATTGTCACAATTTGTAAGAACAAGTGTCATACAACTGCAAGTATGGCCCTGTATTTTGGCTAAATTCAAAAGTCTTCTTTTAAGGGTAATTTGCATCGATCCAGAGTGGCTTAATTCATGTTTAATTATTAAAAAAAAAAAAAAATTGAACAAAAATGTAGCTGATAATGTTTTAATGTAGCCTCATTGTTGAACAATTGTTTAAATGGCAACACAAAGACGCTCTGTATAAAACAATTATTGCTTTAAAGTTGAAATAACTCTTGATAAAATTCTGTGGGTTCGAAGTGCTTTTGATGTTCCATTTATGGGCATTATGTTTTTCGGTCTGTGCGTCCGTTCGTTCGTTCGTTCGTCCGTCCTTCGTCCGTCTGTCCCACTTCAGGTTAAAAAAAAATCAGGTTAAAGTTTTTAGTCAATGTAGTATTTGATGAAGTTGAAGTCCAATCAACTTGAAACTTGGTATACATGTTCCCTATTATATGATCTACACTAATTAGCTGATATGTTCACGTATGCAGTGATCTTAAAATTAGAATTTCGGCCACCGCACAGCGCATGTGCGAGGGGAAAACCGTGATGATAGAATGTAAACAAACGTGGACTGGAAGGTAAAAGTAATAACTGATTCTAAAAAAAAAAATTTAAAAATCAACATATCATTTAACAACTGTTAAGGAAAAGTTTAATTAACAAATGGGAAAGCATTGAAAAAATATAAAAAGCTCGTTCAATTTCAGCAAATCAAGACCTAGATGATATAAATTGTCAATGTACTCTGTAAAGGAGTTAATGTATGTAAATATAGATTCTACCACTGTATCGAGTGTAATACGATATTTATCCACTCGAGACAGTTAAATTTTCAAATTTAAAACGCGAGGCTTGCCCGAGCGTTTTAAATATTTAAAATCTAACTGTCGAGAGTGGATAAACACGAGATTAGGTGGTGGAATTTGTTTCTCTAATGATTTTCTAACATTATGCAGGCAAACTTATTCCTTCTTTTCGAATGATCTGCAAAAAGATGTGTTCTTTCTATGTGACGTCATCAGGCATGGTCGCCTTTTTTCATGCCGTCCAGTGGCGGATCCAGGGGGGGGGGGGTTCCGGGGATGCGCATCCCCCCTTTATTTTTGCCGATCAATGCATTTGTATCGGGACATATGTTTTGCACCCCCCCCCCCCTTTGCCCTGGGTGCCCTGGGTTAGCACCCCCCTTTCGAAAATTCCTGCATCCGCCCCTGCCGTCACAATAGGAATTTCAGAGGAAAGCAAGAAAATTCGACGTCATAATCGGATTTTAACCAATGAAGTACTGAGATCAAACGAACCACACGTTGATTAATTTTTTTATACAATGGGTGCAGAAAGGGATCAATTGACTAAGAATTAGAGAAACATAATAAATGACATGATTGATTGATTGATAAGTGTACAACGCCACTTTCAGTACTATAGTGCTACTTCTCGGCGCGGTCAGTTTTATTGGTGGAGGAAAACGGATAACCCGGAAAGCACCAACCATCGGCAAGATACATGACAATTTCAGTCAATAAAGATTGGAGTCGAGCGCTCCTGCCACATTCGGCGGCGGCTACATACAATCTTCATTAATGTACAGGTTTCTGTACAAAATGTTATAATTACATAGGTTAAAAAAACACCTTATTGAGATTCATAGAAGAACTAAGTTATCGAATTTATATAATAATCACTAATCTGGAAAAGCATTAAGTTACTGCAGTCTTTTACGGAAGCATCCGACATGTTTAAAAGTCGGAACACGAGTACACTCTACGTGAATCGATTAACCACTTAGATTGTCATGAGTTTTATCAAACTATTTAAAGTATTCTATGATGATCTACTGCAGTCACTATCGTGTTGTTTGGAGTGTTCTTTTTTTTTCACACGGGCACGTTATTAGTGATTTTTAAGTTCGTATCTTGCTTCTTACTATGGACTTTTGCTCCCACATGAGTTCCCTGTGGTCTTATATTGTTGTTGTTATACGTAGAGTTGAATTGGGAATGGTTCCTTGTTGTAGGGCCAACATTTTGGTTAATTTGCATTTGGAAGACTTGCGCTGGTCTAGGTTGAGCTGTAGGAACATGTACAAAATATGGTCGTACAACAGAGGTGCCTAGAGTAGGTGCAAACTGCTGAGGATGAATTACTGGTACAGTAGTAGGAGGTTTCTCCATATTAAAATGCTGACTCATACGGGGTTGAGCTTGATGTATATTTTGTTGAGCTAAGTTAGAGTTATTTGATGCTTAAAGTTTATTGTTTATCTTTTCAATTTCGTGCTTCAGCATGTTCATTGTAACCTCTACTTCCAGAGAGCAAATTCTGGACATAAATTCATACAGCCTTTCGGACTGAGCAGCATGCATTCGCAGAAATTCCATGTGAATATCAAGTAGCTTTTGAGTTTGAATGTCTGAGTTTTTAAAATTATGACTTGCTGAATATTGAGATGACATACAGGTATGATCTTGATTTAACAACGGACTAGAGTTCGTAGATGTTCCATTGGATTGGCTTTCTTGGTTTTTGTTTTGTTCTATTAGAATACAGGATTTGAGTAATCTTTTTGAACGATCTAGATCAGTCACAGTTTGTTCCAATGCTAAGATTTTGAACGAGATAGAGCTTATTGTTTGCAACTGCTTTTTGGTCGTATTCTCGTTCTTTTAGTTGTTTTCCCCGTTTTTCTAACTCTTTTAACTTCTTTTTTAACTGTTGTTCGAGAATAGTGAGTTCCGAGTTTTAAATGGTTGGCATTGGTGATGCAATATGTAACGGTTGATTGATATTACAATGACTTAGTCTTGCATAAGGCTCAGATATGGTAACATCAGTACCATGACTTTCATAAAAGTGTATGATCATTATCCTTTGCTAGTTCAGAGATTGTTGGGAAAGCAGGACATGATTGTCGTTAGAAAATATAATGTCAGAGTTTGTATCTTAGTTTGTAAATCTATGTCTATAGGCGACGTGTTTACAGATAGGGAACACATTTATACACTACTGACATCTGGAGTTTCAGATACCGATTGAGAGTCGAGTGGCCGGGGTGCTCGAATATGATCACATTGGAGATCTTCAGTTAATTCGTTATAAGATATATCAGAAATTGACAGTTTATTTAATTTTGGTGAAGTAATTCCCCAATTTCCCTCAGGCTTTGTATCATGACCAATATTAGAGTTTGTTGGTGTTTCTAATTGTGAGAGACCTGCTAGACATGCACATCATACAGAATACAATCTGATGGTGGTGACGGTAACATCGTAAATTATTTGTAAAGCTTTATATTTCAGGGGGTAGAGGAATTAGATGATTCATATTTTGTTTATAGATCCATTGTGTTACAAAGATCCCGTCGGTCATATAATGATTGTCCTTGACTTCATTTTCATGGTTTAGTGACTGCTTAAAGCTGTATAGCTAGTTTTCGTCATGGAAATGTCTCATTTATCATAAGTTCTATGATAACTATACTTGGTTACTAATATATGGTATCCTTGCAATGTCTACATGTCAGACAGACATCATCGTTCACATGACATCGACCTCATTTTATGGATCAATGAACAAGGTTAAGTTTCAGTGATCAAGTCCGTATCTCAGATACTATAAGTAGTATGTGAAATATATTTGGTGTATGGAATGGTAGCAAGTTGTAAATGACATTTTGGCAGAGTTAATCTGACCTTACCTCATTTACATGGAACATTGATAATGTAAATTTTATGTAATACTAGTTGTATAATATAAAAATAAAGAGATGTGGAAGTAAGCATTTATAGGCAACCGTACGGCCTTCAACAATGAGAAAGCCCATACCGTATGGTCGGCTATTAAATGCCCCGATATGGAAAATTTTTAGATAATTCATTCGAGAAAACTAACAGCCAATTTTATAACAAAACAATTTACCAAAAAAATTATAACAAACATGAACCAACGATATAAACCACTCAAATACCAGCTCGGTACCTTTTCTCTTAAACTTTCGACAAAACGCAGTAAGTTAGTAAAACATGCTGTACCAGTAGAATGCTAGTACGGTAATGGTGTTAATAATCACACTCTTCCCAGACTATTGATGACATCTTTTCGTTAGCTTTCAGTAAGAGGACGACCATTTGATTTGGAAAGGGGAGGGGAGGAGGATTTTGAAAAGGTATGCATTGAAAATAAATGACTTTGCACAAAACAGAATGATAAATTGAGTAGTGCTTGATATGTGATATTTTTTTACTTAACATTTTATTCTATGTTTGATTACACTTCAATTGTACCTATTCTGTGCAAAATAAAATATGTAAATATTCATGATTATTTGTTCATCTTCATTTCATATTTTATAATTTACACTGATTGTTTACCTATCATTGCCTATTACTTTTCCTTCTACACCCTATACAAACAATTTAATTACTATCAAAACAATTCCCGATTGTCCCGCATTTAAGCTTCCCAATTGTCCCACAAATATATTTCCAATTGTCCCACAAACATATTTCCGATTGTCCCACCAAAATTCATTACTTTTCTACCTGTAATTTTAAAAAGTGGTACAATCGGGAAGACACCACCTTAAGAATGTTTATACAACTTGATAGAAATAATAGTTTTTAAATGGATACTTCACAATCGTTTTAGCGATGCACGTGTTTGGACCCAACTATTTCTTTTAGCGATGGTCCGGAAAAGAAAACAGTTGTCTAGAAGAAAATGTTAGAAAAATCTCTGACTTTAGTCTGTATCCTTCACCTACACTGGAAGTATCCGATACACTTACTGAAGATGAATCCCATGTTCACAGAAGTCAAATATGATGAATTAATGATTTCTATTGCAATTTTACATTATGTTTAAAAAAGTAAATATTTGTTATTATTGAGTATTTATTTATTAAAACGTAGATGATAAAATAGATATGTAGAATTATGATAGATTAGACAACGATGCTGCAAACTGATTTTTTTTTTTGTTAGAAAGAAGGAAATTTTAAACGAAAAATGTGTTGATGTTAGTTGGCGAAACAAAACTGAAAGTGGCGAACAATATATTGTTTTGGCGAAAGAGGTGGCGAAAAATTTAACATTTTTTTGTGGGATCTCAACCCTCCTCCTATGCCTCTAGCCAATGTGGAGTAAACCAACACAGAGCAAAACGCTGTAAAACTCAGCTTAAAAGAAGTAAATCATTATTATTTTGCTTTTATATAAGTAAAAGAAGAAACTAAGCAAAATAATAATGATCGACAAAAATTAACAAAGGACTATAAGCAAAAAAATATCAATGATAATTCATGTCAACACAGAAGTGCTGGCTACTGGAAATTTACCTTTTATAAATTTGGTGCTTCCGAAGCGCCTTTCTGGATACTTCTTAAACCAGGAATTATCATTCAGGGTATTGTTTTGCATTATAAGAATATGCCTCCGAGATGCTTCCTCACATTTTGAATATCAGCCTGCATTGGCATATTTTTTAATTGTAACACAATACATTACCTTGTTGAGATAGCAACTGAATTGTGCGAATGTTTATTTGTAGACTTTTTGTTAAGAAGCTTGAAATCCATTTTATAAATGGTTCTGGTGTTAAAGCTAATCCAGGAGACAGCGGCTAAATGACATCTAAAATATTGATGTTGATGTTCGTGTGACAGTTTTGTTTTTGTTTAAGACTCAGGATATTTACAGCATGATACAGACAGTTGCCTATGTAACGCCATTTTTAATTTGATGACATCTGCCGTCAATGCCATGGTTTACATTTGAGACATTTGCAACAACTTGCAACTGCGCAATTGCAGTCGACGATTCCGTGATATTTTAGACTGGTTTTGAAACATTGTACCAATCTAATTAAAATATCGACCAATCTTAACTTGCTCATTTGAGTATAACTAAATCAGAGGTGTATATTTTCATTTGATTGAAATAACAGTAAACGCGATTGAGAAGTTTTTAATTGACGGTCGCAAATATTTTTTTTACCGGCTCCTCTCCCCTCAGTTGATGGTGAAAACTCTTCAAACACAGTATTGAAATGTATAGCCTGAATTCCAGGGAAGAACCATCAATCTTCCACAGGAAAACTGGCATTCCAAGTCATTTCAGATTGAAGTCGAACACACCTACATGCCACGTACTGGTACGAACTCACAACCTCATTGTTGACAAGCAAGTGATACAGTGAATGAACTACTTAGACCACACGGTCACCTATGTCCTAATCATTCGAGCATGAACATCATTAAAGAAAATGAATGGTACAAGAAACTACTAGTACATGCGTTGATCTGTAATCCGAAAATACACGTATCATACTGTTACCCTCAAGAACTTACACACTTCTCCTTATCCTTATAGATTTTCTAGCACAACATGGAGTGTCATACGATACTTTCTTATCGAGACAGTAAAATTTCAAATTTATAAAAAATGCATTGCCAAGCATTTACACTGTGTCTAAAATATCCCGGCAAAAAATGTTTGGACTCAATATAGTATCTAATATCCGGTACGATGATGGACCATCATCAAACAGAGAAAAGGTAGGATTTCTGTTTATTTATTGTTATTTTTATGATATTGAAGACTATAAATACACAAATAACTATTCTCGATTGTGAGATGTAATATTTTCTTCAACCGTTCTAGATCAACGGAGAAATAAGTCAAAAGGCAAGTCAAAATAATGAATTGAGTGAACCTAGCCTCAAATTTGTTTAATATCTCGTTAAATTGTGCACATTGTACGAAAAAAATGTACGGACAGAAAGTTTTTAGTCTGATTCGTATAGTTCAATCCTTAAATTTATGTGAAGTATTTTGTTGGTCTAAAATTATCGTGTGCTGTGAGTGAGTCTGTGTTCTAGTGTTTCAGTGTGTCGGAATTTTTGTGTGTGTTTTCTGTGCTGCAGCAGCTGTTTAATTGACGTATACTGCAAAACCTGTTTTATTTCAGTATTTGACTTGAATTATCTATTGTATCTATTATATTTTCCAAAACTGCACTGTTTTTAGTGAAATGATCTAAAAAGAGGGTTGCTTTATTTATCTATTAAAAATACATCATTATTATAAGATCCACACGACGATTTCACCACATCCAACCAAATCCAACCAAAAATCGATGTCAATACTTCTGCACTTTCCATGTTGTAAGGGAGACAAGTTTATTAATAATACTTGCCAAAATATCTCCACATGACAATATGTTTTTTCCTGACTAATGTTTCCATAAAATACCACTTTCCCAACGAACTGTACGGAAATTGACAAAGCTAAAAGCAATCAGGTAAATCGAAACCGTTCATGATGAATTGAGATTCCAATATTTGTCAAATTCATATTGAACTGACGACTGAAAACTGATAACAGATAATGGGTGGGCCAAATGTGTGGACTGAAGTTTACCTAATTCAATTTTACCTGTCGTACATTAAATTAAAATATGCTCATAGTTCATTTAGTAGTATGTTTCTCCTTCGGTATACATAATACTGCAGATACAATATATTGGCAACCCTCAATTCAAGGATATATGTTCAAATAGAACAGAAAAGAAATTACGACATTTTATGTAATATTTAAGTTTCTACTCAATATAACATGTATAAAGGGGCATTAGCTGTCAAACTCATGATCACCGATTTGACTTAAATACTAGTATTTGATTCATAACATACTAAAACGTAAATCCAAATTACAAAAAGTCTAAAAGAATCAATTAACAATGCATGGACTAGATATAACGTATCAGCCTTTCGTGCGTATTTTAGACGAGACGCTATCTAATTAACCATCGAGATTACCTCCGAAGACTGTCGATAGTCATTCGACCCGATTTAAACATAGATATAAATATAAATAGACTGAGAAGCATGTGGATTTGTGTCAGGACAATTTTGCGAGGTCTGTTTGATTTCATGTAAAAAGTAAAAACACAAAAATACTGAACTCCGAGGAAAATTCAAAAAGGAAAATCAAAAATCAAAAGGCAAAATCAAAAGTCCAAACACATCAAACGAATGGATAACAACTGTCATATTCCTGACTTGGTACAGACATTTTCTAATGTAGAAAATGGTGGATTGAACCTTGTTTTATAGCTAGCTAAACCTCTCACTTGTATGACAGTCGCATCAAATTCCATTACATTGTCAACGATGCATGAACAAAACAAACATACTCAAAGAGTAAAAATGTCAAAAATAGGGGTACAACAGTCAATATTGTGTTATCATCTTAATATCACTACATAAACAACAAATGTAACAAAGTAGCACAAAAAGGCATACATCAAATTTAACATTCTCATTTTGCTTTTCTTATACGGCTGAATTTATCTATGTAAAGTCTACCCATAAATGAAAGAAGGTTTTCATTACTGGTGTAAAATTGCGCGTTTGAAATTCGCACAGGTAGACATAAAAATAATTTTGTCGTATGACGGCATACATAAATGCGGACTCACGTAAAGTAGATATAACAAAAAACAGACTTACAGTAAAAATAATAAATAAAATAATGGTGTGATTCAAAGTATGACGGGACACATAAGTACAGTTTCACGTCAAATACGGCTGAATTTATCTATGTAAAGTCTACCCATAAATGATAGAAGGTTTTCATTACTGGTGTAAAATTGCGCGTTTGAAATTCGCACAGGTAGACATAAAAATAATTTTGTCGTATGACGGCATACATAAATGCAGACTCACGTAAAGTAGATATAACAAAAACCAGATTTAACAATAAAAGTAATAATAATAAATAAAATAATGGTGTGGTTCAAAGTATGACGGGATACATAAGTACAGTTTCACGTCAAATGTATATCATAAAAAAACAGACTAAACAGAAAAAGTAGTCTTATTGAATAAAATAGTTTAGTCATTCATAGTATGTCAAGATCCTTAAGTAAAAGTAATATCAATAAATGAAATAATTTTGCCGTTCAAAGTATGTGGTTTTACGTAACCACAGAGTCACTTCAAATGAATATCTAAAAAAGACATATAAAAGAATACTATAATACGTAATTAAGATGATAACAAACGTCAGTACGCAAAATCTATATTTCAAGACCATCTTGTATTATTTGTGAAGTTGATACGAAATATTTATCAACAAGTTCTGGGTATCTTCCGATGAACTTTTTTAGAAAAAGGACGAGACGTTCTTTGACATACCCCTGGTTCATCAATTTTCTGCTCAGACACTGGTGACGTTTTACAAAGTCTGAATAGGAGCTGCAAGCTCTTGAATACCTAATAAGTTGGGAAATGTATATTCCATATGCAGGTGAAGTTGGTATATTACTACTAAGGTGGGGGAAATTGATAATTTCAAAATTAAAATCGTCTCGTTTGTCATAGATTCTGGTACTGAGATGACTGTGTATGTCAAATTCGAGGTATAAGTCTAAAAATGAGGCAGAGGAAGCCGTATCTGTGGTCTCTTTAATTTCTAGTTCTGGTGGGTATATTAATGGAATCCAATCAGAAAAGTTCGGATTGTTAATGGAAAGAACATCATCAATATATCTGAAAGTGAAATTAAATAACCTGGCTTCTTTGATCTTCTTGTTTTTGACAAGTGTCTGAAGGAACTCCGATTCATATGAAAATAAGAAGAGGTCGGCAAGGAGAGGCGCACAGTTCGTTCCCATAGGAATGCCGACAATTTGTTGAAAAAGTCTACCTCCAAATTCAACAAATATGTTGTCAATAAGAAACTCCAGCATACTGATCACTTGTTCCTCTGTGTAGTATGTTTTACCCTTTTGTTCCTTATTAACAAAATATGCCTTATGGTATCCCAAAGTGATAAATTTATAGCGTATGCT
Organism: Mytilus galloprovincialis; assembly: GCF_965363235.1. Lineage (NCBI taxonomy): Eukaryota > Metazoa > Mollusca > Bivalvia > Mytilida > Mytilidae > Mytilus > Mytilus galloprovincialis. The sequence goes on from NC_134849.1 coordinate 45,253,421, forward strand.
ACCATTTTTATGATGAAAAGCATTGTGAATTATTTCTTTTAGACGGGTTTTCAATTTCACATGGGGAATGGTTGTATACAAGGTTGAAAAATCAAAAGTTTTAATAGAACTAATTTCAGAAAAAGACCGAGATTTAAAATTATCCAGAAGTTCTTTAGAGTTTTTCAGAATCCACATATGGTTAATACCACTACGTGAGTAAACAGTTTCACAGTATATCTGAAGACCCTCTTTAACTGCGGACAGAATTTTAGTCAATCTAATGGACAATTCTTTAGTAGAACAAGCAGATGAGCCGGCAATGTACCGTTGTTTGTACGGAATTTTGTGAAGTTTAGGTATCCAATACAAACAAGGTAAGTCCTCCGATTTGTTGTTCAATGCAATGTTCATAGAAGCCATGAAGGACTTATGATTCGCCAAAATCTCATCCTTGTCAAATGATATGTTTTTGTATGTGGGATTACCTGAGTGTTCATTTATTCCTAATTCTTTTATAAGACACTCGTAGTAATACGATTTACATACAAAGACAATATTATTTGAAGCTTTGTCCGCAGGAACAACAACATACTTATCTTGAAGAGATGATAGACATTTCACAGCCTCTTTGTCACTGAAAATGGACTTAGGTCGATCATTCACACAGTTTTTCAACTTATGAATGCGACGTTTTATCAGAGACCTGATTGTTTTGACCCATTCTGACAAAGTGTCCAGTTGCACTTCTTCTCGCTTAGCCCATGCTCTGGCGTAGTTCTCAATGGAATCCATAATTATGTTGAAGTTATGGTTCCAATTGATGTGTTGGGGTTCTCTAAACTTAGGACCACGAAAAATCACCTTTCGGAGATTTTCATGTTGAATTATGTTTAGATCCCCAGTAATAACATGGCCAGAGGGGCTGTAATAGATTTGAAAAATGTAAATCAGGGGTATTATCTGGATATGAATGATTTCTTGTGAGTCAAATCGGCAAAAGAAATGTTTTTTTTAATGGTGGATCACTTGTTTCACTTTTCAATGTTGGCATTATTTTCTTTTCAGTTTCTGAACATGTTATGGGCATGCATAACCAATCTTCAGACTAAGGTCAAGTAAGGGTTACATGAATACGGGTTCAACTGAGGTTGAATTATTCACTTGCAAGTCAATAATACATTTGCGCTGTTGTCTATCTTAATTTGACCAAATTGTACCAAACTGAATGATAATAGCGAAATATCACATCAGTATTTCGCTTTTATGACTGTTTGGACAAAAACAAAAAATATATTTTATTTTTTTGGTCTAAATGGCAGCTAATGCCCCTTTAACGTTTCATGAAGATTTTAAAACTTTTTCTCTTGTGTCAGACCGTTTAAGATTTTGTCAACAACACATCATTTTTACCAAACCAATATCATGAATATATTGCATTCTTTTCTCAGTAAATAAGGTCCGTGAAGGTCGCTTCTGAAGACTTTAAGAAAGTACAATAATACAAAATCTGTAATAGAAATTAAAGTGTAAAAAACTATAAATTAAACAACAACTCATCCATCATTAATCACACATCCTTTTAGCAATATTCAGCATCAAACTTATCTTTATCCAAATATTTGTCTAATTTGCTTTTAAGTATAACGATGACAATCTTTACAGGTGATAAAGACAAATTGGGGGAGCGAATAGTCGTCAAAAGTATGAAAATTTACTACAAGTTACATACGTAAGTATTTCAAAATGAATTTATTGTCGAAAAAAACTGAAGTACAACAACCATTAAGATATAATCACATCATACGTGAATAATTAGCTCTAACAGTCCCACTTATTTTATACTCTTTAGAAATTTTAATTAAATGAACTTTCAATATATAACCTTTAGAGGTCGTCTCATCTGATGCAGAAGAAAAAAAAAACACAATAATTGTTTCTGTCGTATGGAAGTATTTTCACTCTCTCCTTTACGACAGATATACGATAAAATAAAAAAACTGGGACAAATTAAAAACTATAGTAAAAACAAAACTCGGCTTATAAGCAGACTGGTACCTATAAGACTACATTATGACAATCTATTGCAAGGTGCTGTGTGTGTGTGTGTGTGTGTGTGTGTGTGTGTGTGTGTGTGTGTGTGTGTGTGTGTGTTGCGTGTTTATATTTCTTGTACTGCTGTGTCATTGACGTATTGCGCAAATGTTGTTTTATTTCAGTATCTGACTTCGAATTGTGTATTGCATTCAACTTTCCAATACGCCTTTCCGGATGTATAGTCGTTAAAGTCATTTACACACGAAATCAGTATACTAAGAATACCCCCAACATGGTTTTCATGTTGATGTGACTAGAGAAGTTAATATTATGGACCATACTTTTACACCATATCCAGGTAACATAAAAGTGACGACACTAGTTTAGTTGGAATTGCTTTTATTTCATAAAATAGCATAGTCCCTTCTTGATTTTTGGTTGGATTGATTTATCCTCAATCTTTAAATGTGTTTGTCGTACTTTGTGAACCATTGTTTATTATTTTGCATGACGGCGTCGGGCGACAGATTAAGGCCACTTCTCAGCTTACATACTGATGTAAAGAAAACTATGTTAATGAATGTAAAAAACGATAGTTTCGGAGCTAAAGAATGAAATTTAAAACTGAAATATTGAGAACTATTCAAACAATGACTATCGTATAAAAAAACTTGTCTGATGAGTGACAGCTGAAACCAGAATGTTAGCTACATTCAAAACATTCAAAACTCACAAGTCAAAGAGTTGTTATTCCCTGGCTGTCAATATTCAGTTATAAGTCAAGATGAGAAGCAGCCTTGACGGTATCTGTGGTATTCTTTGTTGAAAGTTCGATTTTATAGATGCGTTCAACATAGAACCAAACCATCAAGAGTGAATTAAGTTCAACCCGGTATAAAGAACGTAAGTAAGCGGTATATAGAACACAAATACCGTCTTTTTGTTGCACGACTATATTTGTTTATGTGTCTATTTTCTTTGAAGGCCAAACTTCTATGATATTACAGGTACAACCAGTTCATTTTAGTTTCATAACGATATTTTAAAAATGCTGAAATTGATATTTTGAACTTAAGTAACAAATCAAAATATAGCAACTTATAAACTGTGTAAACATGAAATATGGATTAACTTTGACCGAAAACATTATAAAAACTCACATATAAACATACAAAATCCCACGGAAAACAAAAATCCTTGGTCAGTGTTAATAAAACGTTTATAATTGATGCACGACTTCAATTTCCAGCATTTTATGGGTTAGTTTTAGTGATGTAAGGACTTATTTATTTTGGGGAAACATTTCAAAACATGCGTTATAGACGTTAGATAACACAGCAGTACAAAGAAAAGGTTGAAAATGTGCATGTTGTCTGATGTTAAGTATGAATGTAAAGTCATGTAATATTTAGTGAGGAACTATCCTCTTTAATTTACAGTTTAAATCAATAAATACTTTCATAATAGCAAAAATAAGTTTTAATGAAATGCCATAAAAATTAAAAATTAAAATTCAAGTTCCTTGGGTTTTTTATTTTCTTATTTTATCGGAATAATGGAAATAACTATTCTTCACAATCGCTGATCGGTATTCAGATTTTTGGAAAGCTAAATTAGGTAATTTTTATTTCAAAACTTTTTTTTTCGTAAATTTAGCATTGCTTTGAAATGTTTTTGAAGTTATAACTAATATGAGGCAGGCATTACCTGTGAATGGGGTCGAAGTTTGTTTAAATTATTTTTTTGTATTTTAAATATTTGTTAAAAAAAGATACGGAAATACCGTAACGTTTCCGATTTTGGTTCTGTTGTTAGTGATTTTATTTGTGACGTTATTTAAGTTATGACGTCATGTTTAATGTAAAAAAAGAAACGCAATGCATCAGGTAGGCCTAACGTTTATTCATACCAAAGACAAAGAATGATTAAAAATGAAATATTGGTATTGTGTTCCTTGAGTTCCTATATTTTACTATACTAATCAAAGTCTCACGACAACAAGACCGGAAGAAGGAAGTAGAGTTATGTGTTCTGCGCAGATCCGGAAATTAAAAAACACGACAAAAAAAAAAAATTGAACGATTTTGAGTTCATTAGTAGAATGAAAAATTCGGAAAATTTTCCCGATTTTTTTTTTTTTTTTTTATTGAATTTTCTACTGTAATAGGGGACTTCGTCCCCATATAATCATATTCATAATAACAATAAAGGTACAAATTATACTGCCCATCAACCTTTTTCGATTTTTTTTTTGTTTGCTTCACAATACAACTTTCAGTCAGGTTCAATGACTGTGATACATCTTTTCAATCTGATAAATGTGCTTCAGGCAGTTGTAACTCATTGATAGAAACTCTTTGTTTTGAACAGTAAACAGGCCCAAATAGTAGAGTAATCCCCTATTAAGAACATGATTTACATTCATTCTTCACATGTATGAGCCATCAAATTCTAAAAATTTCATTGGTCGAGAGCACTTTGCTATATATTGAATATTCATAAAGCGGATACGGCCAATCAAATATCTTTGAAATTTCATCACTCAGTAAACATTTTCATTGATTCCATTTATGAGATCAAATTATAATCACAACTCAGAATGAATATATAATTCTCTAAACGTTAATTGTAAAAAATGAGTGTGTGGATATGATCGTGATGGCCCCGCTAGTTAATTTGAATTTTTCGAAATATCAAGGACTTTCTTATCCCAGGCATAGATTACCTAAGCCGTATATGGCACAACTTTTTGGAATTTTGGATCCTCAATGCTGTTCAACCTTGTACTTGTTTGGCATTATAAAATTTATATAATATAATAAAATATTTGTATATGTGCGTCACTGATGAGTCTTATGTAGACGAAACGCGCGTCTGGTGTTCTATATTATAATCCTGGTACCTTTGATAACTATTAATATGCAAGAGTCACTGTACTTATTCATAATTATTGATGTTTGGTTTTCATTGAAACTTTATGACATTTGTGTCTCTATGTTATCATAAGAAATTGCATCGGAGTTTCAGTGCAATGGGTAATGAATTTGACACCACCCAAATACGAACTTGATATGTGTTTAGTGGCAATAAGAAAATCGTTCGTACCTTTCAAATTTGAAATTTGTTCTAACTATATTTTTCTTCTGGCGTTTGAGATGTTTCTTTTTTGTTTTGCGACAGACTGCATATTTTAGCACACGAAATCGGCCAGTATAGGGTATCATCACTGAACCAATGAAAAAAGAGTTATCTCCGTGTACACTCTATACCTTTTATATAGTAAATCATCTGTACCATTACATGCATTGATAATTCCCCCTTCAACTTTTTCGTTTCACCCTCGGCATCTTTTGATCATTTCTTAACAACCCCATCCGTTGACGACATTGACAGACATGCAGTTATGTCCCTTCTTACATTTGACATAAGTGATATGTCGATGTAACTCACAGAGTGAAATCATAGTAGTTTTAGAGTTTTTTTTTATACGTGGTTCTTGGTTCAATAGCATTGAGGAAGTTTAGGACAAGTTAAAGATCATGTTTCAAGTTGTGATTCTTGCTAAAACGTTATAAACTCGGAATACACGTTTTACCCAGCGATTGTAAAAACTCAGCTAAGATGCCAGGCTTATATAGTGATACGCCAGACGAGCTTTTCATCTATAAAATGAAAAAGTTACTCTATGTCGCGCGAATGTGAAAAAGTCATTATAATTAAACCATTTAATCGCTCATGAATTCCTAATGCGTTAGGAACAGGAACGGGATCAATTAAAAGAAAATTACTTTTATTAAAATGCCATTGTTTTTGGCACAACTTTTTTTTTATCTTTTGGTCCTCGATGCTGTTCGACTTTGTGCTTGTTTCGGCTTTCAAACTTTTGTATCTGGGCGTCACTAGTAGATCTTGTGTGGACAAAATGCACTTCTGGCGTATTAAAATTTTGAACTTGTTGCCTTTTGTTGGCTGTTGTTAGTGTGTTTCTTTGTCAATTGTGTTCTCCAATTTATTTATATTGTAGTCCTGTGGTGGTGGGTTGTCATTTTAATGTTATATTCCACATGGCTATAAAAGAGGGAGGTTTGGCATGCCACGAAACCAGGTTCAACCCACCATTTTTTCTTTTAAAAATGTCCTGTACCAAGTCAGGAACATGGCCATTGTTATATTATAGTTCGTTTCTGTGTGTGTTACATTTTAACGTTGCGTCGTTTGTTTTCTCTTATTTTTGAGTGTAAATTCACATTGCGATAAGACGTGTCACGGTACTTGTCTATCCCAAATTAATGTATTTGGTTTTGATGTTATATTTGTTATTCTCTTAGGATTTTGTCTGATGCTTGGTCCGTTTCTGCGTGTTTTACATTGTAGTGTTGTGTCGTTGTTGTTTTATATTTAATGCGTTTCCCTCAGTTTTAGTTTGTTAGCCCGATTTTGTTTTTTGTCCATGGATTTATGAGTTTGAACAGCGGTATACTACTGTTGCCTTTATTGATGGGATTAGGACTTTTCGAACTGATTGAACGCTAGTTCAGTGGACTGTCTGACAACAAGTAGAACTCTATAATTTGTTTGAGGATTATCTAGCTAAAAACCCAGGTTTAACCAACATTGTGCTTGAACCAAGTCAATGATATGACAGTTGGTTATCACTAGCACCGTGGCGTGGTAACGTTCAACTTTCAGTTTCTCATATTCAAATTAACTTTGGAGTACGGTATGTTTGTTATTCATATTAAGTTTTCTTAATCTTGACTGATTGGTTGTAGGTATGGTCGATATAAGAAATATGATAGACATAAAGTTTATTTTTTATATTTTTTATATTTTTTATATTTTTTATTTTCAGAAAGATGAAGTTTATAGTTTTTCCACTGGCAATGGTAGCCTGTATTTTGAGAGTGAATGGGTTCAGTTTTAAACGTACTGCTGAAACTCTAGGTGACGAAGAAAAGGCGCTCTTGAGAAGAATGGGCGTGGGAATGGCAAAGGCAGTTTTCGACGAAGATGGTGCAAAAGAGGTCGTTAAAATATTGAACATGTGCCTTGACGAACCTTGAAGCGACATACAGTACTGCGTGAAAGAAGAATATATAAAGGTATGCGAATGTGATGACATAGACCAAGTCACATGCGAGGGATACGAAGATCTGGTTGATTTAGCACTAGAAGCAGGTGAAGCTGTATATGAAGAAGGATGACATGACTCGGAAGGACGTACACCATCGGAATGCGGTAAGGAATTATGTATGCCGTATTGTGACGAAGAATGTGAGAATTGTGATTCTAGCGATTGCGAATGGGCATGTGGCATATTCGGAAGTCTTCTGGAAGAAAATGAAAACGAAGAAGATAAGAAATCCATAAAATACCTTCAACTTAAGCGACTTCGTTCCATCAGGGAAATTAGAAAATTAGAAATGTCGTCACGAAGAAGTAGAAACTAATGTTATTTATTAATTCCAAACCGACACTTGAAACGAACGAATGGACAACAGCCAAACAATTTAATGTTGTTAAATTCCTAAATAACCTTATAAATGAATAAGTATATGCATTCTTTATGTGTTAATTTTATTTTGAATTGTACAATTTTCATTTCTCTCCCAGATATCAATAAAATTCCCACATATCTAAAGAATAAACCAGTGTAACTCGTGTAACTGTTCTTTATCTCCACCATGTGGAAAGTTGATTTGAAAAAATAGATAATTCCTCAAAAATGATATAGCAGAAAAGAAACACCAATGCTCATCTGCTAAAGTACTACCGAAATTAATATTTCCAAAACATAAACAAACGTAATTTCATCGATAGGAACATTATTGTACATGCAGTTGGACTCTCGTTACTAACTGGAATAAGCTGATAGTCATTCGATCTAATTTAAACATAAATCTATATATTAAATATAAATCGACCGAGAAGGGTATGAACCTGTGTTATGACGATTTTATGAAATTGTTTCGTAAATCATGGTTTTGACCTGTATATCAATTATTTCTTGTGGACCAAATTGGCAACAGACATGTTTTCTTTTTGCTTTACAGTGTTGAATTTTCTGTCGTTAAAGTCTCTGGACACGATAAGGGCATGCGAACATATCTTAAGATTAAGGTCAAGTTAAGGTATATGAATACGGTTTAACTGAGGCTAAATTATTCACTTGCAAGTCAATTATAAATTTTCAACGTTTTCGAACTTATTTTGAGTAAACTGAAGCAAACTGAGAGCGAGCATGGTTATCATCATTCCAGTTTAATAACTGTAAGAGATAAAAACAGAAAAAAAATGTTTTAATTTTTTGTTTAATTGTCATCTTATGATCCTTTATTACGTTTAATGAAAATTTTCAAAAATTGTTTTAGTTGTTTCAACACACATTTTGTGTAGCAAATACTGTAAAATACTTCTCTTTCTTGATCATGTTGATATAGTCCGTTTAATACTCTGTAAACAACTTATCATCTTTGCAGAACAAATATCTGACAATCGTGTTTCAGTGAAAAGAGTTCGCTTCAGAATGTAGCATTTAAAAAAAAATATCTAAACATCTGTCAAATTTGCTTTTAAGTATAACAATGACTATCTTTACACAGTACACAAATAAATTTGCTGAGTACAGTCTTGTTTCAGTTAGTTATTTCAATATAATCTAATTTTGGATATAACACGTCTTCTGATTGGCTGACATTGTTTTGCTTATCAGCTCATAGACATAATTGTGTCATGTGACCGTGACGTCATCAACGTTTTTTCATGGTTTACTCCGGTTTAAGATGGAATTTAGAATAAAATTATAAGAAATGGCTGTAATATTTTTTTCTGTCTATTCGAAATGACATAAAAAAAAAATGTGGTGCACACTTTAAAATAACACACTACGTGGGTTATTCAGTTTGCACAACATATTTAATGTTATTTCTTCATAGACAGAAAAAATATTACAGACATTCCTTAGTACATTTTGTAAGTCAAATACTGTAAACTATTTCTCTTTCTTCATATAGACCGTGTAATACTTTGTCAACAACACATCATCATTATATCTGGAAATATTGTGTCAGTAATAAAAGTTTGTCAGGGTCGCTTCAGAATGTAACATTTAAAAAAAAATATCTAGCATCTGTCAAATTTTCTTTCAAGTATAACCTAAATTGATTGGTGAAGTAAACAGTCTTGTAAAAGTATATAATATAACTTAAAGTTACATATGCTCGGTATTTTAAAGTGAATTAATCGTCAAAACATTTGAAGTGCAACGACCAATAAGATATAATCGCGTCATACCCGAATGTTTAAGCTCTCCAAATCCCACTTATTTTACACTGTATAGATGAGTAAGGGATGACCTTTCAATATTTAACCTTCATACGACTATCTATCTGGCATAGGAAACAGTATTTGTTTATATCTCAGCGTCTTCGATTGTTAAAATTCTTTTGCGACACACTACCATAATCACATAATTGATGCACAAAAAAAAATACATTAAGGATGTTCGCTTGTCATGTTCTGAAATTTTTGTCAGATATTCGGATTCCTCTGGTTTTATCTATTGAAATGCCTTAAAAATTTTGTCCATTTACCCCTATTTTTTTACATTTATAATTACAAGCCATCTGTAAAAGCCTTATAAAATCATTGTTATTTGTTAATAGTTTTTGAGAATTTAAACTTGTCAATGATAAACCCATGAAAAATCAAGAGAGAACATTTCCCCGCCAAATTTTCAATGGCTAATATCTCAAAAACAAGCACATTGGCCTATATTCATTTTTGCTCTTTTGGTTCCTTATAATCCTCTTTCAATATATACTAGTGTTATGAAAAGCTTGTTATTTTGAAACTGAGTAGCGAACCTCCTTAAAGATAACTTAGTCTTATAAGCATTTTGCACCTTGGAGACTATACAGTATGATGATTTATAACCAGGCTCTGTGTGTGTGTGTGTATTTTTTTTGGTATTGCTATTGTATTGACGTGTACCGCAAAAATATTTCAATTTTAACTTGAATTATTAGTTGTGTTCAATTAACATAGTAGGTTCATAAAACTCGATAGTATGTATCAACATTTCGTGTGATTTTAGTCTAGACGCAATCTTATTAAGACTGTTGACAGTCATCAACCCGATATGAATATAAACATAGGTATTAGTAGATTGCCAACTCGATCAATAGAAATTTTGTTGGTCTGTTTGATATCATATAATAGGTTAGAAAATATGTTAATAATTGTTTTTACCTGTATAAGAATGAGTTTTTCTGGATCGAATACGTCAACCAAACGGTTTGCCCCTGTTTCACTTCCAACGTTTACATTCTTTTCCATTCAATAAATGAACACGCCTTATAATGAGTATTAAGGTGGTACCTAACACTACAGGGAAATAACTCTTTAAAATCAGATGAACGTTTTAATTACGTTGCGCCGTTAATGAAATATTAAGCTTCTCAATGATCAAAATTAGTGTTTGTCAAACTGCTATATAACCAGTGTAATTTTTCTGATAGAATGCTTGATTTAAATTATTTGAAGTTTTTATATTTCTGTCAAAGGGTTAAAGTACATACTTTGCCAACATTTTATGAAAATTAAACGAGCCAAATTAATTTAAGTGAAGGTGTTGGGTACCACCTAAACCGTCTCAAACTATAGTGATCAATTAAAGCTCGTATAAATACGGATACATGAGGCCGAATTATTCCTTTGCAAGTTAATAATTCATAAGTAATGCTTCTTTGCTTAACTTGACAAAACTGAACCACACTGTCTGTCGTAATCGAATTATTCATTGACTATTTCGGTTTCATTATTGAATGAAAAAAAAACGCTGATTGTGAATGACAAATCTAGTATGCCTTTAGTCGAACGTCCAACACGCCAAACGTTCTAATAATCTAGCTAGATGCGTGTGAATGGAAGTCTCAAATTGGAACTATAATTGTCTGAAAGGATCTGCTTACCTTACGGAGCAAATGAGATAACATCAGTTTTGGCTGGTTTCTTGTTGTCCTAATATTAAGCTTTCTATGTTTTGTTTTGTTTACTATTCTTTGTCTTTTGGTCTTTTTTGGTTTCTTTCTTTTTTTTGTTCTTTTTTAAAAGAAACATCAAAACACTAGAAACAGTCCCGTTATTAATTCGAAATTCGTCAATAATACCCACGTCAGAGTCCCGACAATTACAGAATGCAATACGACTGAGATCAGACAAAGCTGTTTGTAATGCGATAGAGTGGACCATGATAGGATTACGTTCCGACAGTACCTGATCATCCCGAGTATGCCGACAGTTTTCGAACGGATAACTTCCGTAAGCGTCGGTTCACTGTCTGGTCACTGTCGGATCTCTGTCGGATTACATTCGGTAGAATCGGGACGCAGTCGTGACAGACTCGGTCGAATTTTACAGGCAAAAGAAACAAATCGGATAAGAAGCGGATTTAAAACGGGATTATCGGGATAAATTCGGTTGGAAACGGTTGAATATCGACGCTTCCTGACCAATATCTGATTGTTGTCGTGATTAAATTATTTTTTTTTACAAATTTTAATTAAAGTTTGAATTTCCATTCACGATTCATGGGATCTTGATCAGACTTTTGACAAATTTTGATCGGGAATGGTCCTGTCAAGAACGGCAGTAAAAATCGTAAATGTGTGACCCCAGCTTAAGGTTGTGAGTTCGAACCCCGCTCGTGCGTGTGCACTCGACCCCAATCTTAATTGACTAGGATTGTCAGTTTTCCTATCGAAGAAAGTTGTTCTCTCTGGGCACTCCGTCACCCCGGCTTCATCCACCAATAAAAACTGGCATTAAAACACCAACAATGAATCAATAAAAAAATTGAAAGTTGCGTTAAACACAGACAATCAATCAATCATATTAAAATAATAAATGGTCAAATAAGACTCAAAACTGCAATTTCGAACAAATTTGACAAATTTTTAGATTTTAAGAAAGATATTCATAAGGACATTCTTACCCCAACTCTATCGGATGTCAAGCTATCATGATTATCTTGAAGAAAAATAATTTCAATTTCTGACAGATGTCTTTCGATACAAAATTATTTGAACATATTTTACAATATCTATCTAGCTATAGACCTCTCATTCATATCCTCAAACTTAGCTTGGTTTCATCAAATGCCTTATTTAGTCTGGTTTCTGGAAGCAAACAAGGAGAAAATGACTATACTTCTTCAATGATAATTTCCAATTATGAAGTTGAGGCGTGTCTTTTAATTCTACATGAAACTTCATTCTGAAAAATGAATTTCAAATAATAAAATTTTAAATAGATTTTAAGTGAATTTTTTTTCTAAAATGAAGAAAATAAGTGAACCAAAAATTTTTATCTTTGTGATCTTACCCATTTTAAGTTAACCATGTTAACGAAACTAATGGTACTTGAAAATACAAGGTTGTACGCTACAAAAATAGACCGATAACAAAGTCATTAAAATAAAATTAGTTTTATTTCTTTCTTTTTGATTGGCTAAAGATCAGCAAACACTTTGAAAAAAATATCATAAATACTCAGTTTTCTAGTGAGTTTAGCCACAGCCAATCTGAATCTTCATTAACAGGAGAGCATTGTAATAAGGTAAGTTGTTTCACATTGACCTGCAACGAGTAAAATTTAATCTCATATTGATTAATTTATTGGTTTTAAGGTAGATCAGATGTTTTATTCTGCGCATTCGTTCGTGGCATGCTGTAAACATATTATTTAGGCGTAAAATTTTCAAAAGGAACAAAAGTATCATAGGAACATTTTAAACTTGAAATTTAAAAATAGGTGGCGTTAAATCTATTTTATATTTTTTAGAAAATCTATAGCTAAAATTATTTTATTGTACATGAACTTTCATATTTATAATGCGAAACCAAACTCCTAACTTAGTATTGCTACCTTAGAGTATTAAAAAGTATACTTTTACTGTTCTTCCTGGAGTTAAAAACGGATACACCTCTGAATACATTTTTGTCCCCATCACGACGCGTTGTGGCGGACACCGACATACCGGTTTTCCGTTCGGTCTTGTTGATGCTCACACGTGTACAATTTATGCCAGTTTTATTATTAAAAAAAAATATATATAATACTTATTTCATATGTTAATATCTGCAATTGCTTGGACAAGTTAAAAAATCAATGCGGAAATTGAATTGTTAGCGCTCTCATTTGTACAATTCTAGCCAGATTTTTATAAAATTGATATCGAAGATTTATATCACAAGATCGAAAATAAGTGTTACTCAAATGCTTTGAGAAGTGTTATACCCGTTTGAAATGTTAATTATGTTGGATGTTGCATTGTATTTTCTCTCAAGCTTAAGATATTTAAAAAGTTTTAAAGAACAAAAAAGATTTTGCAAGTCATAACTTTGGATAGATAAAAAAAAAACATATGCAACACGGCTCTGTTTTTTTTTTAAATTCTAATAATATATGATTCAACGTTCGATATATTTTCAGCATGATGTTGCAGTTTATAGCTACCGCACTTTGCCTCATATTTGGATGTTCCTATGCTCTGAGTCCTGCCGAACATTATGCCGGTACCGTAGCATCAATAAGGGGGAAAACCATATATGACTTCATTGGTGACTTAGGTGCGTGCGCCGAAATGGATTACCCAGAAGAACCTTCTATTGAAGACGGCATGGGCAAATGCATATTGGATGTTGTCCAAGACCTGTGTCCTGAAGGCACGTGTAGTCCATTAACGATGGTTTCGCTCTTCTATGTTGGCTGGTATAAAGTAGAAGAGAAGAAAGAATGTGTAAATTTTAATGATGAGGAGAATTTTGTATCCGATCCATCTTGCCATATTCGTATAAAGACGAAATTTGCTTCTGCATCTCCTGCTCATTTTGATCTGCTTTTTTGGTTTTTGTATGATCCAGAGGTCCCCGAGATGAATGCATGCAACGACCAACGATCTTTACAGTCACCAGTATCTCAAAAAAAGAGAAAGAATTTGAGGACACGTGGAAAACCACCACCACCACCCCCACCTCCTGAAAATATTCCATTGAACAAAAAATCAGTGAGGGATAATCATAGTGTCGAGAAAATCAATGAAGCGATCATGAAATCTAGAGATTCCGGAATTTTTTCACACTTGAAACGCAAACTTAGAAGATTTAACAGGAATTGATTATTGAAATGCATTATGGGATAAAAATTCCTTACAACCAATGGACCGAATTTGGACTTCGATTTTGATGAATACTTTTATAAGTAATATGCTCATTAATAGACATTTTATATAAAACACATAATAGGACAAACGTTCCTTTCAACCAATGAACAGAATATGGACTTCGATTTTGATGTATTAAATCTATATATTCATTTCTAATATATTTTGATAAATAAAGCAGAGAAGAGTAGACAAAATAAGTATCATATAAGATCATATAAGATAAATAGTTTGATGGTGAAAAAGGGGAAGGGCATAAAAGGGGAGTAAACTCCAATGAAAATTGAAATCCGAAAATCCATTAATGAAAAGCTTAAACACTTCAAGCGAATGGATAGCAACTGTCATATTCCTTACTAAGTACAAATAAAAAATATAAAAAAATGATGTGGTATGATTGCCAATGAGACAAACATTTTCTTATGCAGAAAGTAGTGGTTAACCTGGTTTTATAGTTTAACCTTTGACTCTTATAGTGCTTATATTCAAGTAAATGAAGGACACGTTGATTTTCAATATTGTTTGTTTTGTTCTTATACTTTAAGTAAATCACATTTTCGATGCGTTAGAACAAATTTTGCATTTCGGACGACAGCAAGTTTTATCGATGCAAATAAATACATCTTTTAGTGAATAATAGAGTTATTGAAATCATATTGTATATGGTTGAATGTACATTGTTCACATTATACACATATTTGTCTAGGGGCTAGCTGAAGCACACCTCATGTAGCGGTATTTTCTCGTTGTATTGAAGACCCGTTGGCGGCCTTCGGCTGTTTTCTGCTCTTTGGTCGGGTTGTTGTTTCTTTGACAAATTCCCCATTTCCATTTTCAATTTTACGGTCCATTTTATTGCAAGGGACTTTTATGATACAACAGTCCTTACCATAATTGTTATAGGCTTACTTAACCACTGACCCCTTACTCCTCTTCTACAACTATACTTACAAATACTCATACAATGTACTCTAATAATTAAGATTTATAAGCACATTGTTGTGTAGTTTGAAAAAAGTTAAGCGTCTTTTAAGGATGTACTAAGGTGAAATTAAAACAGACTAGCATTTAGAACTGATACTGTCAGTCAGAAAAGTACTAGTTGGGGGAAAAAATAAGCTAAAGGTAATGATAGACTACGGAGCTCCTTTTCGAGATATTTCATTTTTTTTTAGAAATGACGGGAAAAGATAGTGTTCTATAGATATGAAACATTGGCTCACACCGAACAGCAAGCTACAAAGGGCTATAAAAATTACCAGTGTAAAACCATTCAAACAAGAAAACCAACGTTTTTTTGTTTAGTTTAAACCTATTTTATTTGATGAATTAAATCGAAATGGATAAGACACGAAACAAGTACTAGTAAATCATACTTATGAAATCTTCTCACCCAATGGTCTAATCTATTAAAAAAAAAGAGAAACGAAAAACAATTATGAATTACATCAACAAACGATAACCTATGAACATCAGGTGTCTGACTTAGTACAGTTAAAAAAACAAATGAAGTGGGTTTAAACGTTTGCTCTGGCGCCAAATGCAATCGTCACCCTTACACGAGACAGTGGTGTAACAATACAACTTAAAAGGACACACTATAAAACATTAATTGTAAAAAGGCTCAACTCATCAAAGTATGAATACTAACAGATTTTAGACATTAGTTAGACTATGAAAACCAAAAAATTAAATTATAACTACAGAAAAATATATCAAAACCCAAAACCAATTTGAAAAAATTTTGCCAAACAACCGGTAACTTATGGACCATTCAAAAAGAGCTGATTAAGAAGGATTTTTAATTTGCAAAGAGAGTGGTCATCCCTACACACGGGACCTCGTATTCAAGGAATGCGACAGACATGTTTAACCCTGACGCATGTTTTGCGTCTGTCACAAGTTGGGAGCCTCTGGACTTTGATTGTCTCGTATTTGTTTTTTAATTTTAGTTAATTCATATGTTTTTGAGTTTAGTCTGTTATCTATTTTCACTAGACTAGTACACATTTTTGTTTAGATGTCAGCTGAAGCCCGCCTCTTGTTGCAGGATTTCCATGTGGTGTTGAAGACCATTTTTGGCCTTGAACTACCTTTTTTCGCCCTCACCGTTCAACAATTTTCGACACCGTCTAAATAACCATGTTAGTTGGGTCAAAGCATGATAACTTATATTGTGCGGTTATGCAGTTGTAAACTTGAATTCTACTGGCTGCCTTGCCATCTGCTAAATAACCATGTTCGCCGTACACAACCAAATCAAATTGTCCTAATAGAAGAAACCTTCTTACAAAACATATGCCTGTAGCCAATCAGAAATCTTGTTGTAATATGTTGACCTTTAGCCTATAACTATTGACTTGAAATCATGTGTGCTATAAAAAGAACAAAGTAAGGTACACGCTGTCTTGTGATAACCTTTGTGTATTTATGTGAAATTTCCACTGGTTGACAACTATACATGCATGACGCAATCAATGGCTTTATCAATGTAGATAAGGCCCAAGACCACAATTAATTGTCCACGAATATAGTTCCTTTTAAATAGAGTGTATTTTTCCTTAATTTTTTTTCTTTCCCTTCCTCACTCATTTCTTAGATTTTTTTTTGGTGGAAATGAAAGAAGAGAGGTGAAATAAATTTTTGGATGTTGTATTTTAACTTATTTTGATTTGGAATGAGTGATTAGGCCAAGTGCAAAAAGGTAATATTTACAGTTTTCGGAACATCTCTTGACTTGTCAATAGGGGTATGGATGTGTATTGGCTAAATTTGTAAAAGTGATTGTTACAATCTTTCTGAATTTTGGATATATATTTGGACTAGGACTATGCATTACACACACAAAAAATTGGACAAAAGTGCATGGTGAAATTTTTTTAATGATGCAAAAGGTTATAAAGAAGTGATAAGGGAATTAATTGTGGTCTGTGTCCAGAAATTCAAATAACATATATTTATTATACATCTCTGTATTGTATTATACAAACTTAACAGTAATAACAGATTAAGAAAAAAAAAATGTTTTTCGTCCAGAAAACCGTTAAAAATATAAATAAGAAAAAAAAAATATAAGATGGAATGAAACAAAGTGAAATGCTCCCGATCACATTAAACCAAACGGTTAATAAAAATATGTTCAAAAACTATCAGAACTGTCCTTCTTCTAAAAATTAAGTCATTCTTTTTTATAAACAATAGTTACGGAACAGTTGTTGAAAACTTGAGGACAAAGTGTAGTACGATTTATGTTTACGGCAGTTTCAGTAAAATCGTTAAACAGCTCATTTAGATTAACGCCTTGCAATGATTCATTAAATGACTGTGTGCTGTTTTCTTGTTGGGTTGTACTTAAATGTTTTGGCTTAAACGTATTGCATGGCAAAGGTCCACTAAATGGCAACGGCGGCGCTTTGTGTTCCTTAGCAGATGTATACAGAGTCTTTTGTCCTATGTTATAAGAAACGGAACTACGTTCTGTGCTCATAAGTGTGGTGCTAGCTGTTGTAATATTCGGTAGAGGAAGAAATGTAGAAGGAGCAATTGCTAAAGTTTTAGGAGGCACTGTACAACTTGAGCTTAGTAAAGCACGAATATTTGATGATGTTTCACCAGCAGTTAAAGCTAATGCTTTAGAAGGTTCAGTGATGCTTTCTGTTAATGTCTGTCCCATACGTATCTTATCATCATTATCAACCCGCTGATACAAAGAAAGGGATGCTACTGACTTATGTCCAGTTACGGCCATGATCTGTGCATTGCCAAATGAGTTTTTAGCTAGAACAGTAGCCCCGGTAGCACGTATTGAATGGTTAGTGTAAATTTCAGCTCAGGTATGACATGAAATTGCCAAGCGTTTTTTCGCCCACAGGAATGTTATAATACCATGAAGGGTCCTCTTTCCAAAACTGATCTTTTGGTCTCTGCCATAGTTTGTCACACTCTGGATTTAAATTATTTACATACTTTTCAAAGGAGGACACGGGGCAATACTCAGAACCGGAATTTTCTGGCATTATCCCTGAAGTTTTTTCTTTGTCACTGCTGCGATGGTTTTTTGTCAACTCATCTAAAGTTTTAACAACATATTTAAGCCCCGTTTTCGGATCAGTTTTTACAGAAAACGTGGATTTTGTCATTTGTGGCATATTTTCCATTCCCCTTCGACAAAAATACAGGCGAATATCAAACTGAACTTTATTTTGAAGTCCAAATGGAGTATTTGATGATAAATATATTGAGGTATACATTTTTCTTCTGTCAGGTTCGTCAATAGACGGATAATGCTCGACGTCTCCTAATCCCATGCGTTTAAGTTCTGCCATTGCCACTTTAAAATTTTCTCTGGAAGCGCTAGAACTTTCATCATTCACAATGTGAATTTTTTTATTGTACGGTGGAGCCTTTAAATATCTATTCAATGAGTATCTCAAGCATTGCAGTGAATTTGTTTTATAACGATTTCCATCAGCTTTACGGACATCATATAAAAATGACCCAACACTTCATCTAGTTTTAAGGTGTCATACTGTTCAAATCCAGGACATAGGTGCTTGAGGACAGGATCCTGTTATGAGCCCCATAGTCCCTCCCCTTATTATCATAAATCTCAGATTTTTAAATATATATCACTTATTTGTACCATATATATACTAATATACCATATTATTATTCTAAATATGCATGTTTACGAGTTATCTTTCTTGAGTTGAAGACCACACAGATGTCGTTGTATTGTAACTTCCGTTGATCGAGGTTGAATGGAGAAAAAAATGCAACATCACTTGCGGAAAAATTGAAATAAAAGTGTTAAAACGGTATCATATTACATCGGGATATCGAAATTCAATAAGGAAAATCATTTGAGAAACGCATGGACTCGTTGATTTAACCGGTAAGTGAAATTTAATTACATTTTAAAACAATTTTTCCTGACCGTTGCCCCAATTTCATGAAACGAAGTTGGCAACCTTTCGCTTCGCTCTATAGTCGAGATTCACGTTGATAGTAAACATGCATATTTAGAATAAAAATATGGTATATTAGTATATATATGGTACAAATAAGTGATATATATTTAAAAATCTGAGATTTATGATAATAAGGGGGATGGACTATGGGGGGGGGGGGGGGGGGGGGGGGGGGGGGGGGGGGGCTCATAACAGGATCCTGTCCTCAAGCACCTATGATCCAGGATCCATTTTCTTTACTTTTAAATACTCCCTGAAAATAGTGGCTGCTGCTATATTCTGCTTTATTGTTTTGTCAGCACTCATTTTCAAACATTTTTGTTCAATTTCTTCATCACTAGTATCGACAAATCGTCTTTTCCCAGACTCCATCTTTAGTTGGCATAAAAACACATGAACTATGCACTACATGGAAAATCAATAGATCATCAGGTTACACAATACACATTAAGATTGAGGTCTGTGGGCGGAGTTAACATGTTACTAAGTTGCGCAGTGAAATCTAGGACACTGGTGTATTAAACGTTTCATTAATTATATACCTAATACGGTTAGCATAACCGCACAAAAATGTTAACATGCTTTGACCCAACTAGCATTATTATTTAGAAACTTATAATGACTATCCCCTAATTACCTTAAACGTAGTACCGGGATCCTGTAGGATACATCTTTAGAGTAGTTACTTAAGAATTGAATGCTCTTTTTTGTAAATTTATTGGGGTGTAAAAGCGATGACCGAAGTACATTTTGTATGAAGCGCGGAAGCGCTTCATACTAAAAATGTGCGCACGGTCAACGCTTTTACAACCCTATAAAGTTACAAAAAAAAAAAAAACATTCAATACTTATAATTACATTTTTACCTATAGGATAATGAAAACACGCCTTTTATCAAGTTTTTATTTCATTTACCTGTGCACTTTATTGTGGGACCTCGTGTCATCATGAATAAAAAGTTGCATTGTGTAATGCAATATTGATTAACGAATATCACGAGCTTGCTAGTTAGTCAATCAGAATAACGTATTATAATGAAACATACATCTAATGTAATTATTAAGTAATATTACTTTTATCAGCCCGTAAAAACAATCACCCAGTCCTTTCAAAAATTTGAAGATGAGTTGTATCAGAATTGTGGGAGCTAAATTGTAAAAGGTATGTTTCAGGATGACCCAATTACTCAATTGTCAATTTTGTATATATGAATCAATCTGCTGAATACGATCTGTTAGGTTTCGCTATGATACTCAGTGGGATTTTTAATCCAATTTTTTAACGGATCTTTGGATTGTTCATAGAAATAATTCTTTTTAGAATAGGGATTTAATTGATCAAATGTGTTTTCTATTTTTTCATCAGTAACACTTCCCAGATTTTCGGACTTCTTGCAGTTCTTCCAACAGGGTTAAACATTGTGCCCCAAATCACCAACCCTTCTTTTCATAGAAAACTTTAATAGTTGCTCATAAAAGGTCATACCAAAGATTCTAGAATTATTTTATTCCTTAACTTATTCTCTTCTGGTTTAAAGCATTTATGTTGAATTCCAGATTTTTTAAATTTTCCTTAGGAATTAAAAAGGATATGTATGGATATTAAAGGAATGGGCAGAATCAGTTTGCGCCAATTGCAGTTTTGAAAAGGTAATAATTGCGCCACTCCTTTTATTTTGATAGTATTAATTGCGCCATAAATGAAATGAAATTGCGCCACATTTACCTGTAAATATTATTTTACCTATATCAAGCCTGTACATGTTTTACTTTTCAGGGCGACCTTCAAAAATAACAAATTCATAGCTCTTCAAAATTGAAGAAGAAAATTTAGAAAGGAAAGATTTAAAATATGTGCGTCAGTCAATGAATAAAGAGAGAGAAGAAAACTGTATCCGGCTCAACTTAAAAGTCAAGCAGAATTTCATAGAATATTGTTGTTGTTACAAAAAAAGATGATGATGGTACCTTTAAGTGTTGTCCAAAATATTTCAAACAACTTTATACTACACATGACTTTAAGAATGGATATTATATTCCCTTTTAGTATTTTGTCTGTTGCCGTCAAAATCAAAAGTTTGTTACAAGAAAATGTTTTCCTGACTTGGTGAAAGTTGCAAGAATTGACGGTCCCAAGCCCGGATAAAGGTGGGAAGTCGTCAAGAACACAGTATTATTTTATTTAGGGGGTTCACTCTATACACGCAAATATTTATTAGTCTTCACTTCAAAGTTAATCGAGCAAATTTGAGCAAATTTTATTGAATAATGCTTTTTACAGCTTTTTTTTACTTTACTGCGGGCTCATGAGGATCTTAAATCTGATCTTATTGCTGTGTCTACAATTATTATTCTACGTATTTCACCTGTATCGGTTTGGACAATTCCATGGACTATTCCATACACCATTATGCTTAAGGGGTTTTCATATGTCATGTCAAGATAATGGTTGCTATTTACCGTTGTCTGCGACAAATATTTTTTTTCTGATAAAGTCACTTTTCTGAAAACTAATAAAATATAGTTAACATATATATATATTTTATCTAACTGTGTTCATTGACCAGGATGTTAATGACAAAACACACCTAAAATTCGTTTTGGTCTATCCCGTTTAACACATGGACTTTTCCGCGGGAAATCTTCTATTGAGACGTAATTAATGGACGTACATTTGGAATAATGCCTATTTAATGTGAAAATATATTTTTCTATGTGTTTGTATTTTTCATGAATATTATGGAGATAATAATAATCTTTATGTCAAAGAAAGACAACTCCATGTCAACCATAAATACGAACAGACAAGTAATTTGACAACACCAAGATTGAGCAACCTGAAACTAAATGTATACCTAGAAAAAAAACTCGGTTATTTTCTAAGGCAAACTGCACAATCATAATTTTTCTATCACTAACTAAAGTCTAATTAAATCTTACATAATTACGAGCAGCAGGCGAGCATTTCTCGACACATTTCGGTTTTCCATCTACTTGTAAATGTTTTTAATTGTTAGTTTAAACATATTTTATTTGATCAAGTACAAATTGGTTAAGACACAAGTCAAACACACTTATGAAGTCTTCTCCATTTAAAATTTATGGCAATATAATACAAAATATATGTATGAGCATGCATGTATAGAAATATAGATTCCACAATTGCAACAAATGTATTACGATATTTCTCAACTCGAGACAGTTAAATTTTAATATTTAAAGCGCGAGACTTGCCGAGCTTTATAATTAATTAAAATTTAACTGTTGAAAGTGGAGAAATATCTTAATACACGAGTTACAGTGGTGGAATCTGTTCTCTGATGATTTTTATCCTTCCTTTTCATGTCTACCTGTGCAAATTTCAAACGCGCAATTTTACACCAGTACCCATACCCTCCTTCCTTGATGGGTGCATTTTACATAGACAAATATAATCGTATAATATAATCAAAATGAGGATGTTAATTTGATGTATGCCTTTTTGTGCTTCTTCGTTACATTTGTTGTTTTTGTAGTGATTAAGATGATAACACAATGTTGACTGCTGTACCCCTATTTTTGACATTTTTACCTATTATGTCTGTTTGTTTTGTTCACGCATCGGTGACTATATAATGGAATTTGATGCGACTGTCATACAAGTGAGAGGTTTAGCTAGCTATAAAACCAGGTTCAATCCACCATTTTCTACATTTGAAAATGCCTGTACCAAGTCAGGAATATGACAGTTCTTGTCCATTCGTTTTTGATGCGTTTTGTTATTTGATTTTGCCATGTGATTATGGACTTTCCGAATTGATTTTCCTCTGAGTTCAGTATTTTTGTGATCTTACTTTTTTCAAAGATTTGAGGAAAGTTTTGTACTTTTGATGTGACGTCATCAGGCATGGTCGCCTTTTTTCATGACGTCACAATAAGAAAATTCAGAAGGAAACAAGAATATTTAACGTCACAATTAAATTCCAACCAATCATTTGCCGAGAACAGATTTTCCACTAGTGAGGAGAAATATTTTTCTCGCACCGGTCAGGAAATGTGAAAATAGCACAAACATTAGAGAATGGTATCTCTATTTTATATATAGATATACCATTCTATACATGCATGATTTAATATATATATATTTATAAAATGATACGATTAAAACAGCCCTAATACTACCAAAACGGCATGTGTCATACTGGTGACGTCGTCCTTGTCATATAAATCACATGATCTATATATATTGCTTTTCGGCCCGGTCCAATATTTCCAATACGAACTGGAAATGAATCCTGAATTACATGTACACATATATTGTGCATGTTATTCAGGATTCATTGCCAGTCCGTATTGGAAATATTGGCCCTATATTCACATCATTGCCAGTCCGTATTGGAAATATTGGCCCTATATTCACATCATTGCCAGTCCGTATTGGAAATATTGGCCCTATGTTCACATTTGATGTATGTAATACAGCATTTAGAACAAGTCTGTATTGAAAAAGTTGGATTATTTAATAAAAGTGTTATGAACTGGCTGTTTCTGTATTGGAACTGGTATAGATTCTCGGTCAGCTGTATTTTAAAATTACCAAATAGACAGCACTGAAGGATCTAAATTTTAAAATATTTGAAATTGACAGAGTAAAGTAGCTACAACAGAGTCTAAATAAACATCGCGAACAAACGGCCGTTAAAATGTAATAATAGTTTTTGACTAAGTACAACTAGAAGTACGTGGCTTGGTACTTATACATCCCTCAAAAAATTAAGCAATTTAAATTGGTATCTTCAACAAATTTATTTAATATTTGGTAATTTTACAGACGTTATCATGCTTATACATGTTGTACCATCATAATTGTCGTTCCCTTCAAAGTTTTAGAATTGTGCTGGTTCAAATCTCACATTTATATTATTTGTATTTAAAGCATATATGTGAGCTCTCTGTTGTAATAAGCCATATAACCTATGTCATGTTTAACAAATTTTTAGAATGATGCAAGCGTCTTAACTGATGTTCGATTTGACTTTTTTTATTGTATAAATTTCAAGATTTAGTAAAAGTTTAATTTAAGAAGACTTAAAGATGATTCATTTAACATCAGAATCTGACTGACGAAGGATATCTGTTATCCGAAATATTTCTGAACAATTACATTTATAGTTACCTTTTTTTGTATTTGGAGTTGTTGTGTACACTTTTTTAGGCGTTTATATAATTTATTTATTGTGTACATGTATCGTTACTCGTAACGATCCAGCGCCCTCGTGGGGAAAATCGTTGACTACTATTCAGACGTTTTATATATATAACATCTTCATGCCTTATATATCATGTACTGCAGTACGCCGCTAGATTAAAACTGACGTGGAAAGGCAACACACGGCCAGCGAAAGCTCTTTTTTTGAGAGCCCAGGTGGTCGTGTGGTCTAGCGAGAAGGCTGCAGTGCAGGCGATTTGGTGTCACGATATCACAGTAGCATGGGTTCGAATCCCGGCGAGGGAAGAACCAAAAATTTGCGAAAGCAAATTTACAGATCTAACATTGTTGGGTTGATGTTTAGACGAGTTGTATATACATTATGTACACAGCCATGTATCACCATCATTGATGGCGATCCGATGGATACATCTGTTGTAGGGTTGATGTCTAAACGAGTTGTATATATACGAGTTGTATATATATATATATATATATATATACAACTCGTCTAAACATCAACCCAACAATGTAAGATATACATATATACAACTCTTCTAAACATCAACCCAACAATGTTAGATCTGTAAATTTGCTTTCGCAAATTTTTGGTTCTTCCCTCGCCGAGATTCGAACCCATGCTACTGAGATATCGTGACACCAAATCGCCTGCACTGTAACCGGTGCACTAGACCACACGACCACCTGGGCTTCATAAAAAAATAAACTTTCGGTGGCCGGGTGTTACCTTTCCACGTCAGTTTTTAATCTAGCGTCGTACTACAGTACATGATATATAAGGCATCAAGATGTTATTCTTACAGATCAGCTATACTATCTACAGTAAAGGATCCTACAAATTAATGTAAGATACAGTCACAGAAAATAATTATATTTATAAGTACGTCTGAGCCAGTGACAACTCTACAGCAGATTCATCCATCACAATATATATATATAAAATGACTGAATACAATAATTATATATATAGTCAACGAATAATCTTACAGGGCGATGGATCATGTAATGATACAGTACACTACAAAATATAGTATAAACAAGTCAAAAAGGGTACAACATCGCCACAAAATAACTATATAATGAACAAATATCAGATACTTCTTCGGTAATAAAACGATGTCAAATGAATCATGTCAACATATTCAAACTGAGACACTATCAAAATCTTGAAAATTTATACAATTTAAGCGAACATCACAGACGGTGGTACAATTTTAAAAGTTCCAAACACGGCGCAAAGACTAGAGTTGTGTCAGTTCACATCGCAAATAACTATTTTTATTTTGGCATATCTTTGTAGTCTTTGCGCCGTGTTTGGAACTTTTAAAATTGTACCTACAAAAATCAACCAGCCTGTATAAACTTTGAAACTTTATTTTATTTTTTTTTTAAATTAAAAGCATTTTATGTAGAAAAACGAACACATAATTCTAACTTAGATTGTACATTTAATAGGCATATGTTGACACCAAAAAACAACAGAGAGAGTACAAGTAATAATTTTCAATACAAATCACTACATTAAACAAATTTTTGATCTTTGATGAACACAGAAATAACTTTTATTCGCATAGTATCGAAATGAGGGCATTTTTGATTATGTGATTACTTGGCCGTTTTTTTAATGATTATTTGATTATTAAGCCAAATATTTCATGATTATTTGATTACCTAGGACTGTATTTTTAGTTTATGATTATTTGATTACTAAAGATAAGCAAATATTTAATGATTATGTGATTATATTGGCAAAAAAATGGTGATTATGTGATTACTAGGACCCCCCATGAGGGGCCTCCGAAATACGATAAGCAATTAAATAAAATAATGGTTTCTTTAAAAATAAAACTACCTATTAGTCTTTAATGTTAAAAAAGAAATAAAGAAATAGACAACCTGTGACCATGAGACTGTAGTATGCATGCAAGTTCCAGATGCGATATTTTTCTCTAATCTTTGGTCGCGTTTCTGTCTCTTTGAAATATACCACATACCCCATTTGAAGTCATTGTTAGTTTTTTAGACTTTAAGAGTTGTCTAGTCCGACAGATACTCAATCTATCTGTCTGTAGGACTATGCTACTTCGAAAGGAGGGTAGTTTACCTTTAATTCATTTAGATCCTCCATCGATATATTCAAATTAAGCTTGGTTACATCATCTGCCTTATTTGGCCAGGTTTCTGGAAACAAACTTGAGTAAATTGACCGTACTAGTACTTCTTTAAATGATGATCAAAAGGAGTTTAGGTAAACTTCTTGTCTTCTATGTTTACGGAGGGCTCCTGTGTTAAGTGCCAGTTGAATTTTATATACATTGAATGACCAGGGGTCTCACAGTCAATTAAGCGGTTTCCGGTAGGTTTTCACTATGTATTTTGAATATCAAACTGGCAATTTCCATAATATAAGAAAGATAAAGAGATCAGGAGAATCGAGGCATCGCCCTGTGTCCTGGTCCTGGTCCTTTGACCTGATTTTGTTGACGATTTTTAGCTGGAAAGTGACAATTTAAGCTCTCCGTAGATATTGAAAATGATATTATTCTTGGAAATGCTTTTGTTATCATCTGTATGTATACAATGTCTAAAAGTCCATTGAATATTGTAGATGTTGAATGACTAGAGGAACAACAACGTCATTTATAAGTGGTCTCCGGTAGGTTTTCACTATATATTTTTTTTGAATACCCAACTGGCACTTTGGGCTCTCCGTAGACATAGAAGACAAGATATGAACCCAAATTCATTTCAGTTACGTTAGTATCTACAAACTACCGAACAATCTGCATAATATTAAGAAGATTGAGAGATCAAAGGGGTATCACCATTGCCCTGTGCCTTTGTCCTGAAATATTGACAATATTAAGCTGAAAAGTGAAAATCTTAGCCCTACGTAGATATCGAAGATGACATTATTCTAGGAAATTCTTTTGATACAATCTTCACTCCCAAACGTGTACTTCTCCCCAAACGTGTCCGATTCCTTCAAACGTGTCTGTTCTCCCAAGACGTGTCCGTAGTATTCAATATTCCCCAAACGTGTCCAATTTCATAGTCCCCAAACGTGTCCGCTAATTGTTATTCGCCAAAACGTGTCCACTATTACACGCCAGAACGTCTCACATCTTTTAGCGCTAATACATGCATGGCCGTTCAAAATCAATAACGTTTACTGCAATTTGATGATGGGGGAAACAGTTGAAGAAGTGGTCATTTGTAGTTTGTTCAATGCCAGTTGCTATCTGTAACATAAGAATTGACTTTTGACTGAAATTGATTATTGTCCAGTTGCAAGTATTTCATGCGCATTTTGAGCAAACATACATATAATTCTTGTACTGTTGAATTAACTGTTTTCTATATGTATAAATTATGTTGTACTAATGAACTCTGTGGATGTCTTTTATATTCCTCCAAATACTGC
Organism: Mytilus galloprovincialis; assembly: GCF_965363235.1. NCBI lineage: Eukaryota > Metazoa > Mollusca > Bivalvia > Mytilida > Mytilidae > Mytilus > Mytilus galloprovincialis. Next base: position 45,281,262 of record NC_134849.1, read on the forward strand.
ATGGTTTTTTTTCAGCAGAATTGATTTCCCTTCTTTCAACAGTTCTGGTATTTTAAAATCTCTTAAAATCATAAACTGGTTATCAGTTTTTTTTTTTTTTTTTAATAAATTTTAGGTTTCGAACAACACTTAAGACACACGAACAAGAAACATAACGTCCAGTGCCAAATATGTCATGCATTATTTGAACGATATCATGTTATCAATAAATGCATTTGTCATTTCGGGGCCTTTTATAGCTGACTATGCGGATGGGCTTTGCTGACTGTTGAAGGCTGTACCGTCATCTATATTAGTAGATGTTAATTTATGTGTCATTTGGTCTCTTGTGGAGAGTTGTCTCATTGGCAATCATACCACATCTTCTTTTTTTATACTGTAGATAAGTTATTTTATAATACCGGGAATTTAGGATTGGGACTAAATTTGTACGGTTATTTGGGATTAACACTAGTTTGGATTTAAATCTAAAAAAATAAGAGTAAGTGAAAAACGATGGTTTTATGACTTCAGTTAGAAATGCACAAAGAATGGGACATTCTCCCTACACGAGTTATTTTATTTAATTTTTTTTTACGATTTAATTTATACAATTTAACTGAGCATTTACATCCCACATAGCAGAACGAAAGCCCCCACTTTTACTCAGGTTATTATACTGTCGGTTTAGATAAAAGGCCTAAAGTTATTTTTCTATTTTTCTATAGTTAAATGAGTATACATTAATGAAACAGCAATAACCAAATGTAACCCACGTATTTATAATATTGACACGAATGATAATTCCAGTAAAAGAAAAAAATATGGACACATTTGTGGGATTAGACACGTTTGGGTGCTTAAAAATATGACACGCTTTGGCGCTGTTTTACAACTAGACATGTTTTGCATTTCAGTGACGTCGATGTGGACACGTTTCGGGGGAAGGACACGTTTTTGAGTGCTACATGTATACAGAGTCTATGATTTCGTCGAATTTTATGGACATTAAAAGACCAGGGGGTTTCATCGTCATTTAAGTGGTCTCCTGTAGGTAATTACTTTACTTTTCTTTTTAAGGGAATTAACATAAATATTTCTATATATATATTTCTAAATGTTTCTAAAGTGATCAGTTTTTGTTTTAAGAAATATTATATATATAATTACATCTTTGATGTCGTTTTATTGATAAAAATCTTTATTACATAAAGTCAAATATGCAACTTACAATGAGAATTCACGACAGCTTGAAGTCTTTGAATTTTGTAGATATTGAAAGAAAAAACGATTTTCTACGTATCTTTCAACTCCTCTAAATAATGAAAATCATGCTTTAAATGTTATAACTTTTTTATTTTTTTATGATTTTCAACTTAATTTGAATATTGTACCGACTGCTAGCAGCCGGTTGGATATATAATCGGGTTTTATACACATAAATATCGTAAAATATCAGCCGCGAGCCACAATGTGAACCTTTTTGGCGAGTGAGCGCCGCGAACGAGCGAAAAGTTTCACATTATGTCGACCGGCTGATATTTTACGATATCTATAAGAAGAAAACCCGAGTACCTTTTTATCGTTCTATTACTGGTCTTTTCCCTCTTCCTTGACAGTTTTACGCTTGACGAAAGCAAGCTTGATAACGTCTCCTCTCGCATTGTGACGTTGCTGACAACTTCTCCTCTCACATTGTGACGTCGCTGATAATGCTTCGTCTCGTTTTGAAGCCTTGATACGAGAATTACGGAGCGACAGAGCAGGGTGATATAGGCGTAGGGAAGGACGATAATTAGTAATATCCAATATATCGTGTCTGATTTTTCGATTGATTGATTGGTTGATTGATTGATTGATTGCTCATTGGTAGCTTACGCACATAAAGTTTAAAGATTGAAGGCGGATTTCTTTTTTTGCACTTTTAGTAGTATACCGCATACCGCTGTTCAATATGATTTTTTTATATCTCTTCATGTATTATGCTGAAAAAAGTCCGAAACATTGTCTAAATGTTGAGTTTAAATCCCCATATAACATACGGCTTAAACATATCTAAGTTTAAATAGGTTTTACGAAGTTGACCTTTGACCTTAGTTTAAACATTTTTTACCTTACAATAGGTATACATATTTCAATAGAACAAAGTTTCCTCTTTCGAATGGAATAACATATATTCAGGCGTTTAGGTAAGGGAGATAAAGTCCTTGCTTACCGTACTTGTAGTAAATGTACCCCTACATGCACTGGACATGTATGTAGTTACTCGGGCAATCTATAATTATTTACCTTCATCAATCATAAAGTTAAGATAAAACTTCAATTTTTAAAGATGGCGCATAATGCTGAAAGTTGATTGTTGACAAAGAATATAATTACAATCATATATAAATAAATCTTTTCAACGGAAATATCATATTCAAATGTCCGCAACATCTTGAAATATTACAATAGGATTCACGCATTGGATTAAAAGTTTGAAATCTAAAACAAATTGTATTTGTTAACTTTTGTTAAAGTATTTATACAGACATTATAATAAATGAAAAATCGAAATTGTCGATTTAGGCCAAGGCGAAAATACTGATTAAGACTAAATTATTCAATAACGAAAAAATGGTATCTTGTTTATAAATCAGCAATTAAGTTTCTTATACATTAAGAAAATATATTAGTATTGGATATTGAATATATCTTAAATGTCTAAGATATGATTTACAGATAATGAGGGGTACACGAAAAAGAGACTGCAACATATTAAAACGTGAACAACAATAAAAGGCCGAGTACTGTGTTTATTTTATGCCTTCGTTGCAACTCAAATTTCGCTTATGTGTTGAAACACGATATATGTGTTATTCTTACCAATATTTGAATTTAAGAAAAGTGTCATCAAAATCGGGAAAATACTCTTTAAACTAAAATTTGTCTCTAAAACACATAAATCAAGCTGTCATCTACAACACCTTAATGAGGGGAGATAACAATGCAAAACGTTCACTGGTCGCATCTTCTGTCGAATCTGTAACACAATTTAGCGAGATACCAGAGCGGAAACACCCGAAGTTTAACGATTTAAAAGTGTAATCCTTATATGGAATAATGCCTGCTCTCATGTAGTGACGTATTTAACATTACGTTGCTATACTTAAATTAGAAATGATTATCTTTCAAGGTGGAAACAGATTGTATTTTTAAAGATTCAAAGTAAAATTGATTCTAATTTGAATGGCCTAAAATTTATCAATGAGAGAACAGATATTTTTGAAGGAGTCATACATGGAAATGGGCTTACGTTTTGCGATCTTGCTTCTTGTTCTTATGTCGGTAGTTTTTACTGGCATATTATACATGAAGTCTCAGGAAATAGGTGAGCACATATAGTTTAATATACATGTACTTATTATTATTATTTTATATGATAAATCTATGGATAAAAGTTAAAGATTGCAAGACTTATTTTCTTTTCATAATGACAAATAACTTTTTTTCTGAAACGTAAGGAAAAATATTCAAAAAGAGGCTAATATACTCATAGGTACTTGCGCTCTACTGTATAATAGGAACATAGATATACTAGAAATAACTTGTTATTGCTATTATAACCTTTTCTGTAACGTAAGAAAAATATACCAAAAGAGGCTAATATACCCATATGTAATTTAGCTCTACTGTATAATATGCAGTTCAACATAGATATACTAGAATTAACTTGTTTTTGCTGCTTACTATCATTGAGAAGCTTACTATCGACAGTCGTTGCTGATATTCTATATAATATACTAGTCAACAAAGCAATGTATTTTCTAGATACAATAAAATTGGACTGTACCGAGGTAAACAATTGTCCTTTTGGTCTAATTGTTACCGTGTTATTTTCTCCTGGTCTGCTTAAAATTTGGAATGCCTTTTCATATATTAAAATACTTTTAATTCACATCTTCATTCATATCTTTCACATAAATTAATTAATCAACTGAAATAGACACTAAAGTGTTTAAAAAGTGTCCAAAATCTTTCGTCAGATGAACTTGAAATTTGAGGCCAAAATCGGACTTTACCGGACCTACTCCTTTGATAATTTAACAGTTTTTCCTATTTATTATATTTTATGATAAATTGTATTTCAAATGTATGTATCGTTTCTTTTGTTGACTATTATATATCAGTAACGGCTGTGTGTAGTAAACTTGTAATTAATAATAAATAGCAAATACAAGTTATTTCTAGTATTACTTTAACTTCGATTTATTCAATAAACCTAAAAAAAACAACCGAAACTTGACCCCGAAATAAAATTATGTACTAGTTCATATTCTTCATTTTCTGCACTATTGAAGGAGCAAGATTTTTCATTTTCATTAAGGCAAGGGACTGATTATTCATTTTTACAACTATATTTTTGATATTCGAAAACATATAATTTTTAAATGATTTGTTTGTTATAAATAATACATATAGTATAGTCTAGTCATTATGTACCATTTAATTAGATTAACCACCCCCTCTGCAGAAATGAATCTTTTAAATTCCCAACTGCATAAACATGTATTGCATACATACATAGTATTCCAGTTTAGTTACAACTAGGTACTTTTAAATGAATTGGCAAACATTTTGCGCCGAGCGGAGCGAGGAAAATTTTTTTTTGAAGGGTTTTGGAGCCACTGAAGGCCCAAGAAGCTATAGAACAAATGATGCAAAATCATGCTTTCTGGGTGAAGACCCTTTCATAATCCATGTAATCTGAAAATGAAGTTTTGTTTTAATATTTTAAAATACATCACATAATGTTAGATTTGATTAGAAAATATTTGTAAGACATTTAACCTGAAACATCAGAGATTAAACGAACACATACAGTTACTTTATTTTCATCTTGCAGATATAACAAGACAGCTTAAAAATACCACTGCAAAACCTCTTCAAGAAAGTAAGATATGGTTAATCAAAAATATATACACATGCACACGCGCGCGCGCACACACATGAATATACATATCATTTTTTTAAATTTTTTGTATATGGAAAGTTATAGTTTTTTGTTTTTATTAACGTCTCCCATCGGAGACGTATGGGAGACGTTAGTAAGAATTGAACGATGGACAGTCAGTGCGCTGAATGCTTCTTACTACCTGATATTACGAGACACGAATAAAGTTTATTGATTGGTAAGGACAATCCAAACTAAGTAAATGTCTTTCAATCCCGTAGAGTATCGGATTTGTCCTATCTATTTTAGCAATTAGATATTTGCATTAATCATGCATAATTATTCATGGATATTGGTACACAGGTAACTTTTATCTATAAATAGCCGAATCTTCCGGATTTTTGTAAACTCGCACAACGTTAAACGATATACTGCTTCCTAACGTGTGACCTCACGTGTGTGGTAAAATTTGTTTATTGATATGCAAAACTATTCTGAATGAATTAATCTACAAAGCGAGAACACTTTCCATTTTCATCAAGCTATTACTTGTATTACAATACTACTTCAAAACCATTGGCAAACAGAGGTAACTCTAAGGCCTTCATCAGTAAGCAAAACATTTACCGTTTATTAAGCTTTTACAAGCCTGGGGAACACTTCAAAAGTGAAAACAAACAACCTGATATAAAAAACACAATAATTGTGGCAAACAGCAATAAACTAGAGACACTGGCTCCTGGCTTTCGACAATAAAATATAAAACTTATTTAAATCGTTTTAAAACCAAAATACTTGCGAATATACCAAATTGACTATTTAATTAGTATCAACAAGGTTTTTCTTTCCAAAGTATTCTATGAAAAGCATTAATTGTATATTGTATTGGTTTAATTTCAATGTAGGACTTATGAACAATCGGTCTTCCGTTAGACTTGCTATACATGTCCCTTCCTAATTTTTTTTTTTCAATTTTGCCCCTTTATCAATGTTACTGCTATAACTAGGATAATACCGTTATACTGACATCTCCAAGGGCAATCAGTAGACTGGTAGTTATCAGTAACCATATAAATTAGTAAGAAAGAAATAAAAGAAAGGGAATTGTAGCAAGTCTACTCTACCGTTTGTAATAGATAGGAAAGGATCTACTCCCTACAAATGTATTAGGGAAGCAGTAGACAGTACAGTTTAAACACAGACGCTTGTCTCAGAAAAAAAAAATCCCATATATACCTTAATATAACACAAGGTACTTAACTTGCATTTTCTAAAAATATCAGGCGGTGATGAAGTTCTGTTGTATGCTGCTTTCTATGCTGTCAACCCCACCAAAACTTGTGATAGCGTAAATCTAAATTGATTTGTCTTTACAATGGCGTATAAGATGCCTACATTTTTTGTCGGAATCATCCGTAGCAATCCTATCCAAGTATGTCAATCGTAATAATTTTGCCAACCGCTGATGATTTGTCAATATATATATGGAAGTTTTTTACGACCTTGACTGGCTATACAGCCCTTGCACGGTCGGGTTTGTCAATAACCGCGTCACGTCTACTTATATATCCCGGTTAGGTTGCCGATTGGTCAATTTTATGGGAAAGTCCTCGGAAATGATCCTCGGAGTTATCTGATCTTGTTCATTGTCATATGTAAAGTCAAGAGAGAGTCTGAATGACATTGAAGTCATGGGAAAATTTCAATCTAAAAAAGGAAACTCGTAACTTATTAGATATACCACAAATAAGACGTGTTAGGGTTTTTTTCACGGTATCTTATACAATTTTACTAACTGGGTGATACGTTCTATTCAGACAAAGAATAACAGTTTTTCTGAAACAGTTTTTATAATTAATCATTTACTGCGAGCCGTTTATTGCCAAAGTTTCAGCGGTTGGAAAAATTATTACGATTGACATACTTGGGTAGGATTGCTATATACATCATGTTATACATCATTGTAAAGATAAATCAATTTAGATTTACGATATTACAAGTTTTAGAGGGGTTGACAGCCTAGAAAGCTGCATATAACGGAATTTCGTCCCCGCCTGACATATTTCGAAAATGCAAGTTAAGTACCTTGTGTTATATTAAGGTCTATAGGAAAAAAATTTCTGAGACAAGTACCTGTGAGTTTAAACACATACGAAGTATCAAGAAACCATTCTTGGTGTTAGTAAGTCTTTACTAATTTGGCGAGATGATTTTTAAAAACAATTAATAACATATAAAATATTGTAAAAATAACTGTTTGTTATTGAAGACTAAACATATAACCTGTAGACATAATCTTGTTGAATAAGAGTGACATTTCGAGATTGGACGTATAATCAAGCAATCAACCAATCAAAATTTGAATCAATTTGTGTCTAGAGAGACATTTACTGTTAAACTTTGAATTAGAAGATACATCTTTTGGCTCAATTAGATTTGAAGTGATTGTATTCAAGTTATTTTTTTTTTTTTCATTTTTTAATTAATACTTTTCTATTTTCACTGAATGGCTGATTCGGTGATTGATTAGAACAACTATGCATTTTCCAAAAATGACATGTTATCCTCAAAGACAAAGCAATTCACCTACGTCATTCAGTATAATTATAATGACATTGCATGGTTAAAGTCTCCCTTCCCAACTTATTTTTTATTTATTTACATATCAGAAACATAAAGAACAATTATGTTATTCAAAATCTCGGTTGTCTCGCTTTTTACATATTATTTGTATTATATTAGTTAACAGCCCTAGTATCTCAGTCCTTTACATGCATGGAATTTTTGCCACTCGATGTTGGTAACGCAATAAGCAATCAATAAAACGGAACGAAGTATATTAAGGTTCAATCGCGTAAATCTTTGTGATATGTTTCCGACCATTAAAATATTAAGGGACAATAAATTTACATATCCTCCAATACCACTGTGCTTAAACGGCTGTGGGTAACTTAAGTTACCCACAGCCCAAGATGGCGGACTCTAAACTCGTTGATATTTAATTCATACAAAATGTACCTTTTGCGACGTTTTTCATGCAGAATGTAAATATTTAAAGGATTATTGAATAAAGAAATGACTAACAATTACCATAAATTTGTTAATATAGAGTTCACTAAAGCGCAAGGTCAACTTTAAAAAATGCATAATATGTCCGTAACTTTTTTTATCGAAACTAAGCAGACTGTCCGTAACTTTATTTTTAGATGTGGGTAACTTTTGATTTAAAATTTTAAGAATTATAATTTCAACAATTAGAAGACAATTAACATCATATTTGTAACCTTCGCGGCCGTTTATACTACTCATTCACCACCAAATGTGATTTTATTAACGCATCATACTTACACCACAGAAGTTTTATATACGATCTATTTTAAGAGTCTTCCCTTTGTACGGTTACATTTGTTGTCAGAACAAACAGCCACGTCATGCCGTGGTTATTCGCAAACATTTTATCATGAAATATTGGGGTTAGGAACTCAATTTAAATAGAAAAACTTTAAGGGTTCATAGGCGATCGATAATCGTTTAACATTTCCGCATTTTATCAATGGTATAAATAAACTTAAGTTAGTTCATATATTACCACATTTGTTTCCGACCTGGATATGCAAAAGTAGCCTCTTCTTGACGTTAAAAAAACCAAACGACCTCAAACTGATAACTGCACGATTGTTACCTTAAAAAGTTCACACAAATAAAAAGTAAAATCACAAAAATACTGAACTCAGAGGAAAATCAATTCGGAAAGTCCGTAATCACATGGCAAAATCAAATAATAAAACGCATCAAAACGAATGGACAAGAACTGTCATATTCTTGACATGGTACAGGCATTTTCAAATGTAAAAATTGGTGGATTGAACCTGGTTTTAAAGCTAGCTAAACCTCTCACTTGTATGACAGTCGCATCAAATTCCATAAGATTGTTACCATCACTAAGACTAACTCGAACTGATGATGGTCTGAATGTAAATTGATTTGATAACGGTCATCAAAATGTTTTTCTTTCGACGAGAAAAAAGGCCAACGGTTTCTCTCTTCAGTGGTGTAGCTACTAAAAAAGGTAAGAAAGTGTCTTGGTGCTCAGAAACTGAACGATTATAGTAAAATTATTATTGAAAAAAACGATTATGAAATTATTTGTAAGCACATGCCTAAAATGCTACACTGGCACTACGCCACTGCTCTTTGTTGAAAAACACTACAAAGGCTTCCTGACAAAAGTTTCATCTCCTTGCCTTCAAGGTATAAGACTTTGCTTAGTGCTCGGAGCACAAAAATCATGCTCGAAACATGAAATCCAGCAATTTGATTGGTTGACGTTGGAGTTTGAGTACAAAAGACTGACTCGAAAGTTTTATGACCGAAAGGCCAGGTCCACTACAATAGAGAAAACACTCAAAGTCACGAATGATCTAATGCACTTCTGATAAAAAAATACGTTAAGTATATTTAAATCTATTTTTGATTATAGGAAAATTAAGATATCTTGATAGTACAACAGTAAGATGTGATTGTGGACAACATAATATAAATACAACAACACCAGCAAGTGAGTACTCAAAATAAGATTTATTTCTGCAGGGGAGTGGAGTTCTGTTCCCTTATGCAAAACATACAGTAACAGCCGATAGCATTGAGTTGTGTAGGTAAATGTAATATCTTTGGTTAGCTTATTTGCTAGCTAAACCGCGAAGTCATTATTAGGTAAGGTATACTTACATCCTTCCGAAGTATTTTAGTTCTACATACAGATAGATTGGTTATCTGTCTGACTAGTCTACTCTTAAAGGAGGATAGTTTATTATGTGAAGTTGATGTAAGAAATATATATCTTAACAAGGTCTTTGATGAAGAAAAGGACGAGACGTTCTTTGACATAGTACCACTGTTTCATCAACTTTCAGCTCCGACACTGCTGACGTTTCACCAAATATGAGTAGTTGCCGCATGCTCCTGAATATCGAATAAGTTTGGTAATGTATCTGCCATATGCAGATGAAGCTGGTATATTGCTACTTAGGTGAGGGAAATTGATAATTTCAAAATTAAAATCGTCTTGTTTGTCATAGATTCTAGAATGAGATTATTTATGTGTCAAATTCAAGGTATGAATATTAATATGAGACAGAGGAAGCTGTGTCATTTTCTTTACTTTCTAGCTCTTGGAAATATATCAAAAAGAGGGTTGACAGATAGCAGAGGGACATTCAAGCTCATAGAAAGAAAATAAACTGACAAGGCCATAGCTAAAAAAGAAAAAGCCAAGCAGATAAATAATAGTACACAGTACACAACATAAAAAAATAAAGACTCAGCAACATGAACTCCACCAAAATCTGTGGGTGATGTCAGGTGCATCGGAAGGAAACCAAAACAGAAAAGTTTGAATTGTAAATGAAAAAATATCATCAATATATCTAAATGTGAAATTGAATGACCTGACTTCTTTGATAGTCTACATGTATTTGACAAATGTCTGGAGAACTCCGTTTTATATGAAAACAAGAAGAGGTCGCACAGTTCGTTTTCATTGGAATGCCGACAATTTATTGAAATTATACCTTCAAATGCAACAAGTATGTTGCCAAAAAGAAACTCCGGCATACTGACCACTTTTTCCTTTGTGTAGCATGTTTTATCTAACAAAATATACCGTGTGGTATCCCAAAGTAATAAATGTATAGTGCATGCTATCATATGCATGTTGGAAAGCGTTGTGGATGTTTTCTTTTTGACGATTTTTCATTTACATTGGAATGGTGGTATACAGTTTTTAATCATTTGTTTTGGTTGTTGTTTTGTTGTATCACCAATCTTGTCAAATGCTACTGCGTCTAATTTATCAACTGGTATTCCTTTTTGTTATAATATAAATTTTCTTTTTGTTTGCGATATATCTTGGTTTATTTCAGTTAATGAAACCAGACCTTCTCCTGTTATCATTTTAACGTATGCTAGAAGTGGCTCATCTTTTCTTGGAGATATAATTCGACAAACAGAAGAAGTTTTTTATGTGTTTGAACCGCTACATTTCTTACGTAATTCTCATAGAAGTATGACATTTTTGAATGGAACAAAACGGTAAGAGCTCAACTAAATATTTACTCCAATTCAGATATTTACTTATTCATGACTCCATTTCAATGTCGGCTCTCTCCTTTTGCATAACTAACTACTAGTGTATTGATTGTTTCTCTCGTCCTATTTACCCACCAAATATGTTCTTCTCGTCCTCTTTACCCATCAGATGTTTCTCTCGTCCTATTTACCCATCAATTATGTTCCTCTCGTCCTCTTTACCCATCAAATGTTTCTCTCGTCCTCTTTACTTATCAAATATGTTCCTCTCGTCATCTTTACCCATCAAATCTGTTTCTCTCGTCCTCTTTACCCATCAAATATGTTTCTCTTGTCCCCTTTACCCATCAAATATGTTTCGCTCGTCCTCTTTACCCATCAAATATGTTTCTCTCGTCCCCTTTACCCATCAAATAATTGAAAACTGAACGTTTAGCAACTAGCTATCAACCAATGGATCATTATAATGAGTTTTTACATATAGTACCGCAATACTTCTGTTCATCACGATTTTGTTTATTTCCATTTATTCTGAGTCACGATCCGTTCTACTAGTATTGAATATTAAGTATATAATGCTCCAATTCATATTTATTTTGGGGTTTGTGAAACATGTACGGAATGAATGTGACTTGGCAATTTGTTATTGAAAAAGAAATTTGAAGAAGTCAGTAAATTGTTTATGGGTTAAAGTACAAGTTGTAAACATTAAGTTTAAAGAGTCATACTAACCTCGGTTATATCGAAAAATACCCATTTTATATTTTGTAAAATTGCCGATCGCAATAAAAAAGAAAAAAAAATCCACAACGTAAAACAATCATATTTCGCAATAGTATTAATAGTCAAATGCTCTTTTGTTCGGCCAATAATTATTTTTTTTCAAAAGTGCAAAAAAAAAATGTGTTGAAAGAATGCATTATTGATATTTTTCATATCTATGGTCATTTTTATAAATTTCCTGCTTACAAAAGTATGAATTTTCCTTTGACATGAATTACTTTAGCCGTATTTGACACAACGTTTTGGAATTTTGGGTCCTCAATGTACAACTTTGTACTCGTTTGGCTTTATAACTATTTTGATCTGAGCTTTACTGATGAGTCTTGTGTAGACGATACGCGCATCTTGTGTATTAAATTATAAGTCTGGTACCTTTGATAACTATTTACAACACTAGGTCCATACCACTGCTGTTGGACGTTTTGTCCCCGAGGATATCACCAGCCAAGAAGTCAGCACGTCGGTGTTGATATGGATATCAATTATATGGACTATGGTCATTTCTATAAACTTCCTGTTTACAAAAGTATGAATTTTTCGAAATACTAAGGATTTTCTTATCCCAACATACTAGATTACTTTGGCCGTATTTGGCACTTTTTGAAATTTTGGGTCCTCAATGCTCTACAAATTTTTACTTTTTTTGATCTGAGGGGCACTGATGATTCTTATGTAGACGAAACGTGAGTCTGGTGTATTACATTATACGTCTGGTACCTTTGATAACTATTTACACCACTGGGTCGATGCCACTGCTTGTGGTCATTTCGTCCCCGAGGGTACGAAGGTATCACCAGCACAGTAGTCAGTAATTCGGTATTGACATGAATATCAATTATATGGTCATTTTTTATAAATTTCCTGTTTACAAAAGTATGAATATTGCGAAATACTAAGGATTTTCCTATCCCTGGCATACATTACCTTAGCCGTATTTGGTACACATTTTAGGAATTTTGGGTCCTCAACGCTCTACAACTTTTTACTTGTTTGGCTTTATAACTATTTTGATCTGAGTGTCACTGATGAGTCTTATGTAGACGAAACGCGCGCCTGGCGTTTTAAATTATAAATCTGGTACCTTTAATTACTAATTAGTTTGAGATTTTTACTATAAAGTATCAGAATTGTTCACCGTATATTTTTGTTATAAAGGAAGTTCAAATTTTCTATATCCTGGTTAATCTGTAACGATTGGGACCACGGCTTAAATCAGGATATGCTTACCCTTCCGGAGCACTTGAGAACACACCCTGGTATTTTGTTTGGTTCCTGTTGCTCATTATTCAGTTTTGTATGTTGTGTGTTTTGTGCTGTTGTTTGTCTTTTGATCTTTTTTGTTTTGCAATTACGTAACAACTTTGATATATTTTGCCTTTCTTTAATTCATATTATTTAGACTTTCATGAACATTTGTCCCATTGGCAATCATACTACATGTCCTTCTTTTATTTTATAGGACCTATTTACCATATTTGTTGATTTATCTGTTCTTGAATTAAGAATGTTAAGAATATCTCACATGTCTATTTCTTTTAATAAGCAAAAATAATAATAAAGCAAAGTCAAACTTGCTAACAGAAATTGAAATTTAAGTGGCACTAGCTGTCAAAATCACATTCACCAATTTGACACAAACCAAAAAACCATATCCAACTTATAATTAGTCCTAAATAAACAGTTGACAGTGCATATACTAGATAATATTTATCAGAATTTCCTGTGTATTTAAGTCTAGACGCCATCCAACTAACGAGATGACCCAGAAAACAACCGACGGTCACATAACTCGATAAAACATAAACATAAACATAAATAAACATGGTAATCGTGCAAATGGATTTTTCTATGTCTATGTGATTTCATGTTTTCATAGGTAAAAAAGAATAAGTTAATTTTCGATTTTATCTGTATGCGAATGATTTTGTTGTTGATTGAATCAGTCAATAAAATGATTTACCTTTGTTTCACTTGGTGACATGATTTTTCTTTTAATAACCGAACACACATCAATCATGTGTAATCAATCTCTAGAAAAGGAGTTAAAGTGAAGTTCACATGAATACGAACTCAATGCTGTCAAATTAATCACGTGCAAGATAGTTATTCACCATTGATATTTTGACAAAATTAAACCATACCACCTTCTAAAAGCAAATTAATATTTCACTATTTTACTTTAATTTATGATTGAACAAAAAGAAATCATAATTTTGTTTATTTCGTAGCTAGTGCCCCTTAAATGGAAACAAATTAGTCATGTCGACTGAGGTTCAATTGCCGGATGCTGCAAATATAATCCACGAAATAACATATTTTTGGTGTTTAAAAAGAAATATTTTCAGCCCTGATTTTTCATTTATACGTTTAGACAGAAATTAATTATTTACCTATAAATTAAAGATAAAAAATCGAAATTAGCGATTAAAACCAGATATGAATACTCATCATTTAAGAGCTAATTTCTTTCACATCAGTCATTATATGAAAATAAGTTTATACCTATAGAATAAACAAATGTAAAATGATTGCAAATAATACAATATGGTGTAGACGTAGACGTTAAGAACTAGAGGTCACCATACGGCCTTCAATATTCAGCAAAAACCATACTTTTATTTACCTATAATCACTCATGTATACTAAACATGTATTATTTATATATCTAGTGTCTGAACTATAATTTTATCTAACATACATTTATTTACGTATACTAAGTAAAATACAATGTTCACCGACATGAAATATTATGTGTGGATGGTGACTGTCGGATATAATTTAAAATTATAAAAAAAAACAAGAATGACTGCAGAGCTATGGTAATAAATCAGAATTATTGTTGTATAGTCACAAGTGCTGATATTACCTGGTTATGTAGATAAGTTGTTTAAGTAAACCAATAAAATTAAAAATATACCAGACACTAATTGTATTCGTACCTTGCATTAAACATGTTAAATATTTTGATAATTATGTTGCAGAAACAGTTATCAGTATCTAACAGAAGCAAGCAACGTCATCAATAGCTTTATTACATGTCAGCTAATAAATCTACCGTTAGAGTTTTGGAATGCCGGATTTGAAGATATGCATGGGTATCAATTACAGACATTTTTTACAAAATTTAAATCAGAGCGGTTAGTAAGATATTTGAAACGAATGGAATTTCAACTTGCAGTTGAAAAACTACAATTGGAATGTCTGAAATCAAAAGTTGTTGCGATAAAAACAATCCGTGTACCATTGTTCATTGTTCAAGGCTTATTTTCACAATTAAAAAAATTAAAGATATTACATCTCGTGCGTGATCCACGACCGACAATTATTTCCCAGAAAAAACATATCAGAGAAATTGATTCTGTTTCAGATTATGCGGCTAATCTTTGTTTTCGAATTTCAAATGACATTTTGATGTCAAATCTTCTAACAGTTTTCTACCCATTAAGTATTGTTCGAATACGGTATGAAATTTTAACAACCAATCCAATTGATATGTCCAAAGGTATATACCAGTTTTTGAACTTAACTTTCACAGACGAAATTCAAAATGTAATTTTGATGAAGACATCATCTGGAAAATCTGGAAAGGGTCCTCTGAACACTGTAAAAGGTAACTCAACGGAAATGGTAAACAAATGGCGTTATTCCGCCAATTATTCGTTTGTTAAAAGTATTGATAAGCAATGTCAATATTTATACAAGAAACTGGGTTATATTCAAATTAATAACACGGCTATGTTACAGAATACATCTATACCTTTATTTCACCGCATAAATCCAGGAGGAAATGGACGAATATCTGGATATGGCCCCCTACGAACAATTGTGGGAGCTCCAATGTTTCAGGATTTTCATCATAAAACATCAGAACTGACAGTGTGATGTTTAAATGAAAACTTTATTTCGCATGCTATTACCATGATTATACTGACTACAATAAGTAACCTTTTTCATGATTATACTGACTACAATGAGTAGCTACTACCATGATTATACTGACTAAAATAAGTAGCTATTTCCATGATTATACTGACTACAATAAGTAACCTTTACCATGATCTATACTTACTACAATTATTATCTATTACCATGATTATACTGACTACAATGAGTAGCTATTACTGGGATTATACTGACTACAATGAGTAGCTATTACCATGATTATACTGACTACAATGAGTAGCTACTACCATGATTATATTGACTACAATGAATAGCTATTACCATGATTATACTGACTACAATGAGTAGCTATTACTAGGATTATACTGACTATAATGATTAGCTATTGCCATGATTATACTGACTACAATGAGTAGCTATTACTAGGATTATACTGACTATAATGATTAGCTATTGCCATGATTATACTGACTACAATGAGTAGCTATTACAACTAACGCTATAAAAATTAAAAGATAAACATTGTTTATCATGTTCATCAAGAAATAATGCAATGCTAAGCATAAATAGATATTTTGTATTGTTAGTAAAACATTTGTACATCTTTCGAAACATAAATGTTTATCCGTACGAAAATTGCCACAAGATAACGTTCAGTTGTTATATAAACAAAAGAAATATCATGTTATACTTGTTGTGAAAATTACGCGCATCTTATAGATGCTATTAATACAACTGTTATTGTTCCTCTTTATTTTTTGTATATTGTTGAGAAATATATAAGGTACCATATGACAACAAATTAAACTATAACTTTAATATCAGATATTACAAGTCCCAATTTACAAGTTTCTGATTGGTTCATGTTGCCTATTCTATAGTTTCTTGTGTGACGTTTCGTAGATTATTGTTTGCAATAATTTTAGCGTTAACTGACGGGTGTTTGATACAGACATCTCACAAAAAGACTACCGTAGTATAATGAGAACATTGAGATATATATGGCATTAATGTGTCAATCATACTTTTAAAAAAAACCTGACTCATCACGATATCAACACACACATGGATCCTTTCAGAACATGTCAAAAAGTGTTCTTAGCTTTAGATATTGAAAAATGTACTAATCGATCATTTTCTAACGGACAAATGTTCTATGAAACTAATCTTTAGACACATTTATAAAACACGTCTTTATCAACAAAAAAAAATCTTAACATCTTATTTAGTCTGAAACATATTTTCTGTATGGGGGTATAAATGAAATGTTTAATATGTTTGAAAAAAAAATACTAAAGATCTGCAGCTGTTTGTTCAGTTAAAGTCCTTTTCATCTTGCAATAGTATTTAATCATTTCAATCGTTTGTTAGTACTAGTAGAAATTTAACAATAAGCGACTTTACTTTACTCAAATGACCAACAAGACGGGAACCACGTGTGTTGCAGGATCTACTTTCTCTTCAACGCACCTGTTATCACCCCAAAATTGATCTTTAGTTTTATATCAGTAGAAAGTGAAGGATATCCCGACCTAATTTCTTTCTTCCTACGACGTTATAAGGATATCATCACTGATATGTTGCCATGTAACAAAACTTTAGTATTAATTAGGTGTAAAATCAACTGCTATATGAATGGCTGGAGACCCAGCAACTGGTATTATTATCTGTATGTCATTTAATGCTTTGGACGAACGATATTCGTCAAGTTTCATTTTGTTATTTAACACTGATTCAATACCTCCGCTGTTGAACTGTTAGTTTCCTAAAGTATCATATAGAGTATTAATGACTACTTCGGTACTGATGTGAATCATTGGAGAAAACACAACCATTAAGGTGGTACCCAACACTTTCACTAAAATTAATTTGGCTCGTTTAATTTTCATAAAATTTTGACAATGTATTTACTTTGACCCATTGACAAAAATATAAAAATTTCAAAAAATTTGAACCAACCATTTTATCAGAAAAATTACACTGTTTATATAGCAGTTTGACAAACACTAATTTTGATCATTGAGAAGCTTAACATTCTCTTAACAACACAAGGTTATTAAAACGTTTAGTTGATTTTTCAGAGTTATCTCCCTGTAGTGTTAGGTACCACCTTAAGGACTTAGTAAAAGATAGGCGGAAGTTACCAAAAGTATTTTCGATAATAAATTACAATGCCATAAATTCGGGAAAAAATTGAAATAAATGACAATTTACACAACGTCACATAGAAAAAAAAAAGACTCCGCGGCATTAAAACCAACAGAAAGCAGGGATGACCTCTGATGGTCCGAAAAAGGAATTATAGTCCGTCGCATCCATTCGGTCTGGACTCTCAGTCGGGATTGACAGATATAACATACTGAAGAAATGCCACTCAGAGAATGGGGTGGAATTTAACATGGTTACGAGCGTTCAATTCGAGCGTCACTGATGAGTCTTTTGGAGACGAAACGCGCGTCTGACGTATATACAAAATTTAGTGCTGATATCAATGATGAGTTTATCAACTCTCATCTTAACACGGATCAATGTTGTGGCAACACTACATTATACAAAACTGTAAAATTCAGTTGCACATGATTTACCGCAATGGATTGATACGAATCACAACACAAAAAAAAATAACATAAAAACAACAGACAAAAAGCTAATTACATCTTGAATTAATCATGTAATGCTAGACTAAAGTATCAATCAGTGCACATCACACGAACTTAGTGTAAAGACGTTGAGAACAGTGTGATAAACACACGACCTTGTTAACAGTAGCTTTTTGAGTTGCAAAGCTTCCAGACTCATTCAGTATGATATTCATCTCTATAGCTTTTGATGCATTGCAAACTGTTTCATACAAAAATGCACTTACTTAAACAGTAAAGTTATACTATAATAAAGTTATACTATCATAAAGTACAAAACTATTAAATGTCCTGGTTTTGTATACTTGGGTCTACCACAAATACAAATATTTTGCTAACCCTGTAGACACAATAGAAAAATACATGGACACAAATAAAATGAATAATGTGTGGCAGTAACAACACGAATAATAATTTGCATTAAAGGGAAACTCCGCAAAAAAATGAAAAATTTATATTTTGTTCTTGCAGTATAATAAACCACATGTTCATCAATAAAAAAGTTTAATTCTGTATGTAAAGAGATCAAAATCGATTTTTGAAATTAATTATCAGTTCTTGGAAATCGTCATTTTGTCGGCATGTCCGATATAAAATGTCACGTGACTTCTGGTGATATCTATAAACCACAAAGAACAAACAGATTCGGGGATTACCGACCGTGCGTTATCATCTATCAATCGGGTATTGCCGTAGACGTCATACAGTGTTAAAATGTCTTGCTAAGTGTAGGGTTGTTCTGTCAAAGAATGTTGTGACAAAAGTGTACATAGTTTTCCCGATCCCACAACACAAGAAAGACATGCAACGCATGGTTGTGCAGCCTTAAAGTAATAGCAAAAAGTTTCATCTATAGCAAGCTAAGTTGGTGTGTGACGACCATTTTGAACAACCTTCTTTCGAGAGAGATTGGTAATTATGTTCTTTTAATAACAAAATAACCTTGCAGTGCTGATAGCTATAGTTATCAAATCCTTATATGATAAGATCTCGTAGATAAACACATATATAGATTTGATGAGGAAGAAAAGTTTCAATTATAAGAAAGACAAAATTAATGCAGTGTTCTTGTAACAATCAATGATATACAAAAGATTCATTAGTATGCCTCTTTTATTTACAAGTACATTGATTTATATCAAGAATATTTCCGTATATAGACAAGGTAATTTTTCAAATTAATAAAGTTATACTATTATAAATAACATTTTTTTTAATTATG
Source organism: Mytilus galloprovincialis (assembly GCF_965363235.1). Classification (NCBI taxonomy): domain Eukaryota; kingdom Metazoa; phylum Mollusca; class Bivalvia; order Mytilida; family Mytilidae; genus Mytilus; species Mytilus galloprovincialis. The sequence goes on from NC_134849.1 coordinate 45,300,808, forward strand.
TTATTCAACGGCTATTGACAAGGAGCGATGTTAGGAAGAGCTTTAGCTTGGACATAATATGTTGATATACAAATGTAATATAATATTTCCACTGCCAGGTTATAGAAATGTAAATATCGAAATATCGGACATTTCAATTTCTTTATTAAAAGAGTTGTTTTTTTGAACTAATCTTTGAATGATATACGGAATCAATTCAGAACGGTCATTTGTAAAGACACTTTACAGTAAAATGTGTGACCCTATCTGGTATATTCGGTGAAAAATGTATAGGTTTTGTTTCCTTTTTAAATTTTATTTCGTTATCTTATTAAATATATATTTTGGTTTCCTCCCGAATTGACAAAAGGTATGTCAGAATTATTGTTAGATGTAACGTCAGAGTGACAAATTCAGCTACATGTCCCTGTGTATTCCAGTGACATCCTGTCGACTAAAATTCGGATGACGCAATTAAACAATACAGGTTCATGCATGGTCTCTTTATTGATGTACCCGGTGTGCACAGGTAACATTTATTGAACCACATATTTGTGTCCGATAATAAGTTTAAAAAAATTCATAAACATGATCTTTGAAATTTTTGAGAAATAGATAATGTTTTGTCATGATTATGGAGCCTTTTTGTGAAAAAAAATCTTCATGCAAATACAAGCTTTTGTCGATTGACAAAGATGCAGATATACAGTAATGCAACACTTATAGTCACTTGAAGATAAGCTGAGAATCCCTTCTATGTCTGTCCGGGTTTGTTTTTTTTGCCTTATGTCCCCTATATCTTTATAAGGATTAGGATGACACAGGAATTTGTCATTGTATTAAAATTAAGAAGTGTAGATAGAGTGGCATATTGAAAACAATATATAACCGAATAGAGAAAAATAAAGAGAATGATCGACGAAAATGGGAACTAGTTATTGCAAAGAAGCGGATATAAAAAAGAGAGGCACATTGGGAAACAAATGTTTGCATGACAAAGTTATTGCTCGCTTTGATATTTTTAGTTATACAAAATCACACGCATTAATACTTGATGTCTGCATAGCGGCATGGTTATAACTTAAAAATAATTAAGTTTTTCATTTGTTATATCGTAGTGTTGCTGTGTTTCTTTATTAATGATTGTGTAAACTGTATAAAAAATCTTCATACCCGTTTAGTTATTGCCTATAGACGTTTGATTATTGTTACATACGATATATATATATATATATATAGAGAGAGAGAGAACCTTTCATACATCTTAAAGTAAAACGACATAAGAACCCTGTAATACTAGCTACTCAATATGGTTGTATTGGAATACAGATTGACAACTAGGCATGGTCCGAGATCATGTAATATTTGCCACATGACGCTGATATTTCTTTCTACCATCATCATTTTATTCATTAAGTATTGCTGTTAACATCGATGTTTAACACCCAAACAAAATGGGAGAAGTATATACCTTCAGAGCTTCTTCGTGGTATATATTTGTGAAATATATAATTACTTTTTTTGAGAGAACACTCACCAAACCAAAACGGACGATATAACCATGCAGGCATTTAGTTTTCGTCAGACACAAGATAAATAATCACTCTCAAAAACGTATATATGCATGCAGTTTCAAATATCAAGAACAATTAGCGGTCGATGTCTATAGGTCACTGTTTAGTCCGTTTACAAACTGTTTAGAGTCAGACATGCCACTTGTACATTCTTGGAAGCCTTCATGTACCACATTCGACGATGGGAACTCTTCTCTAATGGTGTTGACAACATAAGCTTATATGGTTATTCTGGTTATCTGTATACAAGTGGTTGGCCTCGTCTGTCCCAACAATCATATTAACGAAACGCTACTAGTCTGCTTTTTCTGGTAGAGAGGACCTCTGGAACTCATCCTCAGTGGCACTTTTACGTCAGAAAACTTACAAGTATACAAGTACAGATTGTTTTAAGAACAACGAGGTTGGGACGAATTAATCTATATAAAATCGTCAATAGCAGTTATACATAACTAAGATGTGCCTTTTATTACAACTACTGTACTACTAATTTGGATAATTGACCACTATTCTGTTCAACATTGCACACAATTATCATGCATAGAATATAAAACAAACTTGTAAAACAAATCTTCAAACAAGATAATGTATTAGATAAGATTTATAATATATGTATATCCATTAATGAAATAAACGTTAATTTATTAGCATTCTTTTCACAAATAATTTAGTTAGTGATTGTTAGATTAATTTAAATAAGTAAGAACGAAATGTTAAAAAGAAAAAAAAAAACTGCTAGTTGCACTGTTCTATTTTTTTCAATTAAACACTTTAAAATTGCGAACGATTTGCGATACTTAGCATTTAATAATCGCCAGATTTAAACACAAGTTAAAAAAATTCCGGTAAAGTAAATCAGATGTGCAATAATTTTTATTTGGGAAACGCAACATTTAATTTTTAAGGTTCTTTCAACTTAATATAATGATGTTGATAAGTGTTCTGATATATCCTTATTTGTATGCGCAGGTATAAGAAAAGTGTAATAATATAAATGTAAAAAAAGCAATATCGACCTGATTAATTATTTCCCCAAAAAATTAATTTTATGCTAATTGCATAGAACGTTATCGGAAATTGTTCCATTTTTATGTTGCATACACTTCTGAAATTAAAAATTAATTTTCAATAAATTTATACAATTAAATTATTGTTTTTCTATTGTCATCGGTGTATTAAACTCGCTATACCCTTTCTGTTAATTCATTCGAAATGACAGCATTCACAGCTGTGTACACTTGAATTCATACCTGTGTACAACTGAGGCTAAATTGGTGCAAGGTAAAGTTCAAACCATATTCTACGCAAATCGAGAAATATACAATGACTTTACAAAATAATATACACACTCTGTTCACACATATTTTTCAATGAAATGGTTATCAAAGTTATAACGATAAATAAAACGTAAAATATTTTCAGTTGGAGATCAGTAAAAATGTTCAATAGATATTTTATGAAAAAATCCTACAATAATTTTTTGAAATTAATTCAAAAAGATTTATATTTATATAATTATATAGGAAGTTTTATTCAATAAGACAAAACGGTACACGCACGTTCATTTTGATATTGTGGTAATTAACTACGACCAACGGTCATCTGTGCGCTTTTAATTGCGTAGTATTGTGAGAAGAAATTAAGACTTTAACAGAATTTATTTTTTCCCATGATTCAACAAATCGGGCTAAAACTTCACAACCCACTCTCGCAAGTCAAGCAAAAAAGTTACAAATACTTGATTTTCTCCGTTATTAGAAGGAATATAAATATAAAACTTTGTGATTGTGTTTTTTTATGTTAAGACGTACATATTAAGATGATAAGTAAAAAATCGCGGAATTTCCCTTTAAGGAAATGTGCTACTCAATTTGAAAATAATAAGTTTTTATAATAACACATGCATATTGATAGGGGATTATCAAAGGAACCAAAAGGGCGAGAATAAAATATGGGTTAATGTGCTTGTTTTCGAGATTTTAACTTTTGAAATTTTTGCGGGAAAATATTCTCTCTTGATTTTTCATAGTATATTCATTGACAGGTTTAGTTTCTCAAACACTTTAAAAAAAAACAATCAGATTTTATAATACTTTTACAGATGGCTTATAATTATAAATGTAAAATATTTATAAAAAGAAAAATGGAGGTAAGTTGGCATTTAAAAAGATAAAACCAGAGGAATCCGAAAATCTGACAAAAAAAGATCAAAACATGACAAGCGAACTTCCTTAAATCACTATTTTGAAGCGAGTCGTATATAACTTACCTTATTAACATGGTGTGATATGCCTGTCCGATTTATAAGAATATTTCACATTTTCCCTACTTGGGTTCAATTCAAATGCTTGTGTAGCATATCTAGTAATTGTAACCAGTCTAATATACTACATGTACTTACACTATATCTATCGTATGATTATACCTTTTAACAAAACGAAAAATCAAAAGAAAACTAGGAAATCAATATCTAAAAATCACAAACATAAGACAGGTCGCTGTATTTTTCATTTTTTCATGTTTAGTCAAGTAGAGAACTGTTATTGATAACCTTTATTTTGAATTGCAGACGATGATCTACAGTTTCCATTAGCTACCTTCGTTGAACTCTGATCGATTGTTGTCTTAATATCAATAATAACGCTTCTTTTTTCTTATCTTCATGGAAATGAAAGTAATGAAGTAACGTTATATTTCAATTTTGGTTCTTCCATTTGAATTACAAATATTCATTCAGAATAGAACACACATATTTTTATATCATGAGATCTTGATTGTTTGCCTGGTATTAATGAGATAAATATGTCTTTAAGATCGGTTGTTACACGGTTTCAAAATTAAAAAAAAGCTTTCTATAAGACTGATATAAACTAATATGTATATCATTATGAATATAGGAATGAAAAAGGCAAAAGAAACCTAAGGGTCCGTGTGCTTGTTTTCGAAATAGAAGCCATTTACATTTTATGGGGGAAAATCCTCTCTAGATTTTTTCATAGGTTTAACAATGGCACCTTTATTCCTTCAAATACAATTGAAAAAACAACGACTTTATAAGATTTTCAAAGATGATATTTTGTACTTTTTGAAATCAAATTATGAAAAAAAAACAAAGGATAAGTAGGCAACGGTTTTAATGGTACTGCATGGATAAAACTACAGGAGTCAAAATATCTAGCAAACAATCTAAAAACAAGATAAGTGGACATATCTAAAACATTAATTGATGCAACTTAGATAACTAGTATTTATATCAATATATTCAAGTAAACGAATTCGACACACTTTAAAATGTATACTGTACTTAGCTGCCATCTTTTTTTTTTTTTTTTTTAAATTAGATGATATCTCAAGTATAAATAAATTAACACAGTAGGTTGTAATTATTTACTATTTGTATACTAGAGGTCGTACAATATTTAGGTTAGAATTGACTTACAATGCCTTTGTTGTTCATTCATGCAGAGAAAGAAAGTATCTTTTTTAACATGCTTTATTAATCTTAAGTTTATAACTACGGTGTATAAATAAATTATCAAATCTTCTCTGTATCAATATTCTTCAATGTCAGACGAAACAGCTTGTATCTAATAAACAGAAATTTAATTTAATAGAAAAGAATGCTTCGTTGACACTGATTGAAATGTCTATAGTTCAATTATCTTATACTAGAAATATAAACATGTATTCAATAAAGTCATCAAAGATACAAAGATTAACCTTTTAACCATAACACGTTTTTTGTCTACAAAAGAGTCACCAGTGACGCTCTAATGATAAAGTAAACATTTCTGTCATCACAGAATAAGGGAATTATATCTTTTAGACATTTCTATACATGGGCGGACAAAGTTGACTTGGGTACATTTCGGAGAAAACACGTCATAGGACTAGGTGACTTTAAAATATGTGCTTCGAGACGTGTGCGTTTTTCAGGAAAAAGCATTAATTGAAAGATGTTCTATAGAAGTTCCAAATGAAATAGTAATGTACCTATCTAATGATTTAAACATGTGTTACTGACAAGCAAAGTATGGGGACACTGTGAAATAATACCATATGAAGTCCATCAGTCGTAATATCAATCTCTAGTAAGATACAAAATATGCATCCATATCGTTGACGTAGCTGCAGATGAAAATGGAACTACATTTTGCAATATTACTACTTATTCTTATTTCGACATATATGACTGGAATACTGTTCATCAAGACCCATGAAATAGGTTAGAATTATTTCTTTTGAATTTTCACGCGTTTACTGTTGTACAAAAAATCATTTGATTTAGAATAATTCATTTTATAATAAAGAAAAAAATAAGATATATAGAGTCTACTACTACATGAATTATAATACTACACTTCTCAACCCGAGGCGAACTTATTATTAAACATAAAAAAGAGCGATTTAAAAGTAAATATTCAAATGTTAAGATTCGACAACTAACTTTGGCATGATATTTGGCGGTGGAATATGTTTTTTGTATGTTTGTTACATTTTTTTTTGTTTTGTTTTTGTGATTAAGATTATAAAATAATGTTGACTACTATACCCCTATTTATTTTGACATTTTTACCTATTATGTCTGTTTGTTGTGTTCACACATCGTTGTCAAAAGAATGAAATTTGAAGCGACTATCATACAAGTGATAGGTTTAGCTAGAATTAAAACCAGGTTTAATCCACCATTTTCTGCATAGCAAAGTGTCTCTATTAAGTCAGGAACATTCGTTTGATGGCCTTGAGCTTTTGGTTTTGGACTTTCCATTTAAAATATTCCTCGGAGTTCTTTATTTTATTATTTTACTTTTTAGTAGGGATCATATTCAAATCGCATTAACAATTTTTGTCCTGATATTAGTGTAAAAGTTGTCACTGGATGTTAATAGATATAGAAAAATGGGGTATGAGTATCAATGAGACAACTCTCATAAACAAATTATATTAATAGCAATTATGGAAGTGTATTCAGTAATTATTATAAGTTTTCCTAGTAACCGAAAGTAGTGTTATCAATGTCTTTCTTTTATTGAAAAGTAAATAGAAATACTTTAAGGAATTTAATAATTTGTGTTTATCTCTTACTTTTTACTTTAAGTAGCAGGTAAGCGATTTCGATGTATCCCGAAATTACGTCTGTCAATCTATATATGTAATTGTTAGTGATTGAAAGTAAAATCATAAGTTTGATTTTACTGTAAATATCAAAGAAATATTAATAAATGTATCAGGAAAACATTGGTAAAACTACGACTAACTAAATCGTCCTTTTTCTTGTAGATATAAAACAAGAGCTAAAGAATCCAAACGTTGTTGCAAAACTTCAAGACCGTAAGATATTATTAATAACCTTATTGTTCATCTTTTATTCAATATAGATATTTTTGTACAAGCTATATGAAGCTTTGTATATATATTTCTTTATATGAAAACATGTGTACATGGTGTACGGCCATTGCTTATAGTTTTAGTAATTATTTTTTAAACATTTGCTTGAAATCCGCCCCTTTTCAAATAATCCAAAAATGAATTAATAAATGTGCATGCGTACATAGTTATATTGATTAAATAAACGTCTTTCATTAAAAAAAAAAGAAAAAAAAACAACATCTGATTGTAGTAGATCGACAACTTTGACGAATGTTTTTAGACCAAAATAAAATTAACATATGAACCTAAGTAGTAAAAGGGTCAATACTGAAGTCTAAAATTATAAATCACTAGAATCAATGGACACTTTTTTTTATTATGACTTCTTTCACATTTAAACGGGTGTTTTTTTTTCATTTACTAAGTACTTATGAAAAGAAGATGTGGTATGGTTGCCAATGAGATAACTTTCAACAAGAGACCAAATTTGAATGACACAGAAATTAACATTTATAGGTCACCGTACGGCCTATAACAATGAGCAAAGACCATACTGCATACTCAGCTGTAAAAGGCTCCGAAATGACAATGTAAAACTATTCAACCGAGAAAACTAACGGCCTTATGTATGTACATAAAATGAACGAAAAACGAATATGTAATACATAAACAAACGACAACCACTGGATATCAGGCTACTGAATTGGGACAGGCACATACATACATAATGTGGCGGGGTTAAACATGTAACCGGGATCCCAGCCCTCCCTAACCTTGGACAGTGGTATAAAAGTACAGCATAAGAAAGAACTATAAAAATCAGTTGAAAAGGCTTAACTCGTAAGATGGACAAAAATATAATTGGACGTGGCCAGATACATGTATATCCCAACAACAAAAAGACACAAAATACATATCTGTGAGTACTAAGTAATTGTTTATTTTCCCATTTCATTTTAAATTGGTGATACTTCAATGCATACTTTTCGTTATTTCAGTTGGAGATGCAAGGCCTACCCCTGTTATTATTCTAACATATGCTAGGAGTGGTTCCTCCTTTCTAGGAGATATAATTCGACAAGCAGAAGAAGTATTTTATGTGTTTGAACCATTACATTTCTTAGATCACCACATACATTTGGACAGGTTGACATTTTTTAATGGAACTTCACGGTAAGAATACAATGAAAAATGTATTCAGTTTTCGATTCCTCCATATTCTTTAATGAGTTTCAATTCAACGTTCTGCGTGTCGACTTCTCCCTCAAATCGCATCACTGTTTAGCATGCGAAGAATTGATTTTAGGATTAAGTCAAGAATATGGCTGTTGTTTTCAAATAGTCCGTTTCTATATATGTTGGCGTGGTTTTTTCTCCTCAGATAAGTGTTTTTGTTGTTCCGTTGTTTTCCTCTTATTATTGAGATGCTTCCCTTGGTTTAAAATTGTATCCCGGATTTTTTTCTCTCGCTTAATCGATATAAGACTATTGAATAGCGGTATACTACTGTTGCCTTTACCTTGGCGTCTATGTCGAAGATTTGTTAACTCACTAGAAAGTCATGTTGTAAATTGCGTACGTATGGTTTTAAGAGCAATTTGCATCTACTATGTTTACTGAAATTGGAAGCTAATTTATCTAAAGTCTCCGGTAAATATTTTTTAAATTAACCTACGGGATTCAAATTAGTGAAAAATTGTTCTAAAAAAAGGCAGTAGTATACCGCTTTTCATTGATTTATCAGATCATAAATCGATTAAAACATGAATCAGACATATTTATATAGTCAGGTAGCTAATTCATTTGTTGCAGTTGTTGTTCTATTTTCCTTTGGCTTTACAGAAGTTAGTGTGTGTAATTATTAAATCATTCCTAGTAGCTATTAAATCATATCATAATTTTTCGTAGGTAAGAAACGATTAGAGCCTGACAGATGGCAAAGACACTTGTTTTTAATATCATTTAGTTGCTAGCTTTATATCCTTGCTGATTGTATTGTTTTTATCTCTAAGACGCATACTTTTAAAATATATTTTTATCCAAATTAGGTAGAATCTTTAACTAATTTGAATAAAAAAATACCGCTATTTTTCAATCTTTTTTTGTACCGAAACTAGCAAATTTTGCGTTGATAAAGTCTGGTAATCCTTGTTAAGGACTTGTCTTCTGATAGAGAAAAGTAAAATCACAAAAAATACTGAACTCCAAGGAAAATTCAAAACGTTAAGTCCATAATCAAATGGCAAAATCAAAAGCTCAAACACATCAAACGAATGGATAGCAACTGTCATATTCCTGACTTGGTACAGGCATTCTATCATTTTATTAAGAAGCAAAAGGTGGATTGAACCTGGTTTTTATAGCTAGCTAAACCTCTCACTTTTATGACAGTTGCATAAAATTCCATTTTATTGCCAAGGATATGTGAACAAAACAAACAGACATGTAAAAATATCAAAAATAGGGATACAGCAGTCAACATTGTCCCTGTAACCTTGCATCAAGCCACATATCTTCTTATTTTATTAGATTTGCCTAATTTTATCTATTGATGTACATGTATGTGCTTTGAATAATAAGTAACAACAATTATCACTGATAAAATTGTAGAAAGTGCATAATGTAAAACAAAATAAAACTCTCGCAGGACATACCTGACCTTCAATAAATATGACCTTCGAGGACAGTTGTGACATGTAATACGGTGTATGTGACCTTCCTAGGCAGCTGTGACAAGCTGTATAACTAACATAAATTATTTATACTTACTCAAATTATATGTGTATCTATCTTGAATAAAGTTTGTACCTAGCAAACTATTTCCTAGCATTGATATTTGTATGCTTAGTAAAATTAAATATTCATGTACTGATAAATTTCCTTTAACTAAGATAAAATTCATGTGTGGATAGTTATTGTCTGAATGTTATAAAATAAAGGCCATCATTTAATCAGGACTTACTAACCTTTCCCTGAGTATATTTTACGTAAGACTTAGGAATAACGGGAATTATTATGCTCAATGTAAGTAATACCGCAAACTGTGACTTTTATAATTTTTTAATGTGTATATGTAACAGCCACTATGTTCCGTCAGTTACTTTTTTCTGGTGGAACCTTTCAACTAGTTATTTTATTCCGATAGCAGTGGAAAAGTTCCGGAAAAAAGTAGCTAGTTGAAAAGTTCCGGAACAATGTTAGCTAGTTGAATAGTTGAAAAAGGGGCATGGAACTTTTTTTTTTTGGAAAATAATGAAAATGTATTTAAATTGTGATGAACTGAAGGAGGAAGAATAAATCCCCCAGCAGAATTTAAGTTGTATTTCATAGCTCACATAAAACGGGATAAGTTGCATGCAAATTACGTATTCATGTTGTAGTGTTAGTTGGTTCCCCTTTGAAAGGTTCAAATATAATATGTTGCGCTTTTACTTTGCATCAAATCTCCAAATGAACTTTTGAGCTAGTTTTTTAGTTCCGGTTTTGACTTATTTGCCAAAGAGGAACTTTGTGGCTAGTTGATAAGTTCCTTTTGACTTTTGTAATCAGTATCTTGGTTTCCCTTTGAAAGGTTCCAACAAATATATTGCGCTGTTACTTTGCATCAATTCTCCAAATGGAACTTTCTGCCTGGTTGATAAGTTCCGTTGGAACTTTTGTGCTAGTTTGTTAGTTCCGGTTTTGAATAATTTGACAACAAGGAACTTTCTAACTAGTTGATATGTTCCGTATGAACTTTTCAACTAGTTACTTTGTTCCGGTGGAACTTTTAAACCAGAGGAAGAACAAAGTAACTTTTCGGCTAGTTAGTTCTTTCCGCCCGGAACTTTCCAACGTCGGAACAAAAAAGCATTTACATATATGTGTAAGTAATTAATAAGTATTTGGTTGGCAATTCAATTCAGAATAAATTATATGTTCTCTCACTTTACTATACTATACTGCGCGTATGCAAAAAAAATATTATTCTTAATTCTATTATCTTACAATAAATATTAAACTCATATGTTGTAGAAACAGTTACCAATATTCAATACTTGTCAACAACATCATCAGCAGCATTCTGACATTTCAGCTCATGAATCTACCTTTAGAATTTTGGCATGGAAAGTTTGATGATATGCATGGGTACCAACTGCAGACATTTCTGACAAAATTCAAATCTGAGCGAACAGCAAGATATTCGAAACAAATGGAATTTGAATTTACTATTGAGAGCTTACAAGTTGAATGCCTCAAATCAAAATTTGTTGTAATAAAAACAATCCGTGCGTCTTTATTTCTTGTTCAAGGATTATTCTCACAGTTAGAACGTTTAAAAATATTACATCTCGTGCGCGATCCACGACCGACGATAATTTCCCAGAAAATTTATATCAACGATTTTGATTCTGTTTCAGATTATGCAGCTAATCTGTGTTTTCGAATTTTAAATGACATTTCGATGTCAAACCTTCTCACAGTCTTATATCCTTCAAGTATTGTTCGAATACGGTATGAAATTTTAACAACAAAACCCGTTGATACCTCTAAAAATATATACCAGCTTTTGAACTTAACTTTCACAAAAAGAATTCAAAATGTAATTTGGAAAAAGACTTCGTCTGGAATATCAGGAGAGGGTCCACTGAACACTGTGAAAGGAAACTCGGTAAAAATGGTCAATAAATGGCGTTTGTCAGCCAATTATTCGTTTGTAAAAAGTATTGATATGAAATGTAAATATTTATACCAAAAACTTGGTTATATTCAAATTTCTGACATAGATATGTTGAAAAATACGTCCGTATCGTTATTTTTACCGTAAAATTCCAGAGGAATTAGACCTATAGCTGAGTATAGCCCAGTGAAGGAAAATATAGATCTTCATTGTTTCAAGATTTGCATCATAACACAAAAGTTCCTACAGTGTAACATTTACGTGAACACTTCAGTTCACATCATATACTAGCAACGTAAATATGAGTGGCAATGTTTTACCATGTTTACACAACAACAGCATCAAAAGACGAATATTGTTCGTCAAATTATTACTTGGACATCCGTACCATTACTACCTCTGCATATTTAACAACTATTATTATTATTTCATTTTATAAGCATGCAGTCGCTTATTTTTAAGTAGATAAATGAATATCCGTACCAAAGCTACCTCTGCATATTTTTCAGTATTGGTATGAATACAATAAAATTCATGTTGAACATGCTATGATAGTGACATGTATCTTATAGATGCTTTAAATACAGTGATTACTGTTATCATTTGTGTTTCTTCATTGTAGTGAGATACATGTACGATAATACAGTTGGATAAAAACGGGGTTCGTGTTTCCAAATTTTTATTTGTTTTAACGAGCTGTTGATTGTTATTTGTCTTTCTTGCAGTTTTCTTCTTCGAGCAGATAAACATGTATGGAACAAATCATCTTAAATCACGATTTCATAGTTTGTCAAGCAATTTTTAAGTTAACAAAGATCGTCTCAAACCATCTACCTAGACATCTCGATCGTATTATAGTTTACTTGCGGGTTTTTGTTACATAGTCGATATAGCCAACCATAATTAAAAAAGAGCACACCATAATATGAATGTATCGTTCATACATAAAACACCAATTTCATTCCTTTATAAAAATACATTTACATTCTTTCACATAACACATAACATAGAAATCAATGGCGGGGGTATCTTTCTACTCAGTCTAGAATAAAGTCATTAAAAATCGTTTTATCTGTATAATATATCTCATTTAAAACATTGAAATAACTAGTTCAATTTTGTTTCCCAGTAACATTGTCAATGAAAATACTACACATGACTATTTTTTGGAAGTAGCAAATCAGTATTTGTAAAACCTCCCATCGGATTCTTATCAATGTCATCATGCTGTTGTTTTTGTGAGGAGGAAAAAATAAAATTGTGTTAATAGAATGGATGTTTTCATTAACACAAACCAATTGGTAAATTCCGTTCCGTTTATTAAGAAATCGACAATTCATGTAAGTTTAAAGTATTTTTATCAGCTTTGTATTTGATTATGCTTTCAATCTCGTGTGATCCACATCCCAATTAAGATTTCACTTCAGTAAATTTATACAAAGCAATTTTCTCCAAGAAGTTCTTTTACGGTTAAAACAAATGTGCTATTTTTACACTAACTCATATTAAAATTCAGTACTAACTCTTCCTTAACTTTCGGTCTTCTTCAGAATTTGCGGCCGTCATTCATGTGTATTAAAATTACTGGTAATAATTCTAAGTTGTGTCACTTAGAGATGAATAATAGAGATCAAATCTAGGAACCAGTAGGTAAACAATCAGAAGAACATCAATGCATATTAAATTACTTCCCAAAAGAGGCGTGGTTTGTAAAACAGCTGCAGTTACAAAGTGGAACCTAAAGAGAATTACAAAGGCGAAAAAGGAAAAGCGCTGCTGCGCAATTATTATTTTTTATTAAAACTGTTATCTTTGATGTCGTTGTAATCAAAAATTGAAGTAAGTTATACACTTTCGTGGTGACATGAATAATTATATAGATATATAAATTTTTGTACATATATAAAAATGTCAAAATCCTTTGAAACAGTAGCCGTTTTTCATTCCTAAACGAAAGTTGAACGACCTATTAAAAATAAATGGAAATGTTTGGTTTAAATGTTTTCATTTTTCATATAGCATTTCGACTATTTTGATTCTAGCGTCATTATTAGACATATCTACTAGATAAACGTATACAATATGGTTAACTATAAGTCTAGTAATCACCTAGTTGATTCAATATTCCACCTCCTTTTAGAAACTCGTTGATGAAGGATGTGAGTCACAAATAACCACGTATGCTAAGCGTTTGCAGCAAATTTAACAATCTATTCTACTCCTCATTTATGACAATGACAAAATGTGCTTGTCACGATCAACACTAACTATGCCTAAAATTTCTTAAACACTAACTAAGCAATAATCGATTTAAATAGTTCTTGCTGGTCCAATCTAAAATGAAATTTCTAAATTCGTGTTTGACTATACTCCTTTTTTTTTCATTTTTGGTGACGCTATATATATATATCCTTCTGCGGACAACTTAAGTTTTTATATGTTGGTACGAAGCACATTAATGTAAACAAAACTTATTATTTTTTTGAAACGCGCGTCTCGCGCTCACTATGATTTGAGATGACTTTTTAAAGAAATATCGCATTCGTCTCATGCATATTACTATAAAATATCATATAAGTAGAAAATCAAAGACCAACTGAATACAAGAAGCGATTCCAAACCAGTGCTAGCGAACGACATAAACACTTTAGAAAGGGTGGTGCATCTGTCGATCTTTTCTTGATTAATCGTCATGCAGAACGTTCCAACCTTAACGTGGGATACCGGGGATACGAAAATACGTTAACACTTGAACTTATATTCAATACAGTCCAAACCAGATAAAACAGGACGTTGAATCAATTTCTTAAATCAAAAAACTCTGTGATGACCAAACATATTTTTATTTGAGAGCTAAATCGTTCTCTATATGTTATTCCGTATGTTTATTACGACGAAAGTTTTTTTTTCAAATATATTAGAATGTAGAAACAGCCTCAAATTATATATCGTTGTGAAAAACAAAATTCATTTGCATGAACGGATATGCTGTGTTATGCAATTAGGATAGCTCGATATTGGCACAAAACTTAACTTATATTTGATATGCTGGTGTTTAATGTGCAAAATACGCCAATAAAATATGTTATGGATTAGTAATTAACAGGGTCTTGAATTCATATTAAATTTACAACATGCTTGTCCTTTATTGTAAATATTCAACTTCATGCGAGAGCCCTGGAAAAAATAAAAATAAGTTCAAGCCCCAAATAGGACAATTGTTTATATCAAAGTGCTCTGAATCACCGCAAATATTACACATCGTGTTACATGTTAGTGTAATTGAACACACTATAAATATTGATGCGACAGGCGAAACAGGTGAATAACTGAAACGTTGAAACAATTTTCATTTACAGTCGTTTAGGATATTCGTTAAGTATTATGTAGTTCATAATTATTAAACTTTCCCTATTTCCCTATTATTTGATATATATTGATTTTCATATTTAAAATTTAGTGGTATCGCCCCGCAAGTATCTGTTCAAAAGATTCTTGTTATTATTTTTTTCTCTATTTGATTTTTATTTAAGAAATCGTGTTTTAAAGAACTTTGTTGTAGGTTTGTATACGTGGTTATGAATACGTGTCTACGCCATGTAAGTAAATAGTACCATCCAAAACAGATCATGAAAATGCAAATTATGTGACGTATATCTTGATTGTGATTTTTAAGACAGGTACATTTTCAAAATGTTCGAATGGTGTCATATTAGAAGTACAAAATATGCTTTTCATTTCCGACACACTATATGTGTTTTGTTCACGAGCAACCTCATTAAGAAAGCTACAGATGCAAACAACTTAATTTCAATAAATAAAAACAAAAACCAAACTAACAATTCACAATAACACGAAAAATTCCATTAATGTAATATCAAGCCTGGTATAATTGCTGCAAGATTAGATTTTTGTTAAGAGACAAAAGCTGTAAAGGTAAATATGGTCTGCACGTAAACGTCTTTGCTGATTTGTTTATATCTGATATGTTTTATTTGGATGATGTGCACTGTTAGAAATTAATATGTCTCTCAGAACGTACTCGATTTTTATAAACAATTATTTAAGAACTTTAGAGTAAAAAATACAAAGGCTTATTGGGAGTTCCAACTGATAAAGAGACCAAAACAATGTACTGCAAGATTACGTAAAATGAAAAATGCTTTTTCATTACATTTCTTCTTACAATACAAAAAAAAATAAATGAACGAAATACAGGATTCATAGTGTTTGTTTCGTCTAAAAACTTACAATTACATATATTAATTCTGTTTAGACTGTCTTTACTATAGGTGTTGATAAATTTTGTTGATATTGTGACGAAGTCTTGCATTGGAAACTTTAAGTCATATATTTAATTTGAGTGTACAGTCATGTAACAGGTCACCAACACTATCTTATATGGATATGCATGAATTAGCATACTTATGTCATCGCCCGTGTATTTTTTTATTTACGTGTGACGCAATTTATTTCTAGCTGGGTTTTTGACCAATCCACTAAATGAGTAGCAATGCATGATCACTCATTCATGATGGATTACTACATGTTTTCAAGTAACCAGGAACAAGTGATATTTACTTAAAACAACACATTTTTCCATGCTTTGTTCGTAACATTAATACTTCGTGACATAAATAAAGGCAACAGTAGTATACCGATGTTCAAAACTCATAAATCGATAGAAAAAAAAACCAAATCCGGGTCACAAACCAAAACCGAGGGAAACGCATTGAATATAAGAGAATGACGACACAACATTAAAATGTAACACACACAGAAACGAACTAAGCATTAGACAAAATCCGGTGAGAATAAGAAATATAACATCAAAAATAAATATATAAATTTAAAGTATTCTTTTCATGCTCAGATTAAGGAAGATTAAGGGAGATGTTACTATTTTCATAACGGCAGAAACTTTTATATAGATTTTAAAAAAATGAGGAATCCTTGAATTTAGTGTGCGTAAAAATGGAGAAGTCTTACAGTGGGTCAAATATCTGTTGGGGTCACTATAATTTCACAGTTTTTCACAAAATTGATTTAATGATATACCTTCTTTTATAATTAAAAAGTTATATAAATCGAGGAAAATAAAACTGAGAATGGAATTGGGGAATATATCAATGAGACAAAAACCCGTTCAAAGTGCAGACAATAGCCGATGTATTTATGTATTAAATTATTTACTAATTGGTCTTTAAGAAACAACAACGCACAATCATCAATTGGGGCCATTTATAGCCGATTATACGTTATGGGTTTTCTCATTGTTGAAGGCATTACATACATCTTTAGATAAGATTTGTTTGCCATTAAGAGATAATTACTGTGGAATACAAAGTAATATTTTCATATTTACAATTTGACAGGTACAGAACATGCACAAAGCCTATATCATCCATCATATTTCATAAAAACTGCACAAGATATTTCTAATTCTTGTCTGACAATTTGAACCAATTCTATGAATATTGATTATATACATATTGCAGTAATTTGAAGAAGGAAACAATGTATTTCAAACGGTTTCCCCCTTCTTTTCTTCGAGAAAATGAAGAAAGAAGCTGTAGTTTCATTTTGTTTTTGTCTTTGCAAAGTTCTTTCTTTTTTCTGATGGATTTTGTAAATATTTACAACGGATTCGGACATTTTCCAAACATAATAAGATCATGTATGATGCTATCTATGTGTATGTGTGACAAGGACAAGGAAGTAAACTTTGATATTTTATATTTCAAAAAATGGCAGCACTTGATCTAAACCTATTATATTTCTTTTATCTATTGATCAATTTTCTTTTTCTTTTTTATATTAATAAGGATTCGTATTTTTGTTTTTTGTTCTTTTTGGGGTGCGTTGAATTGTTTTGCACTAGAATTTGTTTGTCCCTTTATAGCTTACTTTTACGCGTTGAACCTATGATTGATTTCTTTTATAGATTGTGTCTTGGATTGAAAGACATCGCATTTGGCACTCACATCTCATCTTTTTGTTTCTATATGCAAAGCACGTTTTAGAAATAAGTAATGGGTAATATGGCACCCACTATGATTCAGACGATCTAAATGATTGAAAATATTGCACATAATATAAAAAAGAAGATGTGGTATGATTGCCAATAATACCAGTCTTCACAAGAGACCAACTTACACAGAAATAAACAACTGCAATGTATAGGTCATCGTACGGCCTTTAACAATGAGCAAAGCCCATTCCATATTGTCAGCTATAAAAAGCCTCAAAATGGCAAATGTAAAACCGTTCATACGAGAAAACTAACGGCCGTATTAATGTTAAAAAAAGAATGAAAAAACATCTTAGACTAAATTAGCAATTAGTTCACATCCAAAATCCAATGGATGTAGTGTAAAGACGTCATAAACACTCAGAGAAAAACATGACTTTGTGCAATGCAAAGAAACAGGTATCGACAGATAATCAATATAAAGGACAGAAGCCTGACAATAAAATTACTCTAAGGTATATTTTGGGATCAATTTACAAAATAAGACGGTATCGATGGACAAAAAGAAACTATACAAAATATGTTAAACTATTTACCGTCACCGCTTGTATAGCACTTCTTTATTTTAGCTTACTGAATATTATGATGTCCTTAATCTAGTTCAGGTCCAGATAAAAAGTTAACACACCCAGTTCAGATTAATGTGTTTCTGTGCCATTTTTTCGTGTTTTTCGAAGCAGAAATGTTTTGGAATGGTATTATACAGGTTGATTTCCACGGATTTTTTTAATGTGGTAGTAACCTCGTAGTAGCCCACAATACATTGTAGTTCTTTGAATCGATTGGTCAGTTTTTCAAGACCATATTGGCCTTGTGCTTGGGAAATTACTATGCAAATACATTCTAACATCAAGAAATCTTGAGTGTCCGACCTGTTTAACCTTAACATATGTGCGTGTTTAAATACTTTTGTAAGTAAATCAATATAACCTGACGCGTATGGTTTAATATATTTAACTAGTCTTTTACCGTAAAATTGCAATTTGCACATACTGCTTATAACGATGAATCGGCTTGGATTGATAATAGTCTTTCTTGCAGGTAATTTTAATCATTTCATTACTTAAAGATGGTACTGCTTTTTCCATGACATATATAAATAATTAAAGACTATGGACTCACTCTGTCGATGTCCATTTATATAAATCCTTTATTATAATTTTAGAAAAAAGTAAAGCAACAAAAATACCGAACTCTTGGGAAAATTGTCATTGTTTTCGTAAATCTTTTGAGAGTTTGTAATGAAAGCTTTGAGACGTCGCAAGATACAAATGTTATTCAAAAATACTCGTACTCCCCCTTTTTTGAAACATTTGTCAGTATAAATTAAAACTATGTACAGCTAACATGCGCTATATCAAAGGAAAGTTTATTATACTATTCTTTTTAATATTGAAAGCATTACGCATTGCGATGAGAAATTAATGAGAAATAATAGTGCAAAGGTTGTAAAATTGTCATTTTGTTGTATAGCCTACGTTATATGTTGCATAATGCTGTTAATGTGTATTAGCTCAGTAGTCAAGACTTGTGTGCTGACATCAATTATCATTGATATGGTCATCTTTATAAATTAACCGTTTATAAATCTTTTTGAATTTTTCAAGTAGTAAGGGTTTTTCTATCTCAGGAATAGATTACCTTAACTGTATTTGGCAAAACATTTCTGAATTTTGGTCTTCAATGCTCTTCAACTTCATACTTTATTTTGAGTTTTTATCTTTTTTGGATTCAAGCCTCATTGATGAGTCTTTTGTAGACGAAACACGCATCTGGCGTAAATACAAAATTTAATCCTGGTATATATATATATAAACTGTATCTTACATTCATTTGTAGGATCCTTTACTATAGATAATTTAGCTGATCTGTAACAATAACATCTTCATGTCTTATATATCATGTACTGCAGTACGCCGCTAGATTAAAACTGACGTGGAAAGGTAACACACGGCCAGCAAAAGCTCTTTAATGAGAGCCCAGGTGGTCGTGTGGTCTAGCGGGACGGCTGCAGTGCAGGCGATTTGGTGTCACGATATCACAGTAGCATGGGTTCAAATCCCGGCGAGGGAAGAACCAAAAATTAGCGAAAGCAAATTTACAGATCTAACATTGTTGGGTTGATGTTTAGACGAGTTGTATATATATATATATATATATATATATATATATATATATATGAGTTGGTTTAGATTCTTTGTTTTCCTCGACATTGCTCAATTTAGCTTCCTCGTTCATGAACGTCGTAACTCCATGTACACCTTGACAACGCAGAGCTCCTTATTTCTTTAAATGCGATCGGATTCGAAGCATATGGGAATCAGATGACGAATGAAATGTGTCCCGTATCCGTTAGTTGTTGCGTGTATAATGTTTTGATACCCCCAAAAAAATATTTTTACTGCACTTTTTCTCACTTCGAATTCAAACGAAACTCGTTTTACGATACATGTATGAAATGTATATAAAAGTCAGACGTAATGTCCCCTTAACATAAAATGTACGTTGATGCGTTACATATGTATTCTCAGTGCTAGAAATTTCACATTTAAGAAGGTTTAGGATTCAAATTTACACAAAACTTGCAGAGTAAAATACTCAAGCAAGTCATATTATATGAATGTTGATAGTGCGTTACATACTGCAAATGATATCACTAACAAATTTTGACCGAGCCAATGTACATGTCCCCCGAGATATTTTTTTCGTTTTCAACGTTGAGACACTTGAATGCCACTTTATATATATAATGCACTCTGTCTGGTGTTACTACAAAAACAAATGACGTACACAAAACTCCCGCAAGACCAGAAAAATTAAAACCATGGCGTCACATGGAAAATCATTTTTATGATTTACAGCCGCAATGTATGCTTAAATCAATTAAAAATTGGCATAGTTCAAAATGACACCCTGTCCGTTGCACTTTGTAAATACAGCCACTACTCTTTTGAGGTGATATAAAATATTCATAGATAATTTGTTTTTTCTTACTGGTTTCCAGATATAATATCTTTGATACATCTCGTAGAGACATATCTTTGGAATATTATTAGTAAAATTATGTTTGAGAAGCAGTCAAATTGAAATCTGTGGAAGAGTCACAATGCAGGGAGGGGTAGTATAGAATTTTATGATATATTTCCTTAATAAAGGATTGCTGCTCACAAGGAAGCCATTAACCCAAGAGTTCAAAATGGTTGAAGTCATTCCTTCGTAAATTTTACTGACGCCATCACGAGTTGGTTGACCGTTTTGGAATTACTGTTTCATAGATGATATCGGATATATTACGTATGTCTTAATGACAATCAACTTCCCTTTTGACCACAAATGTGACCTACCGAATTAGACTATTTTCTGGATTTGTAATAACTCTACCGGAGCCACATGTGGAACAGGATGTGCTTACCCTTCCGGAGCACCAGTTTTTGGTGGGGTTCGTGTTGCTAAGTCTTTAGTTTTATATGCTGTGTCTTGTGTACTATTATTTATCTGTTTGTCTTTTTATTTTTTAGCCATGGCGTTGTCAGTTTATTTTCGATCTATGAGTATGACAGTCCCTCTTGTATCTTTCGCCCCTATTTTAAGCTCTTACAATTTTGGGCATATTGCTAGTATATAATTGTTCACTGAACTTCATGGTAAAAGTGGTACAGTTAAAGCTGTAAAAGGAGTTGTCTACACTTACAGAATCGCAACCTGTAAAAGACTGTAGACAATTAAGCGTATATGATAGATGAACAATTAGAAGCTCATGTTGTACCTCGGTTATTTAGTTGTCGTGTATACTGACGTTTCTGCCTTGTGAAACAGCCATTATAGGTGCAGCATTGGGTATTTTTATCTGTTCCAAAATTGATGTCTACAAGGATATTTTTTAGGTAGAATCATCAATGAAAGTTATACATTTGAAAGAGCCTCAATATTAACATGACGATCATAACCAAATTCTGTAAATTTATAGCACATCACATTTTAAATATCATACAATTACTTTATTGGGGTGGGGGGGGAATGATTTGCAGCAAATTTGTTTTTAATTTCCTTATAAAAAAACACGATGTAAGCGTGTTACGATAAGTGTAACCAATATCTTGCGGTGTCACTTTATATTTACAGGTTTGACAGATATTTAGTGAACACCTTTTTGCACAAAAATTTTATTTTGCAAATTAGCCTTGAATGAGAGGCAACATTTGGCCATTTAGCATTTTTATCAGATAAATGAGCAATACACAATTATAGGTTGAAGTCATTGACTTTCTAGCACAGAATGTTGCATACTATAACTGTGAAATCTAAAAAAGAAATAAAAATAAAGAGAATATTTTCAAACACGACGAGTGCCAAATGTGAAGCAGGATCTGCTTACCCTTCCGGAGCACTTGAGATCACCCCTAATTTTTGGTGGGATTCGTGTTGCTTATTCTTCAGTTTTCGATGTTGTGTCAACTGTACTATTGTTTGTCTGTTTGTCTTTTTCAGTTTTAGCCATGTCGTTGTCAGTTTATTTTCGATTTATGAGTTTGACTGTCCCTCTGGTATCTTTCGTTCCTCTTTTTTAAACACTTTCTATCACAAAGACATTTTGCTAAATTGGTTTTGAAACTTCAAATATTTCAAACAAATAATAACGAGGCTAATCTAGGCCTTGATCTAATGTAAAGGCCAAAGGAATTTGTATTTCCTTAAGGTGCGTTAGTCAAATATGTACAAAATCCAAAATAGCTGAAGAGCTATATGACGAAAATATACCTAAAAGTATTGGAATTGATTTGCTGTAACACATAATAAAAATTCCTCTCTAATGAAAGATGTACACGCCGATTATACTTACTAGTGATGGGAAATTTGTAAGCGATAAATTTTCTCTCGACGACATTTTAATACGTTTCGGTAAAACAGCAGATTGACAGTATTCATACGGGTAATAATCGCGTTTTTAATAACATTCTATTTTATGTCTAATTGAATGAATGGCCCGTAATAAATATTAGTTATACTATTACTATTTCCTTTCACAAAATTCACTTTTTTTGGTCTTGTAACACACAAGGGATATCAAGATTGGTCAAATGAAAGACTGACCGACCGGTGTATGGAGGTCTTCCATTTCAAAATAATGACACTCAAAGATAAGAAAACCTTCCACGATGCATTATCTGACTTTTATAAGTCATTTTTTAACTGCAAAGATTTAAAAAAAATGTATCCAATTCTTCCAATCATAATAATAAAGGGTATGTTCTTATGCAATGAGGTATAAAACGCCAAGCATGTCATTTATAAAGAGAGATAAAACACAAACATTTTGAAATAAACCACAGGATTAGTCATACTTCAGTATCAATATGATCAAAATTGTATTGTATTTGCACGACAGGAAACAAAACAATCGTTTTCACAAAACAAAACGATCGTTTGAACATCGGTATACTACTGTTGCCATTATTCGGTATATAAAAAATACAAGTCATTTGTTTATAACTTATCGTATAAGGTTATGAAATAGGGCTTCTATGTGTTTTCTTTGTTTTCGTGACATTTTTACCGCAGGAAAGTGGGTTTTTTTCATAATTTTAAAGGGAACGTATGAATAATTGTTGTCTTTGTTTATCTGGCAAGATATCTTTAAAAAAAAATGAGAATCGGAATATAATAATGTAAACGTTTTATATTATCTCATGGTATGGGTCTTTAAAGAAGAAAAGGCAATAGCTTGTATGTAAAATTGTACATAAATCTTCAATCGACAACAAATCACTATATCTAACAATGGAGTTAGAAATGTTTTAGGAATTTGCATCTTAATCGTAGTAAAAAATAACCTTACACAAGTCATTGTTATTATGCAATGCCTTAAAACAATTCGATGAAACTTGGTATCGTCCAGACTTTTTTCTCCAAACATATTCCCTATCGGTGTGAAATAAAATAAATTCATATAGGTATATAATGGATAAGTACACCACTTAGTATGATAATGAGTTGTAAGAGATAAAAAGACAGCAGTCAAATGCGTGTTGTTTTGACTTTTTTTTTTAAAGTACTTTAAGTTATTTTTGTGATATATCCATTACAATTGACATTCAGAATGTGTACATGTAGAGTTTTAAAAATATTGGAATAATGTGTACAAACAAGAATAAAAATAAGTAATCTAATAGTCGAAGGATCAAATATAGGCTCATTTTCAACGAGTTACCAAACAAAAGATTTTTTTCATAAATGCGCGTAGCACATACGTTGATTATGAGCGTTGTTCAGTCACGAGTTGAATACATTTATTTCGATATTTGAATTCAGCGAATAGTTGTTTACGTATGATATCGATAATGGTTTTTTAATAGAAATAACGAATACAATAAAGATACCATTATTGTTATTAACATTTTGTTTTATTACAATTTCTTGACAACACGTTGTGTGAGTGAACTTTGTAATTTTACTAGCAAATTACTATAATTCAAAGCAACCGATGTAATATTTTTTATTAAAGAAAAATTACTTAAAAGCATTATTATGCTTATAAAACTACTTCTGCTTTCATAATTCAATATATAACGATTGCATTATAACTTTTATGTAGCAAAATAGCTTGAAATTATCAAATTCCTCTTGTACATTGACATAATATATGAGAATAGCTGAAGCGATCATTTTAAAACACGGTTGCACATTTGTCTCTTGACACATTAACAATTTTGTGTTTAATTTTTAAAAGGCAAGACATCATGTTTGAAATAAGTTTACGAAAGGTATAACGATTACAAGATTTTTTTTCTTTAAAATTATCAAACCTTCATCAAAAATGACCGTGTCTGAATAACAAACAAAAACAAAAGCAACAAGTCAATCAACCTCCTGAAATTCTCTGTAATTGAGTAACAGTCTGCACTTGAGTTCACATAACAACAAATATCGAACCTTAAAATATAGAATAACGAAAACACGGGGGAAAATGTGCTCCGATATAAAACTAAAGAAAAATGAGCCAAAAATAACAAGAAATAAAAATAGCATGATATAAGTAATAAAAGAAAATAGAATGAAGACCCTCCGTTCCAGACATTAGGAATAGGCAACGTTAGGTGGATAATTTATATAAATATAAACTAGTGTTTAGTACTGATCAGCTTCTGAAACTGTGATAATAAGCTGTAAAGTAAAGAAATTGTTGAGAACATAGGTAACATATATCTTCAAAACAAAAGTGGGAAAATTTTATAAGATTGCAAACGAGCCATTTATGTAAATGCAATGATGTAAATATCCGATATCGTATACTAAGATACAAAAGAATCAATCAAATCCATAGAGGTCGAAAGATTGCAGACAAAACCATGGCCACCAGCAAAATGAAAAATGACGAACATTGACGACAAAATCACAGAGACAACTTAAGATTGAGGAACATGTATATAAACAAACAAAAAAGATTATCTGAGATGATTTCAAAATGACACCACACTTGGTGTTTAAATCTATCAATGAAACATGTCCTGCAATAAAGCTTTAAGTAGCAAACATTAGCTGTCAGGAACATGATTTTGATCTTACTCGACGACAGATACCAAATTTATGTACCATTTGCCAAATGAATTATATAATCTAATCAGACTGAACAAATAATTATTTCTTGATTAAGTATAGACAAGCATGTTGTTGAATAAAAATCATCTCAGACATTGAAATCTTAAGTAATAACAGTTTTACTCAACAAAGAAAACATTGTTATGCCATTAGTGTTGCTTACAATTAAAATAAATAAAAATAATGTCAATATGATGGAATTTTGTGCGACTGTCATACAAGTGAGAGGTTTATTTCATCATTTTAACATAAAAAAAAATGATTGTATCAAGTCAGGAATATAACAGTTGTTGTCCATTTGTTTGATGTGTCAGAGTTTTTAATTTTGCCATTTGATTGTGGACTTTCCGTTTTGATTTTTTCCTCGGAGTGAATTATTTTTGTAATTTACTATCTACGCCCTCTTACAACATAAAGAATGATTTAATAACAAATAGTTCGATAGAAAAGATAACAGTGTGTACTCGTATTATTGTTAATCCCTATCCATGATAATTCCTAGACAGGCTTAAAGCATACAAGATACATCTGTATACCACAAACTCCTTTTTTTTAACATAGTTTCCGCTGTTTAGAAGTACGTTTGTAGTAAAAATCTAATATATTCGAGTCAGTAAAATAATATGATAGTTATTCTAGCAAGTAGATAATCATATGTTTTCTTTATTTTTAAAATATCTTTGAATAGTTATCAAAGGTACCAGGATTATAATTTAATAGGCCAGACGCGCGTTTCGTTTACATTAGACTCATCAGTTTCGCTCAGATAAATATAGTTATAAAGCCAAATAAGTACAAAGTTGAATCGCATTGAGAACCAAAAATTCCAAAACGTTCTGTCAAATACGTATAAGACACAACGTTTTTTGTTTATTGAACAATTGATTTTTTGTGTCAAACAAGATTAAAAAATTAAAATGAATTTGTGCACCATTTTCGTCTGCCCCTTTATTTTCTTAATTTTTTATGAATGACGCTTGAAAAACGTTTGTATGATCGATAATGATAATAAAATAAGACTTAACTTACAATAATTGATTTCATAAAATACAAAAAGAAAAGATTCTACATGATGACATTGACGAAATTGCGAAATTAAAGGTCACTGGCCAGTCAATATAAATAGCAATACTATATATTTATCTAAATTAAAAGCATGAAAATAATACAATACTTGTGGTATTTTTAATTTTTTTTTTTTTTAGAAAATTTAATCTAATAGGATTTTAAAGTCATAAGAAACGAGTGACCGGTGAAAAATAATGTTCTTCCAATTTTTGAACCAATGCATACAAGCATCATTAACTTAGTCTTCTGTGCACGAATTTATCATTTTTTTCGTGTAAATTTCGTATAATCGTCAATTTTTTTTTCAATCGGTCAGTGTTGTGAAAATATGGCAGGTAATTAAAGTTCGTGTTTTGAAGCCGAAGTTTCACGATCGTCACATGTTTGTCAACAAACGACAAAAAATCAACAAAAAAGCATGGAAATTGAGCACGTGTTTAACATGTAAATTCAGATAATAGTTTATTTTAAGGACATCCATACGTATTGTCATCACCGGATTTTTACGAGATGGGTCACACTGAGGTCACTTTGCACACGGAAAATATGTCGGGGAAATTGCTTCCTGGAAGGAAACAATTAAAATAAAGTAAACTTCTTCTAAATATGAATAAATTAATGAATTTTCTTCAGAAAAAAGTATATGTACATAAGTTTTATAATGTAAACTATCCATTGAGTTATAAAAAAACATAATTTATGCCTTATTTTTTTTTTTTTTTTTTTGATTTGAGGTTTCTTATGACTTTAAGGTGGTTTTATTAATTATGGGGTCTACATTAAAGATCATTGTTTTGCCTTTTACATTCCTTCTGGACAGGTACCCATTCAAAGAGAAGGCCGTTGAAGGACATACACCTTTTGTTAACAATACGAATTATTACATTCATTCATTATTTAGACATATGTTTGTAGAAGTAATGTTTTAAAACATCTGTGTCTTTTTTTTAACAAATTATATCAATACAACTTCAATGTATCAATAACGGACATTTTAAAAGAAAAAATGTCATAGTACAATACTTTGCTATAATAACATCCGAGCTTGGAATCCCACTCACCCATACATCATTCATGAAAGAGGGACGAAAGATACCAAAGGGACAGTCAAACTCATAAATCTAAAACAAACTGACAACGCCATGGCTAAAAATGAAAAAGACAAACAAACAACAACACACACGACACAACATAGAAAACTAAAAAATAAACAACACGAACCCCACCAAAAAACTAAGGGTGATCTCAGGTATTTCTTCAGGAAAAAAGTATATGACTGTACATAAGTTTGATAATGAAAACTATCCATTGAGTTATAACAAAACATGCATTTTGAAGGACTAGTTTCCGGTAATTAACAAATTCGTCCCTCTGTCCTTGAGCATAACCATTGAAAGGACGGTCAAAGTATTGTATGTCCTCTTTATCGGCAATTTGTACATTTTAACTTTGATCTTACTGCTTACTAATTTTAAAATCATGAACAAGACTTGATACTCAAAAATAGAATATAGTTGCCGTCATGTTTCATTGCAGCCATTTGACAAGTCAATTCGCGTCATAGAATCAATGAAATGCACACATGAATTAATCCATACAATCTATATATTACTATCCTAACATTCCGTACGCATAAGGAAGTTTCCGTTTTTATTTTCCTAGAATTTCAGTAGTTTTGTTTATTAACGTTATACTAACTATTTTATGTTATAAAATGGAAAGGTATACTAACTATTTAATGTTTAGTTCTAGAGCTTTGAGGACCCACATTTCTGACTTGTTTTGCCAAATACAGCTAAGTTCATCAATTCCTGGGTACAGTATTCTTTATATTTAGAACATTTCAACATTTTTTTTATCACCATTATAATGACCATTCCATTTTGAAAATGTGCTTGAGCGACATCTGATATTCTGTACAGCTGGTCTTTCTTGTAAGTTCTCATAGCATGATGTTAAATGGTGCTATATTATTAAATTGATTGATTGTTGGTTGCTTAACGTCCAGTGGCAAATATCTCTTGCATATTCAGACGAGAACAAGTTCACAATAAATACAATAGGTAGGTCTTGTCACAATAGAGGCCATCTGGGATGATGGTCGGGAAAATTTGGACTGCCACTGGAAAATGAGGGTTTATTGGATAGGGACAGAAATTTTGCCTTGCAACAGACCACCTACAGACCCTCAAAGAGTTGTTACAAGGGTTCTTAACGTGCAAAAAGCGTGGCACTCTCTCTACACGAGACATCGGATTTAAAATCCCCGGTCTGACCGGACGTCACTGAGAACTTGATACATCCCGCACAGCCAAACAGACGCCCCACTTCAGCAAGCGTTTTTCTGCCGGTCGGGAGAAGACCAAGTGACCATATTTCTATTCCCCAGTCACCCTTGGGGGTCTATATTATTAAAAGAAAGCAACGAAATTCTTTTTCATTTATTACTATAATTCCTGTTTTCTGCTACCACTGCATTGTTCACTGTCAAGGATACAATCGTTACTGTTTTATTCTTTTTTTTATCATTATTGTTTTAAGTATTTTTCTTGAATATCGCTGTTCACAAACTTAAAGCGTATAGCAGTACAACAACCTGTGTTGTTTAATACAATATATATTACAAAATATATTTATATGAGCAAGCGATTGTGTTTTATATTGATAATGTTTTATGTTAGAGAGGAAATATTTGATACATTCTTTCGTAAAATCATTTATGCACCTAACAAAATATGTTTTCGTCATTGAACATGTTAATTTTTTATTTCAAATTTAAAAAAAAAAATGTCTTTTTCTTACAGCTGTTAAATAAATGTTAATAATTTCTGATTGATTTTCGTTCAACGTTTGTTTTCACTTTTGATTGACATTTATTATACATGTGTAAGTTGTCATATTCTAAATTTGATATTAAAAACACAAAAGCAGGATAGGTTGAAATGACATTTGTAATGAATAATATTAAAGAAAAGAACTAAGCTGACTATGCAGTATGGGTTTAAATAATTGTTGAAGGCCGTAGTTATATAGTGGTAAAATGCTTATGTCATTTTGGTCTCTTGTAAATAATTGTCTGTAATAGTTATCCCATGAGGACGCGGTGTGTCAGAGGGTGATCTAACACTGACGCACCAAGTCCGAATGGGATAACTATTTTACATCCCAGCTGTTTTAGATTAGACGAAAAACTATTTACAATTCAAAAAATGTAGTTTAGAACACCACACAGCCATTATAATATACTTTATATATTACTATATGATGTAAATCCATTATGACCTCCGAACAGGATGAGTAGATATCAAATAATGTCAACTCGCCCCACTGGCCAATCGGCCCACATTATATCGCTTATTCCCGCCAAAATGTTATAGAACAAAGGAAAGCATGTTTAACAAAGAAATTCAAACTGGGGTGATCTGGTGTGGGGGTGATCCGGATCAGATCATCCCTGTTAGAACAAGGAGCTGTGATGTAATATTGGCAATCTTTCCACTTCTCTTTATTTTTATGAATTAAATGTCAGTTAAGAACAACCTAATCGATTTCAGTTGATAATTATTAATTAGTAAAATCACACAACTACTGAAAGCCGAAGAAAATTCAAAACGGGAAGTTCCTAATCAAATGGCAAAATCAAAAGCTCAAATACATCAAACGAATAAACAACAACTGTCATATTCCTGACTTGTTACATGCCTTTTCTTATTTAGAAAATTGGTTATTTATATCTAGCTAAACCTCTCACTGATATGACACTCGCATCAAATTAAATTGTATTGACAATTATTCGTGAACAAAACAATATTACAACAGACATTATAAGTAAATATGTCAAAAATACAACAGTCAACATTGTGTTATAATCCTAATCACTTGTAAACATAATACAAAAAGTAATAAAGAAGCACAATATGGCATATAGACCAAACATATTAGCTAAAATTAAAGACAAGAATACACAAATTTACCATAGTACGATAACACAATGACGGGAAGAATAAGTACAGAGCCACGTCATAATGTTACAAAGAAACATAAAGTATGCGTTAAATGCTACGATATAAAAGTGTCTAAAATAAAATTGGAGGCGTTGAACAAATGATTACCGTGCAAGTGCATGCCTGTTCATAATTATGAATATGGTAATTATTAAGTATTGTACATGTTATGGCAGCTGTTTAGTTCATTAAGTACATTCACGTGTTTAACAAAATGAGGAAAATATTTGGTTTTCTATCAAAGTTGGATATCATTTTACCATTTTGGACCACCTGCTATCACTTTGTGGTGGGGTGCCAGTTGCTCAGTTTTAAGCTTTAAGCTTTTTATCTTGTGTACTGGTGTACTGGTGTTTGTGTTTCTTTTTCTTTAAAGCTATGGCATTGTAAGTTTTTTTCTCGACGTGTGAGTTGGAATGTCCCTATGGTGTACATCAACTCTCTTTTTTTTCTTTTCTACTTTTGGTGGATAAATGGGATATAAATTGTTGAATTTGTGTTTGAAATTTGATTTTTAATCATCTGCGTTCTCTCTATTCGTTCTGAATTATGTTTTACATATATTTTAGAGGTTGTTAACCTTTTATATATGTTGCCATTACATGTATTATTATAACATACATGTTTATAGAACATGCGTACAACAAAATATCATAGAAAATATTGTATTATTATTGTGGTCTTTTTCTAAATGTATTTTCTTTAAATTATGAAACAACATTTTAAAACTTTGTTGACGAAAGATGAATCTTTTAATTTTTTTATCATTAACACAGAATGAAGAATATTAGCATTAGCAACACAATGTAAACCGTGACCTGATTGCTTGACATTTTTAAATCAGTAATAGTAAATAAATTAAACTCATCATAGATATCAGGACTAAATTAAGTATATACGCCAGACGCGCAAAGTATCTGTAATCTTATCGTTTGTCATTTTTAATCTATCAAGCGTATCAAAAGGAGCGTATTTTTTTTTAGGGAAAGTTGAAAATTGTAGATGTTTTCAAAAGTGATATCAATTCACAAAGTAAAATATGCAAAAAACAAATTGAATGTCAGAAATATGTTAAAAGTCATCTGAGTAATACATGAGATGCTTACACATTTACAACGAAATTGAAAGATGAACTTTGTCTTTCAAAGTTTTAGGTCTGCATTGCTCTTCGAAATTGTACTTTATTTGGCCTTTTCAACTTTTAGAGCTCCATTGTTGAGTCGCTTGAAGAGAAAACGCAGGTTTGCGTACATAATTTCAATCCTCGAATCTTTAATGAGTTTATTCATAAAATAATTGATTTTTGTACAACACTTGTTTTCACTTTTGATTGACATTTATTGTAGATTTGTATGTAGTCATATTCTTAATTCGAAATTAAAGCACGAAAAACAGGATAGGTAATTGAACTTTTGGTTGAACTGACATTGGTAATGAATAATATAAAAGAAGAATATTAAGCTTGTTATGCTGTATGGGTTTTTCTAATTGTTGAAGGCCGTACGGTGACATATAGTTGTAAATTTCTATGTCATTTAAGTCTAATGTGAATAGTTGTCGTATTGGCAATCATTCCACATCTCCATATTTTTTTTGGAATAAAACATTAATAAGCAACACGATGGGTGCCATATGTGGAGCAGGATCTGCTTACCTTTCTAGAGCAGCTGAGATCTCCCCTTGTGTTTGGTGCGGTTCGTGTTGTTAATTCTTTAGTTTTCTATGTTGTGTCATATGTACTATTGTTTGTCTGTTTGTCCTTTTCAATTTTAGTCATGGCGTTGTCAGTTTATTTTTTTTATTTATGAGTTTGACTGTTCCTCTTGTATCTTTCGTCCCCCTTTTAATAGAAAATAACTTAATCGATGATCAAGGATTACCTTGAAGGTGCGTGTCTTTTCAAAGGTATGCATATGTAATCACTTAGTTAGGTACATGTAATTACAGCTGCTTCGTTCAGTGAGTGCATTAACAAGTTTTACAAAATAATAGGAAAATGTTTGGTTTTCTTTCAAAGTTTTCTATCATGTTACCCTTCCAGAGACCCTGATATCACTCTTTTCTTCGGTTTGTTAGTTTGAATGTCCTTTTGATATCCTTCATCTCTACTTTAAGTAATTGTCACTCTATCTTTTGTCGGGTACGGGGATTTGATTTGCTGAATATATTTCTGATTTGTAAATATTTTGTTTTTTTTCTGTTGGTTCTAAATGGAGATGAATGTTGTAATTATAATTTACTTTTACTTTAAATTTCCCAGTTATTAATACGTTAAAGCTCCATTTGTGGCCTTCGCTTGTTGACCTGCTCTTTGGTGGGGTTGTTGTCTAAGTGACATTTTCCCCATTCCATTCTCTATTTTATTTCGTATATGTTTGTAGAATGTTTCGTACGACAAAATGTTTCATTATGATCTTATTCGGAAGGCCTACATACAGAAAGAATATTAGCTTTACCGACTCAATACTAATACTATGCTCTGTTTGCTTTACTTTTTTAAATCTGTAGCATTTTTAAAGTGCTTATGATTTGATCGGGTTATTCCATTTTTTTTAATAATCGAAAAAGCGTGAGTTTTAAGAGGCCATGTAAAAAAGGAGGACTTTAAGAAGTAAAGTGAAAATTGTTATTAAATCACAAGGTAAAAAAAGTAAAAAGTGCATGCGATGTCAAGAGAAAGTCACATGACTAATACATAAGATGTGTACACATTGTCAGCGAAATTGAACGATGAGCTATGTTTTCTCACACTTTTCAAATATTGGGTCCTCATTGCTCTTCAACATGTTCAACCTCGTACTTCATTTTACCTTTTTGACTTTTCAAGCGTCACTGCTGACTCGCCTGTAGACAAAATTGCGTTTGGCGTGCACACTTTTTAATCATGAAATATATATGATGAGTTTATTCATAAAACTTCATAGTTTATTTATTGGCATTTTTTAAAATTTTGAATAATTACATTAGATGCATGTTTCATTATAATACTTTATTCTGATTGACTAACTGCACATCACATGTTATTCCTTAAGCAATTGCATTGCTCAATAAAAATTTTCATTCATGATAACACGTGGTCCCACAATAAAGTGCACAGGTGAATTAAATATAAAAAAAATTATTAAATACGTGTTTTCATGATCATAGCTGAAAAATGTAATTATAAGTATTGAATGCTTCTTTTTGTAACTTCATAGGGTTGTAAAAGCGTTGACAGTGCGCACATTTTCAGAATGAAGCGCTTCCACGCTTCATACAAAATGTACTTCGGTCAACTCTTTTACACCCCAATGAAGTTACAAAAAGAAGCATTCAATTCTTCAAAAATGTTTACTAGTGAAAAATTTTAGAAAATTTTACTTTACTATAAGGCGACTAAGGTTTAATTGTTTCGTCATGAGCAGCAGTCATCTATCATGGGGGTCACTATGGTAAATTTTGAAATATATATACAAAATAAAATATGATATTATTGCCGAAAATTCAACTTTCAATCAGCGCCCAATAACGTAGGTCTTAGCAACTGCATCTCATCGTATGGCCTTCAACAAGTAGCAAGACTAATTCCGTATAATCAGCTAAAAAAAGGGCTTCGACTAGACAAAATCTAAAATAATGCAACATGTTCAAACGGAAGAATGGCCTGATTATTAACAAAATAATAAACGACAAATAAAATGAAACACAACAACCAACGACAACCAGTGAATAACAGGCTATTGACTTGGAATAGGCACTAACATGTTTAACCCCACCAAATTCTGTATGTGCCTGTCCCAAGTCAGGAGCATGTATTTCAGTGTTTGTCGTTTGTTGATGTGTTACATATTTGTTTCTCGTTTATTTATTTTTTAACATAAATAAGGCCGTTAGATTTCTCGATTGCCGTGCAGTGACCTGTGGTTGTTAATTTCTGTGTATTTTGTTCACTTTTGGAAAGTTGTATCATTGGCAATCATACCACATCTTCTTTTTCATACTTACATATTTCATATGCATGTTCAACTAACTCCTTAACATGGATTGTAAATATGACCTGGTTTGATGATAATCGACCATCCATTTTATATAAAATAAAGTGCGATGATTTTTTTTCTGAACGAGTAGGAACGTTCAAAATACACATGCATACGCTTGTTGAGCGCTATTTATTATATTTTAACGTTATAAACGGTAGAAGTTTCACATATTTGTCTTAATCTTAAATTGAGATTCGACACACTGTTTCACAATCGTATGCATTCTGTGTAACATTTTTGCAGAATATGCCTTTAAAAAGAAACCCCAAAAAGCATGACTGGATGATCAAGATGGTTTAAATTTGTCTTGGTTTGTTTACTTTTGTTTATTTTAATTTTTTCGTTTTGTTTTGCAAAATACCTACGACAGCTTATATTTCAATATATATCGAATTAATCAAAAGGTTCACCCATGTTCGAACTAACCCTACTGTTCGTTACGAACTCTATCAACGAGATACATTTTTATAATAAATATACAATGGTCAATGTCATCATAAACAAATTCCACAAAATTTATGCATCTTGATATGTATCATTTGATTTTTGTAAGGTAACGCTTATTTGACCTACCGAATTAGACTACTTACCGGATTTTTTTTATCACATAAGCAACACGACTGGTGCCACATGTGGAGCAGGATCTGCTTACCCTTCCGGAGCACCTGAGATCACCCCTAGTTTTTTGGTGGGGTTCGTGTTGTTTATTCTTTAGTTTTCTATGTTGTGTCATGTGTGCTGTTGTTTGTTTGTATTTTTCATTTTTAGCCATGGCGTTGTCAGTTTGTTTTAGATTTATGAGTTTGACTGTCCCTTTGGTATCTTTCATCCCTCTTTTATTTGCTAAGGGACATTCCATTTGGAATTTTCCTCGAAGTTTGGAATTTTCCTTGGAGTTTGGTATTTTTTGTTATTCAACTTTGTTAGTGATACTCAGAGAACTTTTCTACTTAATGAGCCATGATTACCAAATTACGGTCTAAAATATATATCACTCAGAACTTCCTTCTATGATTATTTGAGAATATTATTGTAAGATTTGTTATGACGCAATGCAAAATACTTTTTCAACTTGCGTAACGCTCGTAAAAGTGCATTTATATAACTTTAATTATATAATGATTTTTCTAACAAAGTGAAATTTTGCTGTTTGCGTTACGCATGTTGTAATTCCTTTACTACATAACCTTTAATTATGTTAATATACATGTATTGAACAAATTTAAAGGTATATAAAACATAAGCTGTTACAGTGTAATTGGTCGTCATTCTTTATATGTGAACACAATAGCCAAGAAGCACCATGCAAAAGGAGATTATTCTATGCATATTTCTGACTTTAATATTCCTGAACATACATACTGTGAATTCAAGGTATAGAAGAAGATCAAAAACATGGCAGCGTAGACATAGAGGTAATTTATCCTTAACAAGCTTATTTATTCAACGCAGCTGCCACTCTAATTAGGAGACAACTATATTGGATTTTGAACTCCGAAGGCATCAACTGCTGATTTGATGGTCGCAAATTAAGTTTACTCGCGACGGGTATTTGCGATCTTCAGATCACCAATTGATGCCGTCGGAGCTAAAAATACAATACAGTTATCTCCATTCTAATGAAACTGACAGAAAACAACCTCAAATCATACATTTAAAATCTGCCATGCGCCGTCTGCGAGTACATTTTCATATATTGGTGCGTTATCGAATTAAAACAATGAAGCACTCAATTTAAGACCATCTACTATCTATCGAAAGTTGATGTATCCTGCATGTACTGCTTTTAAAACAACGATAACGTTAGAATGTACACATAAAGTAACATGTGTTAAAAGAAAGTATATTTTAGTATCGATTAGAAAATCTGTATTCAAAATTAGAAACAATTTCAGCGAACGATTATGTTAGTTTTTGTCAGTTTAGGATTATGTACATTCAAAATATTCTGTTTTGGTGTTTCAATGTCTGAAAGCACGAACGAACCTATTAATTTTGATATTTAGTCTTACTGTTTAACGTTTCATTTCGTTTTGATTTGTGACCATGTCTTTTAGGCTTGTAATGAGAAGTTTCTCATTTTCACAATAGGGACAAAAATTTTCTCTTTCAAGCATTTTATACTCAATAGTTTTGTCTATAAATTACCCGTTTGTAACATGTACGGCTTTAGCGTTTAGGAACATCATTCGGTTTAAAATAAATATTATGCTCCACTTATTTTGTGTTTTTAAATTTATATTTTCCCTTTTGTTACCAATAAATCAAAATGTTCAACAATTATTCAGTTGATTCCGATTGTTCATCAAGTGTTAAGAGATCCCATAAATCTATCTGAATCCAGTTCAAACGGAAGTCCTATGTATAATTTCTGTAATTTCAAATTGCTGTTCGAATTTATTGGTTTACTGTTCATTTTCATGAACAAACTCCTGGCTACTTTCTATCGCTCACTTTTCAAACAACGGAAAATATATGTACTTATTTAATTAATAATGTTGACAATTTGGTAATATGTTTGCATCCTGAAATTTTGATTTTAATACAACTTGCATTCAATAATGTTATCGGAACTTTGTGATGAACAGGAACATCGAGTACAAATTTGGCAACCAAAAACATGTGGCTCATTGCAACAAAGTTATGGTTCCCTATTTTCGTACTGTAACGTAGTGATTAAAATAATATCACGAATGTCAGATTCGTCGAATCTCCTTCAAATCTTATTCTTTTTGCAGTAATAATTGATTTTATTTGACATGCAATATCAATGATAAGATCACTTGTAATCAATTTTCTCCTGATAAAACATTTTTAATCATTTCAACCACAAAGCTTTTTATACCCCAGACATAGATGGTGTTAGTCGTATTTGTTGCAACTTTCTGGCAATTTAGTAGTTCCAATAATTTTCTACTTTGTAGTATAAACTGGCCTTCTAAATGTTTTCATTCAAGCGTCCCCGAGGGAAGGGAAACAAACATCGGGCACATCAAATCATTAGCCTGGTATATTCGATAAATTTTTTCTCGAATATTTCAATTCTTTCCAAAACTGTTTTGAAAGAGGTTTTAGCTGAAAAATGTTTTGCGGACAAAAATGAGTTTTGAAAGAAAAATTGTTTTCGAAAAAGTAAAAGCATAAACCTAAAGAGGAAAGAAGACTGTAGCTTCTGTTTTGACTTAATTTAATCTTAGGAGAAGATCAAGTAATAGAAAATTTAAAGCAATAAAACAATAAATTATATATTTATTACATTGAAGGATAAAAAGAAAATTATTGATTTCCGTCATAAATTATACTGACATTGTGTTTTCAATATTCGTCCAACTACAGTATTATGTATAGGCTATTTATGTTGAATGTATTAAGTTAATTTCGATTTTGATACACAATTTATAAATCTTAATAAATAAGCAAAGATAAATTAACATTAAAAATGGTCGGTCCAATTACTGAAACTGAACAGATTCACTGAAAATACTGTCTTTTAGTATCGGAAGAGATTTTCAACATAAAAATCTAACACTTGTTCTAATGTTTGTCTCTCATC
This sequence comes from Mytilus galloprovincialis, assembly GCF_965363235.1. Taxonomy (NCBI): domain Eukaryota; kingdom Metazoa; phylum Mollusca; class Bivalvia; order Mytilida; family Mytilidae; genus Mytilus; species Mytilus galloprovincialis. The sequence continues at coordinate 45,338,662 of NC_134849.1, forward strand.
TGAATATGTTAAAAAAATCAGCTCATCAATTTAATCCAGAATCAAATGCGAAAAATCGTTCAAGACGATCAAAAGCAGTTTACAGTGTCCATACGCTTGTTTTGGAGGCTCTATATCGTTGATATTTCAAGAGTTTTAACTCATCGTTTAGAATCGAAACCGAATGTAATATTGGTAACATTTCCGAAATTTTTTTATAATGAAACAAACAGCATAACTGTATGGTCAAATGATTCTCTTTTGCTTTAAAAAAAAAAGAAAATAAATAAGAAAATGCCTGTAAGTATGACAGTTGTTATCCATTCGTTTAATGTGTTTGAGCTTTTGATTTTGCCATTTGATAAGGGACTTTCCGTTTTGAATTTTCGTCGGAGTTCGGTATTTTTGTTATTTTACTTTTTTCAACTTCACAAACCACAATCAAACGTTTGTTCTATAAATGATTACCCTTTCATTACTTCCTGGTATGATTTTTTTATTACATCTCTTGCTTTTTTTTTTCTTCATATGTTTCATCAAGTAAAATACTTTTTCAATATACAACATCTTGTAATATAAAAAAAAATCAAAATAACTTCTGTATTACAATTTATTAAAAACAAATTCTATGAAAATTAAGCATATTGCACTACATGATCGTTTTTTTTTTTTAACTAAATGACTTCAATCATGTTAACGTATAGTTTTGATGTATAAAATTAACAATAAGCTGTGACAGTGTCATCGACCGTCTTTCGTTACCGATGAGGAAAACTGTACAAACTGTGAAACCACAGTTTAAACCCAAACCAAAAGCACTGCATAGTATACATGGTATATATGTAATACCACCACATGGTATACATCGACATCGGTTTCAAACAAAAAGGGTCGAACAACAAATATGTTTCCTGATTTGAAAGTTGTGGGAAATAAGCCCAACATTAATTTACGTTGGAGAAAAAAAATCTGAGTCATAAACATCCATACCGGTATATAGGTACTTTGAATAATTATCCTTTTTTTATTTGGTGTTTCTATAAAATATTTTTGAAAGTTGAGGTGATATGATTACTAAAGCTTGTAAACAGGGAAAAGGGTTGACAATTTGATTGGTTAACTCCTAGGGATAGCTATTATCGTATACTATGAACAGAAATTTTATGTGTAATTTTGACTTCAGTACTTGACCGGATAATATTTTACTACTTAATATGAAAAAAGAGAATTTCTGCACAATCTTTTTGAAAAATGCCCATTTAACAATTTATAATATGGAAATACAAAGATGGTATAACTCCTATTTGGGGAAGCGGCACATGCACACTTGACTTTGTACGTACTCTATACGCTAAAGTAGAATATTGCAAAATTGAAATATTCAGAGTGGATAGAGTCTCAAAAACACATGTGTTGGAAAAATCATTTTAAAGATAGCTATGCTATGAATAGAGCAAGTCATACTCAGTATTTTTGGGAACTTTTTCTGACTTTGTCTTCTTATTTCGTATATTTTGCTAAAAAGAAAGTATACAGTAAGATGTAAATGAAATGATTTTTGAAGCAGTACAAATAAAGGCAACAGTAGTATACCGCTGTTCAAAACTCATAAATCCATGGACAAAAAACAAAATCGGGGTAACAAACCAAAACCGAGCGAAACGCATTAAATATAAGAGGAGAACAACGACACAACATCGAAACGCAACACACACAGAAACAGACCAATCATCAGACAAAACACCACGAGAATAACAAATGTAACATGATCCACATTTAAAATTAAAAACTTGATTGTTACAGTACATAAATTATACGATAAGGTTAAGGAATTGCAAAAGTAAACTATACAATATCAGTACAGAATAAGTACCAAAAAGCTATTGTACATTCAAAGTAATAATATACAATAACCATTAATATTTAGTACTGGAAAAGTACATGATTTTGTAGTACTTGTTTGTTAATTATTCAGATACATTTTTAGCTCAATAGTTCGAGTAAAAATGTAGTCATAGAAAATTAGTGTACTGAAAAAGTACATGTACGTAGTACTTTTCAGCTACATTACTAATATTTCAAAATTACATTACTAATGGAAAAGGAACTTTGATTAAGCAGCAGTGTAGTGAAACACCACATGCAATTCTTGTTCATCTTCCCGATTGTCATCTCAGATTCCAAGAAATTGGTGCACTAATGTCTCTGTGGGTGAGGAGGTGAGGGAGGGGAGTTATACTGCCATCACCAGACGTTGATGATGATATGTGGATGTTTTACGTCCGGCTATCCTGTCTGGATATTACGGACTGAAAAAACTTATTTACAGACCTGTGTCTGTTTGTCGTTTGGCCTTCATTTTACTCCGACTGCGTTGTTGTGGCTGGTACGGAGTATCAGGTCGTTCTGTTAGCATGGCTTTTTGAATCGCCTCTTTTGATTCAATGTGACGGGCGATGTGTGTGGTGGTGTGTGCAGTAGGTCTGGGTCGTTGATGTCAAACCCTTCATCGAAGTCGATCCTACTGCGCTTGCCTCTGTCTGTTGTGGAGGTGAATTATTCCAGGCGATGGCAGGCCTTGTTGGGGTTGTAAGGACTGGTGACAATATCACATGAAGTAGTCCCTCTCATCTCTTATAAATGTTTCCCTGTTGTGTCATTGCATTGGCTAGGACTATGTCTGAATTTATATTATAGATATTAGTACGTCACTCTTTAGTTTTGATGATTCATCTTCGACAAGGAAAGGCAACTTTCTTCAAAAACATGTTCTACTTCATGTTTGTTTAAGCAAAATTCGCATATTCAATTTTGAAAGCATCATGTGTATGCTGCATGAAACTGAATTCGTAATGCGAGTAATTAATATCGTTGGTGTCTCCATTATTCAACAATTGAAATAATAAGTATACAACATTTTCAGAAGTTAATGCACAAACTATAAAGTTTAACAATGTTAAGCAATACGACATCAACAAAAATACCAAAATGACCGACGTCATCAATGTACACAAATTTCTAATCCCCCATTACGACAAATGAAATGCCAAAAATGTACTTTCCGAATAAGTATAAGCTAACAAGGTGAATGGTTCACATACCATGACATAAAACGTGTTCAGTGGGTATTTTCTTAAAGGTATATGAGAAATATGTTTATCTGTTAATCAAATTGTTTTGTAGATATGCTGTTTCCCATCTTTTCTGTCTGGCTTTCTTTGATTTATACTTGTACAATAACAATAAGTATGCTATCTGTATTAGCAGAACACTATAATTTATATGATCAGACGACAGTTAAAAATGCGAATAGACATATCTGACTTTGGCACATTCTTGATGTATTGGTACTTACAGTGGCGAGTCCAGAGGGTTCGGGGGTTGGAACCGCCCTTTTGGACGATCAATGCATTTGAATAGGTACATATATTTGGAACTCCTGTAGCATTTCTCCTCGGTTGAAATTCCATTTTAAAAATGGTTGAATCCGCCCCAAGTCCATTTCTAGGAACCTAGTTGTATTATATATTGGTACTAAATATCACCATGCCAAAAAGATTGAATTTTAGGTAATCTTTCATGTCTTACGTTTTTGTTGATATGACCTGCAAAGCCACAGTAAACTTCACCTAATATTTAATACAACGAGATATTAAAACTGAATTCCTCCTCTCATACCACATACATATCCTTATACCAATAATGAGGGTAGTAATGGGGGTATCTTCATGACGAATAACAGTAAAAATTCTTGCCAAATGACGTAAACGGTAATTGTTCGTGCATGACGATAAAATGTACACTTTCTTCTAGACAAAGAAATCGACTGATCACGTTATTTTTTTTCCAAAATCACGATAAGGATATTTTGACGAATCACGGTAAAATTTTAACCAATTTGACGCTAATGGTAGCCGAAAATGACCGTTTGACGCCTGACTACCCTCAATAATATGCTATTTCAGCTTGAAATTCTGTGGTTGTCTTTAGTTGGTGTCTGTCATGTTTGTTTTTCGTTTATTGTCTTGACATAAATCAATTGTTTTCAAATTTGTCTTAATATGGCAATCATAACATCCTATATTAGTTTTACTACTAACTGTTAAATAAACGTTTAACAGTTAAAATATATACATGTACAATACCAAGCAATTGTGTGTTTAAATATACAATTACTTGACCATACGTATGATAAAAGTAAACATGTATCATATATCTCGGATACAACCCGATCTATTTTAGGGGAGGGGGGGGGGGGGGTATTATATCTTGCTAGACCAAATATTGAAAATTCAAACCCATCATTGAAAGAGGTCTTAAAACTTTCAAAAATTCTTGATTTACAATGTGAATATTAATTATTTTGGTTTACATGCCAAAAACATCTTACCAGACAATAAACTTAAGACAAAGTGGGCCAATTGTAAGAATATTACAGATGTAACTAAGACTTCAAGCCATTTAAAATCAGAAATAAAAAATGAAATAATTAAAACTGGTACTATTATATTATAATAGTCCCAGTAAATACCTATAATACAACAGATTTATATAAAACTTGGGCTATGATGTTTCATACTAATATCCCAGTATAACAGTTCAATAGAAAAAAATGACGAATCAGAATGTAGCAAACTTTTTGTGTATAAAAAAATTAAATCTTCATTGAAACAAATTTTTATTTATTGTTTAATAATTTTAAGTTGATGGCAGTTTTATATGTCTCTGGTTGTATTTTAAGAATTGAATGCTTCTTTTTGTAACTTCATTGGGGTGTAAAAGCGTTGGCCGAAGTACATTTTGTATGAAGCGCGGAAGCGTTTCATACTAAAAATGTGCGCACGGTCGACTCAACGCTTTTACAACCCTATGAAGTTACAAAAAGAAGCATTCAATACTTATAATTACATTTTTTTTTTAGCAATCATGATCATGCAAACACGAATTTTATTATTGTTTTATTTAATTCGCCTGTGCACTTTATTGTGGGACCACGTGTTATCATGAATGAGAAGTTTTGTTGAGCAATGCAATTGCTTACGGAATAACACGTGATGTGCAGTTAGCCAATCAGAATAAAGTATTATAATGAAATATACATCTAATGTAATTATATAAATTAAACAATGTAAATTTATGTGTTTTTAAAATGTTGTAGGTGGTCTATCGCCGCGATATAGCCTTTTTGTGCTAATGCGGCGTAAAGCAACCAACAATCAATGTAGGTGGTCTATTGTCTATATACACGTTGCTATCCCCATTCCTAACACGGAACCAAGAATCTCTATGTTCGATGAATATTAGTTCACTGCTATCAACTTAATTATCCTTGATATTTTGTAATACATGATTGTGACTCTGACTTTTTAGATCACCTGGCCTTATGGGCCATGCGTGCTTTTGACATACTTGGTGTTAGCAGAGACATATGTAATGTATTATATCATATGTCTCTGGTGTTAGTCTTCTTCTCGTCTCCGAATGAGCCTCCTTTAACTAGGAGCACCACCATGAGTTTAAAGGAGAACATTTGAAGCGTGTATCGGTACAGACTAATGTGAGCATTTGCCTACCCAATTCCCCAGCCAGGTCGTCATTAGTGTGTGACAGGATTGCTTCCCTTAGAAAATGTTGTAGATACGTCAGCCGTAAGCGGTTGAGCTAAGGAAGTACTTCTTTAGCTCCATCGCTCAACACGCTCCCTTGTAACACAGAGGTACTGATGGAGACGAGCAATTGTGTAATGAAATGCATTATCTCCTGTTACAGGTGTAATAATAAAAGTATATATTTTCATTAAAAAAGTGGCAACTTTAAGACTAATTTAAGCTCTCTTGTAATTATATGTCTCTGCTAATTTGAAGAGAAAGTGAATAATATAAGAAATTAAAATGTATACTGACATTGTGCTGTTTTAAAGTAATTTTACAGGAAATTAATATTGTAATGTCAGTTGCAATGTCTTAGTATCAACAATGATCAATGTGAGTTTATATAGTCTACAAAGTTATGACGTCTTAGAAAGCTATTTAATTTATTTCTGTGACACCTTTCTACATCTTAGAAGGACTGAAAGGCGTCACAGAAAAAAATAGAATAGCATTTCAAGACATCATAATTATGTGGACTAGTGGTGAGTATGCAAAATACTTTTGTTATTACTACGTGTATATATATATATATATACATGTATATACAAGTATTAGTTAAAAAACTTGTGTCTAATCCATTTGTCCTTTTTGAACAATAAAATATGTTGAAACTAAACAGCCAAATTAATTTGCAATTTAAGACCTGCAAAAATGTGCAGATCTACTTCTTATATGAGTTATTGCACTTAATTGTTGGTTTTTGACTATTTTTTCAGTTTTTGGCATTTATCTGATTTTGAAACTTATAATTCATTACATACATGTAGGTTGAAATTGTAAACATGTCAGTCAGTGGTACTATTTATACAAGTTATTTTTATTTACTTGAAGAAGTAAAAAAAAATATACACATATAAGTAAATAAATAATGATTGAATAATCTCCCCTTAATTTTCTTAAAAATTTACTTGTATAAGTAAATCTTGTATAAGTAAATTTTATCTTACAATCCCACAAAAGTCCTCAAGTTTTGAGATGTAAAATCATGCCTTTAATGATTTTTCCCAGGTTTGCTCAATTTTTTTATTAGAGTTCAATGTTTCATTTCATTAATTCAACAAAGAAACTGATTGCACAAAGATCTTTAAGTATTTGCGCAAGGCCTTCAAAAATTGCTCCTTGGGGGCTTGTAAATGAGAAGTGTTCTGAAGATAACAGACAAATGGGATTTTCATTGTCCATGAAATTACACTTAAATGATCAGTCAAGACATATGCAAAGGGCAGATAATTTGAAATTCTATTAGAGCAAAGAAATCATAAGAATTCAATAAAAAAAGATGGAATGATTTTTTTACTTCCACAAGTAAAAAAATCTGAATGTCTAAGGGACATAACTCAGCCAATATTTTTTTTACCTATACAAGTAAATAAAATTCACTTGTATAAGTATCCTACAAATTTACTTATATAAGTATATTAATATTACTTCTCCAAGTAATTAGAAATAACTTGTACAAGTAATAAGTACCCCTGACTGCATGTAAACTATACAAGAGCAAAATTATAAGTGTTGATACTAGTCATCTAGTTATGCCCCTCAAGCATGTTAAATAATTATAATTATTTTAGACTGCTTTCAGTTGCATAGCCAGGGATGTAATGAAGTGGATGCTGATCTGTAGGCGAGCAGATCGAGGCCAAAAAATTTTGGGACCATTTTATGCAGAAACTGATTTTTTTTCTGACATTTTCCCTGTATGCATGTGTACTCCCCTAGAATCTGACACTGGTCTAGATTTTGTTTTATTTCATAATACCCACCAAATAAATAATTCTAAAAGAAATTACCATCATCATGATCATTCAATTCAGAAATATTTGATGTAAAAGTATCACACCCTAGCTATCTTATATTTGACATCTCAAAAACGGACCAATTACAGCGGCACTTATAAATTATATGAACTATATGGAACTTCGAAATATAGGAACTGAAATGACCCCCCTTTCCCAAAATATTAACCTCCCCATGAGGTTTTTGATTACTTGTCTTAACGCAGGGGACATGGACATACTGGGTGCCCGTCCGTCCTGTCTTGTTAGCGCTGTCATGTGTACAGTTCTTGCCAGATTTTTGTGAAACTTGTATCATCAGCAATGTCTTTAACACTTGTGAAAATAATTCCTGATCAAATGTTTTTAACCAATTATGGCCATTGGAAATATAAATTATAATCATGATAATAGAAATCACATTTTATTTGCTCTGAAGCTTTTATTTCTCTTGAGATATTAAAAAAAAAAAAGAAAAAAAAAAGTGCTTTTTATAATTATTGCCCTTGTAACTGGATAAATAAAAAAGGGCAATGCGGGGACATTAGAACTCTGTTCTTTTTTTTTGAAAATAAAATTGATATTTGTACCTAGATGGAAAAGGGTATTTATAAGGCCAGGAGTTATCACACTTCATTATAAATAAAGTGGAGTTTTTATTACGTCGTCTTTCATGTCACAGGAAACGATATTAGCATATGATGGTCTTATAGTTGTGAACTAGTTACGTTGTTAAGTCCGCTTGGCTCAATTTTAGACCAAACATTTCCACAGGTCTGCGTATCTTCATCAAGATGCACTTGCGGTAGCCAACGACGTTTTACGACGCAGACTTTTGAGAAAAAGTCCAGAGCACTTTTTTTGCGATTTATCCATGCATTTTGTTAACTTATAAATGAACTAAATGATCATAAGGGAAAGACCACACATACTGCTTCTGAAATGATTGGACGATATTCTCATATTCTCATTTTGTTACATTCGGATACCTCTATGTGTACATGCAATTATATTTTTATTTATTTTTTATTATTTGTATTTATCAAAATGGTATGTGGATGCCTGAGCATCTGAGCATACATGCAAGCTACGCCATTTGCTTTTAGTTTTAGTGTTACTGTGTATATGACCAATGAATGACTCCTTATAAGAGACTGAGTTATTGCCCTTTAATAAGGATTTTTAGACTTGATTTTCAAGTTTTTTCCTTTTGCATTATAAATGCACACAATAATTTCTAAATTTACAATATGTGATCACAGATTGCACAGTTGTGACAGTGATTTATAATAGTATATGAATTTTAAAGTTATAATTTGTTCTCACTTGGTTGTTTTGATAATTTTCTTTCTTTCTATTTTAGGTGTATATCCCGCTGTACAATCAGGCTATCGTAGCAGCCGTAGACAAAATAGACATAAAACCTATTATCCTGCCTATCAAGCAAATAAAGGGTATAATAGACAAATTCCAAGATATTTCTCTCCAGGTAATATGAAATAAAGTATATATATGTCATATATATTCCATCTATTCTAAGTGTTCTAGCTAGGAGTAAGGACATAGATTGATTGTTAGGTGTTTAATGCCACTTTCAGGATTATTGGGCTATTTATGATTGGTGTTTAATGCCACTTTCATGGTTATTGGGCTGTTTTGTGGTGCAGGTCAGTTTTTATTGGTAGAGGAAACTTGAGGGTCTAGTAAGAACCACCCACCTTCATTAGAAAAACTGACAATCCTACTCAATTAAAATTGGAGTCTTAACACACCTGCCATATATGTGTGAGGTTTGTACTTGTCACCTTAGTGTTGACTGGATTACCGATACAGTATTTGGACTACTTAAACCAATCAGCCACTGAGGCCCCTCATGGACAAAGGTGATCAGTTTTAAGATAAAGGGCACATTTATAGAGTGTTTTGTCTGCAAAGGGTCAACTTGATTATGTTAAAAATTTAAATAATTGAATAAATTTGTACATCATAACCATCAATTTAAATCAATTTACCTATTGGTGTACATGTATGATTACTGTATATTAATGAAAGTGGTAAAGGGTTATTTTTGTGCAACATGTTTTGCCATTTTTATTTCACATGCAGCCATGAAAAGGTTTGTTATTTGCCGTGTTTCGTGAAATTGGTAAAAAAAACAATGTGCAAGAAATTTTTGATTGTTTGTTCATCCTGAAATGGCAATTTTATTTCGCGTTCTTCCGTGCAGAAACCTTTACACCCCTTATTAACTTCGAGGACTACTTGCTGCCTCTGTGGTCTGGTGGTAGCTTGTTCACTATGAATTTTTGAGGTCATGGGTTGGAACCATGGCTGGGTCATACCAAAGAGTCTTTACAATTATTAGTATGTTCGTTTCTCTACTAAGCACACAGAATGTTCTGTTATTCAGATTGTAGATATTAATCATGTTAATCATGATTATTTATCATGTTAATCATTGATATAGGAAGATGTGGTATGAGTGCCAATGAGACAACTCTCCATCAAAGTCACAATTTATAAAAGTAAATGATCATTATTTAATTAATAAACCTGAGAATGGAAATGGTGAATGTGTCAAAGAGACAATTACCCGACCAAATAGCAGAAAACAGCCACAGCCCACCAATGGTTCTTCAATTAAGTCTACCAAAAAATGCATTGGTTAAATTCTGTTTATTTTAAATTGCAGAAAAATCCAAGACTACAACAGGTATGTAATTCTTTTACACTAACATGATTAACGGTTAAGTGTATGAAAAATTAAAAGTGAAAAGTGAAATGTTATAGATATTGGTTTACACAATTTAGCTAACTTTTCTGAGCTGCAATTGCCCAAAACAATCTCATATGTATTTGACCTATAATAAAACATTGAAAACATTTTTGGTTCCATGTTCTTTGAACTATGAAAAATATTGAATGAATGAATGAATCTTTATTTCCTCCATGAATAAAGATTTTGCATACAAAAACATTAAGAGACAAATTCTTATTAAACAATTAATATCATATATTTTTATTATGCCCCCACCATACAATGCAATAGCGGAGGGAACATTAAGTTTTAACCTTGAAAGTCTGTCCGTGTACATCCTAAAGTTGGTTTCCATTTTCTTACTTTAGTTTGCCTCAACCAAATGTTTTGATACTAAACACAATGCTTTAATATTACCACAAAATACAGATCAAATTTGAATTTTGGTGGTGTCACTTTATAAGCTGTTTCAGAGTTATATGAAAAAAAGAAGATGTGGTATGATTGCCTGGTCTGATTTATTATTTAGCGGCAATGAGAAAACTCTCCACAAGAGACCAAAATGACACAGTAATTAATAACTATACGGCCTTCATCATAGGTATTGGTTATGCTAGGTTTACATATATATGGAAAAATTGCAGATTTTAATTTCCATTCTCTTAACTTAACTTTGCCTCAACCAAATGCTATGAAACTTATACACAAGACTTATTAAAACTCAAGTAAAAAAATTGGTTGCATCACTTTTACTGTTCTTCAGTTATGTCCCTTTATAACTTAATATGATATGCAAGCAGGGACATCATCTGTGTCCCATGGTCACATTCCCTATTTTTTTTTACATTAAGATACACAATACATGGTCATCATGGTCATGACAGTTAATATTATTTATACAGAAATGAAATGAAAATAAAGTCAATATAAAAATACGGAGATATGTATGGTGTGATTGTCAATGAGACAACTATCAACTAAAGTTCAAATGAAGTTGATGTAAGCAATTACGGGCAACCGTATGGCCTTCAGCATTGAGCAAACCCAGAGGCAGATTTAGGGGCCCCCCTTTTTGTGGAAAAATGTGGTTGCCTTTGTAGGGAATCACTGAAGCATGACTTGAGTGGTCTAAGGCAGTAAGTGGGTCCCCACTAATGAACATTTCTAGATCTACCACTGTAAACTCATACCCTATAGCATCTTAAATGAAAGGCACTTACATGAAAAATATGAAACAATTCAATCATTGTCAATTGAGAAAACTATAAGAGGGGGATAGGACCTTTATCGGGACTTCGGGATCAGGTGTTTTTAAGCTCGGGATTTCGAGATTGACCCTTTCGGGATCTGGGAATTCTTTTTTCGAATTTCGGGATTTAACCTTATTTAAATTCGGGACCTGGGGATTTCGGGATCAGGACCCCGCCTACCCCCCCCCCCCCCCCCCCCCCCATTATAAGAATTGGCCAATTTCAATGTCTTAATTCAAAATCAAAATTAAAACTGTTTTCAAGTAAATAATAATATTAGATCATGTAACGTTTATACATTTTGCTGTAGTGTAATACATCTTTTCAGACCAAATTATAGCATTGAGTTTGATGTACCCAAACAGTAACAGTATACATGGTTTAGCGTTTTATAACATTTCGCAGGGTGTAAATTTTCACTTATATTTGCAAATAGAATAAAATCACCAATTAAAACGGCACATGCAAAGGTATTGAAAAAAGTTTTGAATCCTCCAAAATCATAAATAATTACCAGATTACCTTCTTTATTTATTTTTTATTTATAATTTTTATTTCTTTATTTTTTCAATAGAAAATGTAAAATATTTCCAATTAAGATTTATTTATAAAAATGACATTGTATTTATCTTATATGTATTATATTGTATGTATGTCATGTATATGTTGTAATTGTTGGAAATAAAAAAAATCAATAGTTAAAAAAAAAAAATAACTACCAAAATATTTCGTATACCTTATTCAATGAAAATCCAAAACATTTTACAAATGTGAAAATAACCCCCTATACGGTTATTGTATCGATCATTACCATTTTTACATAAATGACCAAGTATGCTCAATACATTTACTTAATATACATATACTTAATATTGTGAAGGTCCTAGCAGATACGGCAATGGTTATAGAAGCAACAGTGGTTCTGGAACGTATGTTAAATCTAGGACTTATAGGAAATTTAGGACTTATAGGAAATCTAGGAATTATAGGAAATCTAGGACTTATAGGAAATCTAGGAATTATAGGAAATCTAGGACTTATAGGAAATCTAGGAATTATAGGAAATCTAGGAACTATGGCGGATCTAGGAACTATAGGAAATCTAGGAATTATAGAAAATATGGGACCTATAGGAAATTTGGAAATTATGTGAAATCTGGAAATTATGTAAATTCTGGAAGTTATGTAAATTCTGGAAGTTATGTGAAGTCTGAAAATATCCTGCAGTCTAGTGCGGTTAGCAATAGTGGAGGTAACATTAATTAATAATGTCTTACTGTTAGCCTGGAAAATTTCCCAACTGCTCTATTTTTTGATTGCTTATTTTACAATGACCTAAATTGCACTCCAATATACCACAAACCATAACATTCATGACATTAGTTTGTGGGAAATAATGCTGTTTTTATTTAAAAGAAATTAATTGGTTATACCCCTACAAAATACATTCAAAAATACAAGGGGATAGATACTGCAAAACAAAAGTAAGAATACATCTCATCACTTGGCATCTGTCCTGCGATGTCTGTCGCCCTCCGTCGTCTGTTGTCATTGTCCATTGTTGTCTGTCGTTGTCTGTCGTCGTTAACTTTTACAAAAATCTTCTCCGAAATTACTGGGCAAAATTTAATCAAACTTTGCCAAAATCATCACTAAGCAATCTAGTTCAAAAATTGTGTCTGATGACCCTGCCCACCAACCAAGATGGCAAACATGGCTAAAAATAGAACATAGGGGTAAATGCTGATTTTGGCTTATATCTCTGAAACTTAGTGAAAGCATTTAGAGCAAATCTGACACGGAGGTGAAATTGTTTATCAGGTCAAGATCTATATGCACTGAAATTTTCATACAAATTGGACAGCCTGTTGTTAGGTTACTGATCCTGAATTGGTAATTTTAGGGAAAAATTGCAGTTTTTAGCTCACCTGGCCCAAAGGGCCAAGTCAGATTTTATCATCACTTGGCGTCCGTCGACGGACGGCCGTCGTCGTCGTTAACTTTTACAAAAATCTTCTCCTCTGAAACTACTGGGCCAAATTTTACCAAACTTGGCCACAATCATCATTTGGGTATCTAGTTAAAAAAATGTGTCCGGTGACCTGGCCAACCAACCAAGATGGCCGCCATGGCTAAAATAGAACATAGGGGAATATGTAGATTTTGGCTTATAACTCTGAAACCAAAGCATTTAGAGCAAATCTGACGTGTGTAAAATTGGTAAGCAAGTCAAAATCTATCTGCCCTGAAATTTTCAGATGAATCAGACAACTGGTTGTTGGATTGCTGCCCCTGAACAGCTATAGGTAATTTAAAAGGACATTTTGCTTTTTTTGGTTATTATGTTGAATATAATTATAGATAGAGATAAACTGTAAACAGCAATAATGTTCAGCAAAGTAGATCTACAAAAAAGTCAACATGACCAAAATGGTTAGTTGACCCCTTAAGGAGTTATTGCCCTTTAAAGTAATTTTTTACCAAGTTTTCGTAAATCTTTTACAAAAATCTTATCCTCTGAAACAACTGGGCCAAATTTAACCAAACTTAGCCACAATCATTATTTGGGCATCTAGTTTAAAAAATGTCTGCTGTGACTCAGCCAACTAGTGTCCGGTGACCTGGCCAACCAACCAAAATGGCCGCCATGGCTAAAATAGAACATAGGGGGAATATGTAAATTTTGGCTTATAACTCTGTAACCAAAGCATTTAGAGCTAATCTGACGTGTGTTAAATTGTTAAGCAAGTCAAGAGCTATCTGCCCTGAAATTTTCAGATGAATCAGACAGCTGGTTGTTGGGTTGCTGCCTCTGAACAGCTATAGGTAATTTTAAGGAAATTTTGCCTTTTTTGGTTATTATGTTGAATATTATTATAGATAGAGATAAACTGTAAACAGCAATAATGTTCAGCAAAGTAGATCTACAAAAAAGTCAACATGACCAAAATGGTTAGTTGACCCCTTAAGGAGTTATTGCCCTTTAAAGTCATTTTTTACCAATTTTTCGTAAATCTTTTACAAAAATCTTATCCTCTGAAACAACTGGGCTAAATTTAACCAAACTTAGCCACAATCATTATTTGGGCATCTAGTTTAAAAAAATGTCTGCTGTGACTCAGCAAACTAGTGTCCGGTGACCTGGCCAACCAACCAAAATGGCCGCCATGGCTAAAATAGAACATAGGGGGAAAATGTAGATTTTGGCTTATAACTCTGAAACCAAAGCATTTAGAGCAAATCTGTCAAGGGGTTAAAGTGTTAATCAAGTCAATATCTATCTGCTGTTAAATTTTCAGATGAATTTGATAACTGGTTGTTGTGTTGCTGCCCCCAATTGGTAATTTTCAAAGAATTTTTGCAGTTTTTGGTTACTATCTTGAATACTATTATAGATAGAGATAAACTGTAAACAGCAATAATGTTCAGCAAAGTAATATCTACAAATAAGTCAACATGACCAAAATGGTCAGTTGACCCCTTAAGGATCCGGAGTTATTGCCCTTTATAGTCAATTTTTAACAATTTACATTAATTTGGTAAATTTTTGAAAATTTTTACAAAATATTCTCCTCTGTATTAACTAAAAGGCCAAGTTTATCATAGACAGAGAAAATTGTTAGTAGCAAGAATATTCAGTAAAGTAAGATCTACGAACACATCACCATCACCAAAACACAATTTTGTCATTCCTTTGTTTAATATGCACATAGACCAAGGTGAGCGACACAGGCTCTTAAGAGCCTCTAGTTGGTTGTTATCTTGAATATTATTATAGATAGAGATAAAGTTTAAACAGCAATGATTTTCATCAAAGTAAGATCTACAAATAAATCAATATCACCAACATAGTCAATTTACTCCTTAAAGAGTTATTGTCCTTTATAATTAATTTTTAACAAATTTTCGAATTTTTTTTTAATCTTTTACAAAAGTCTTACACTCTGAAACAACTAAGACAAATTTAACCAAACTTATCCCCAATCAGCATCTAAGGGTATTAAGTTTTAAAAATGTGTACAATGACCCTGCCTTTCAACCAACATGGCAGACATGGCTTAAAATAGAACATATCGGTAAAATGTAGTTATTGGCTTTATTAACATCTCTGAAACAAAAGCAAAAGTATATGAAGGTTGCATCTATTTATGCATCAATTATAAATAAAATATCCGGTGAGCGATACAAGCTCATTTGGAGCCTCTAATTGTTGTCTAATTCTATTTAACAGTGATCCCAGCAGTGTCTACACCAGCAACACACCAGTTTACTTATGGAACCACTGCTACACTTTCCTGTATGGTACTTGCTAGCCCTGGGGCAACATCAGTTTCCTGGTCCAAATACAATAGTCAGAATCAGTTAGTGGCTATCGATATGTCTGCCAATAACAACCTGAAATATCAAGGATCAACTGTAGAAACACCATCGTTGACCATATTGAACACGGTTTCTGGTGACGCAGGAAGATATGTATGCTCTGCTAAAAATGCTGTAGGAACTGGTAGTTCTGGCACTACAACATTAAAGATCACCGGAGGTTAGTTAACTATGTAATCAATAAAATCCTCATATATATATACAGTCAAACCTGATTAAACCGGACCCTGAATAAACCGGTTTCCTGTCCATTCCGACCGAAAATGACAGTCCCATATTTTTCCATTCAAAGTCTTTGTTAAAATACCCTTCGTAAACCGGACCCTGTGTATTCCGAATTCCAGTCTAATTATGAAGTCCCAATACTCCTAATTACATTAATTATTACCTGTCAAAACCGGTTTGTCTAATTAATTTTAATGATCGATATGCAATCAAAACATATTTGTTTATACAATATGGCTTTTCGTGATAATCAATTAGTCAGGTGTCCAACTGTGAACCTACAATCGTACAGTAGTGAGCTGTTTTATTTATTAAAACATTATACATGTTATAAACGTGTCAATTAAACGAAAAGACACACCGAATATATCTCGGATTGAACTTACGTTTTAACTTGGATAAACAAATTTAAATCGCGGAGTGAGAAATTCACATCGTGATTTCGAAATCCTGGGTTCCCTGTCATGAACCCCTAAACAAATGACCTTGATAATGAAAAACACCCGGCTGACAACATTCAATGGATATTGTGCACTGTACGACAACGTTTCGAAAGTGATGAAACGTTTGATAATATTCTGGCTTTTTAATCTGCCATCCCAACATTTTAAATTATTGATCATGGGAGTAAATCGAAACTCTCGTCTTACAATCCAAACAACGCGAGCATTATCATGATTATGATGCAAATGCAAACAATGAAAAACGAAGTGAAAGTGTTTTAATTTATCAGATATAATTTACAATCAGAGAGAACTTTTACATGAAAATGTCGGACGTCACAAGTCATTAACTTCCGGTCAAAGCGGAAACCTGAATAAACCGGCTCACTGTCCAAACCGGCCCTTTTTCATAGTCCCGTAGCCAGCTGGTTTATACAGGTTTTACTGTACCATGCTTAAAATGTTGATCTTCAGACTAAAAAAGACATCTTTCACCTGATTATTCCAACATCCTGCTTTAACCAACACATTTTAATGGTCTCAAAATATTCCTATCCTTTCAGAAAAAAAACTTGAGTTTTCCGACACCTTGTTTAATCCCACATTTTTTTCTGGTCCCCTAGTGTGTTGGATTACACAGGTTAGACTGTATTGCTTAAAATTTTGAACTCCAGATGGCCTTTTTGTCTAAAAAGACTCATAGTGGAGCGGCGGAGCAGACAATTTCAGAAATTTAAATTAACTAAATACCTCATGGACTTTTAATAGCTCGTTGGAAAGCTGAAATCGTGTACTTTTTGAAAATATGTGTCGTCAATATGAAAGCTGGTACCATTATGCCGAAAATCAAGGTCAAAGGTCATCACTTAAAAAATCCTATTTTCATCTCGAGAAACAATACCATTGATATTTTTCAAAATTAATAACCTATTCAATAAATTAAATGAGTATTACTATGTATCAATGTGTTAGTTCATACAACTTTGTTTTTTTATTTGGACTTGACGTCAAACGAACGTTATATTTAACTTTTTTGAAGGTAGTCCGTGGTATACAAATTTTAAAGCCTAATAAAAACCAGTAGCAAAATAACCTTGATATTCACCTCGACAAATAGCATTTCTTAAATACTTCAGGAAAAAAGTGTTTTAAAGAGTATCCGAAATGCATAGTTTATAAATAAAACAATAAAAATGTGCAGCCGTGCTAAATTTCCTTTCAGTTTTGAAGGATAAGACATGTCACTGAGTTTTCCTTAAGTGAACTTTCTCAATACAAGATACCTTTTGATATAATATAGATATTGGAGTGGTAAACTACACAATGAGAGCAAGCATTTTGTAGAAATTATTCAAACATTAAGACGTGAACGTTAATTTTGGTACTAGTATCTATGATGAGTTTAATTTCATGAAATTGAAACGTGGGACAAAAAACCCATAATAAACCAAAATAAAACTATCAAATATTGTAACAAAAACTATTTTCATGATATTTCATCTGTGTCATCAGCTATGTCAGCGGATACTGACTGGACATTATTACAATTTCCTACATTTTGGCAAAAACATAAATCAGTGCAGGGAAGACCCTGCTCCTTGCAAACACATACTTCCTGGCATGCTTTTTCCCCTTACACGAACAAATAAGATCTTGTAGAAAGTCTGATGCCATATGTCCTTCAAAGAAAACTGGCTCTAACTTGTCATTTTGTGCAGTTTTCCAACCAAAAGCACATGGGGAGCCATTATTTGGGTTGGCCAAATTTGCCGACACCAAAACTTTGCTTTGCCAGATTGCACGCAGTACGTGTTGTTTAAATACGGATTCACATGGCGGAAGCTTTATAAGACTTTTATCTTTATTGATAGCCAACTGATGTCTCAGCAAATTTAAATCGTTGTGACATTTCTTAAATTTGTACTTTGAGTCGTATAAAGCAGCAACAAACTCCCTAGCAGCAACTACCGCACTATCAACATCATCTTGTGTTAAGGCTACAAGATTACTGAAACGGCTTGGTTTTGATCTCAGGAGGTTGAATACTGACTTTTTACCGATTCCAAAAAAACTTGAAGTGGAATCACACCCACTCAGAGCATGAACGACCGGCAGAATACCGGTGACAACTGGGTCAATAGACGAAACAATGTCGTGAACTGGTATAAAACGTCTATTATCCTTCAAGCTACCTATTGAACCAGTTTGAACCCATAATTCTTTTGTATTTTTAAGCATTGGGTAGAAATGTTCTAGTTGGCAACATTGCTTCTGACATTTCCAATGATGCTTCGTCATTTGCAGGATAATAATCTCCAGAAATGTATACATTTTCCATTTTTTTTGTCTTAATATTGAGGCGGCTGCATAGAGTACATGCATATCGGTTTGTTCATTGGTTTTGGTGGAGCTACATGTACTCAAGTCGGCTTTTATCTCAAGCAATTCTAATTCTGCTTTGATGCTATTAGCTGCCTTAACAGCGTCGCCAATGGAAATGTCGCTAGCAAATACAATACTAGATTTACCTTGTCCTTGTTGAGCAAAAAATACAATTGCATCTTTGTAGTGCTTCTCAAGTTTAGCCTTAAGCTTGGAGGAATTACAGTAGGTCTTACTTAATTTATCAGGTAAAAAAGACTGGTACATTGTCAAGAGTGATGACAATAGAAGAGACTTTTTGTCACAAATGAGGTCTCTGTCTATTATTTCAACCACTCTTTCAAATGCCAAATCATACGCTGATTTATCATTTGATTTTGGTCTATATGCCAAGTATGTAGTCAGACATGCTGCATGATACACTGCTTTATGAGAAAATTCTCTTTCTCTATTCGATCAATCATTTCAGCGTCGCATGCTCTAATAGCAGCATCTTTAAGATTGGCTAACCGTTCAGCGGATGAAATGGTATGTAATGTTTTCACCCTTTTATGTGACATTTTGCGGCAAATAATACACTTTGATGTATCGAGATGGTGATCATAATTTCCAGGCACCAAAGAATTAGAGAAATCGTAATTTATATCTGGTGTTTCCTTTTCAGCTGAAGAACATGCTACTGCTTTTAAATTATGTTTACTTGTGTAGCTTTTAAAACATGATCTATGGTACCTAAATACGGGTAATTTACTAGATATTTCATTGCAGAACTCATCAAAAAATCTGAACAAATCATCACGTCTCTTTGCTGCAGCATTTATCAGGCTTTTTCTTCCAGATTCCGTTGATGTTATCAAATTTTCATCATCAACAGAATTGCAGATAATGCAATTGTCAACACCAACTTCCACTCTCCTTTTTTTAGCATTCGGAGGGACTAGTTTTAATGAGACTGATAAATTGTCCATTTGATGAAATAAGAAACAAATCAAACACACCTGAAAACCAAACAAACCCTACAATGATATTCACTTTTCCCGTTGAAATCAACAAAATCTAATACACAACAATACCAAACAATATAAATTAATCACAAAGCTTCGGAAATTACAAAATGAACAAGAAATATGCTTGAAAACGACTACAATCAACCTTCGAAAAATTGCTGAATGTTGGACTATAAATAGAAACCACAACAATGTCGGTAAATTTGTGACAAATATTCGGACTTCAAATCTCAATAAAAAGCCGATATTTAGTCAAATATTTATCTTATAAAGAATTTACTACAAAAAGTAAATCGAGTCGATTGAAGTATTATACGACGGCTTTATTGTTGTGACTTTAAAATACAACTATACTGCACGTGCAAATAATGCTAGGTGAAAAACGATGATTTTTCACTGTTATTTTCAACCATTTTCAGATGCATTGTGCTCTCCATATAGGACTTTTTAAAAATGCTCTTAAATTGTATGAAGTTCAAGAATAACTATATTTACCAATTTCGTTCACAAATTATTTTTTAGAACGTGTTTGATATGAAATATGAGTACCGAATCAGCAGTGGGGTATACGATGCAAGTTGGGTAACGTCAGTTAAGGCTATTTTTAACGTCATTTGTACCACATTTTATTTTGACGACAAACATTTTTCAGAAGTTGAATAATCGATAGACATTTTAAGCCATTAAAATCCCATGTGGTATTTAGGTAATTTAAACTCGTTAACTAAGCGACTTTTTTAACTTTCGCCGCTCCACTATCATCCGTGATGCTCAAAACAATAAAGGCCAAAATAGAAAGAATTAAGTTCTGAAATGTTTTGCCAAATGCAGCTAAAATTATCTATTCCTAGCATAGAAAATCCTTAGCATGATTTTGGTTTACACTATTTCTGGTTTACCTGTTTGATTATTGATTAAAAATCTGAAGGAATTAATATGAAAAAGACAGGCAGTACTGGTTTTAGCAAGGAAGGAAATTATACCCTTACATATTTATATATTCATCAAAGAAAAATGCAGAAACTGTAACATATAAGTTCAATAACTGTTAAAAAAGACATGTACTTGAAAACACAATGTGTTAACCAAAAACATATGATTTGATTGATTTTTGGTGTTCTAACATGTTTAACACCACTTTTAAGCACCATATTTAGGCTTTTTTGTGGTGGTTATTATACCCCCGCTTTGAAAAAAAGGGGGTATACTGTTTAACCTCTGTCTGTCCTTCTGTCAGTCCGTCCGTCCCATGAAAATTTTTCGTCACATTTTTCTCAGGAACTACACTATCAGGATTTCTGAAATTTGGTTTCAGGCTTGATATAAGTCAGCTATACTGTGTGATGCGTTTTCAGATTCATCACACAACAACTTCCTGTTTACCGAACACTTGTATCATTTTTACACCTGATAGCCAAGTTGAAATAATTGTTCGTCACATTTTTCTCAGGAACTGCACTACCAGGATTTCTGATATTTGGTTTCAGACTTGATATAAGTCAGCTATACCTTGTGATGCGTTTTCAGATTCATCACTCGACAACTTCCTGTTTACCGAACACTTACCATTTTACATTTTTACACCTGATAGCCAAGTTGAAAATTTTTCGTCACATTTTTCTCAGGAACTGCACTAACAGGATTTCTGATATTTGTTTCAGACTTGATATAAGTCAGCTATACCGTGTGATGCGTTTTCAGATTCATCACTCGACAACTTCCTGTTTACCGAACACTTACCATTTTACATTTTTACACCTGATAGCCAAGTTGAAAATTTTTCGTCACATTTTTCTCAGGAACTGCACTACCAGGATTTCTGAAATTTGGTTTCAGGATATATATAAGTCAGCTATACTGTGTGATGCGTTTTCAGATTCATCACTCGATAACTTCCTGTTTACCGAACACTACTATCATTTTACACATGATGGCCAAGTTGAAAATTTTCGTCGCATTTTTCTCAGGAACTACAATGCCAGGATTTCTGAAATTTGGTTTCAGGGTTTATATAAGTCAGCTATACTGTGTGATGCGTTTTCAGATTCATCACTCGGCAACTTCCTGTTTACCGAACACTTACATATTTTTAAACTATTAACATTATCCACTTGCGGCGGGGGTATCATCAGTGAGCAGTAGCTCACAGTTACACTTTTTTTTTATTGGTAAACATGGTAGAGGAAACCGGAGTGCCTGGAGAAAACCACAGACCTTTGATACGAAAACTGATAATTCTAGTCAATTAAAATTGGAGTCGAGTGTACCCACACAAGCGGTGTTCGAACTCACAACCTTAGTTTGACTGGCTAGTGATTACAGTAGTAACTACATGGCCACTGTGGCCCCCCAAAAACATATGTACAGTATGAGGTGTGATGGTAATGAGACTAGAAAGATAATTCTTGTGATATGGAAATGGGCAATCATTGTTCAGAAGATCAACAAGGTCAATAAAGATGCAATTCTGCGAGCTTTCTGTTTTAATTCATTATAGAATTTGTAAAACAAATTAAAAAGCTGTTAAAAGACTGTTTTAATGTTGACACAGATTTTATAATGATTTAAACATTCAATATAATTTTTTGCTAATCCAATCTTTGATTTTTTTATGCCACATTTATGTGCATTATGTTTTCTGGTCTGTGCCTCCCTTCGTCTGTCTGGCTTTCTGTCTGTTCATATTTCCATTCATTTGTTCGTTTTTTCAGGTTTAAATTTTTTGGTCAAGGCATTTTTTGTTAGGATATATTCAAAACTTAAACATGTCTTAAGTAATACAAAGATTACGTTCAGTGGAATCGGATGGTACCACTTTGTGACGTTAAACCCTGATAATACTATACCCTGAAATTAACTCTAGGAATTAATGCATGGTTTTTATTAGGCTGGGTTACCTGGAGACCATCTTATATTAGCACTTGAACCTGAGGCAGCATTTATATATTGTCAATATTTAGAGGTCAAAAGACTAAAATCATTATAGAGTTTTTACCCCAATTTCACAGTCCACTGAGTGAGTGGGGTATCCGTGTACTATGGATACATTCTAAATATTACTCTTTCAATTGTGCACATTCCATAAGGTTTCATAACATGATTTTTTTCCAATTTCAGCTCTCCCAAAGGTAACCATACCACAGCCTGCATATTCTATTAGCATTGGTAACCAGATCACTTTGGGATGTGCAGTTTCCGCTACACCAAAAGAAACTGCTGTCTTTTGGACCAGACAATATCCCAACGCTGGTGAAACAACCATATCAAAGGTCAATTCTGCCAAATATCTAGGCCAGACAGTCAGTTCACCATCTTTGATTATCCTGAATACTGATTTTAATGATATAGCTAATTACCGGTGCTACGCTACAAATGCAGTCGGTACTAGTTCCAGTCAACCCACCAGTCTCAATGTCTTAGGAAGTAAGCATTATATTCATGTGATCTACATTTTATGGTATTTTTTATTATGCCTCGTTTATGGGCATTATTTTTTCTGGTCTGTCTGTCTATTCGTCCATCCGGATGTCTGTCTGTCCCACTTCAGGATAAAGTTTTTGGTCAAGATAGTTTTTGTTGCAGTTGAAGTCCAATCAACTTGAAACTTAGTATACATGTTCCCTATGATATAATTTTTCTAATTTCTATGACAAATTAGAGTTTTAATCCCATTTTCACAATCAACTGAACATAGAAAATGATAGTGCGATGGGGGCATCCGTGTACTATGGACACATTCTTGTTTTTTATTATAAATTTATTGTGATTGCTTGGATTACATATACGTAACAGCAATACAGTCAAATAATAGTTTCAAAATGAGCCTTATTGGAAATGTTGCAAGTTTAAGCTGGACATGGCATGAAACGATTGGAGAGTCTATTGAACTGAAAAAAAAATGCTTTCATTTTAAGCAACTTAAGAACAGTGCCCATGAACTAACTTATTCTTTCTGATCAATTAGTAAAGCACAAAGAAAAATTCTGACAAATCAATGCAGTTCTAGACTTATTTATTCCAAACTTTAAAAAATTAAATTAGTTGGATAAAAAGTTCAGTGGTCATCATGAACCTTTTGGTACAAATCCAAATAAGTAATTAAGGCAGTTTGGTGCTGCAAGCTAAGTTGTCAATGAAATTCTAGACTTTATTACATAACCTTAATTTGTAATACTCTTCTTGATGGTACATATATACAGATATTACAAAACAATAATGTAAGAGATTTATCTCAACATTTGGATTTGAATTTGTAATTATTTGTACAAATAGTAATAATGTAGATAGTCTTAGAACAACAACACTTTAGGGACTGCTGCAGAAAATTTATTGATCGACATGTTTCAGTGTCTAGGGCACCGTCATCAGGATAAAAACAATACATAAAATCATGTTGAAGTACAAAATCGGGTTGTTGAAATTTAAACGTCACAATGTTACAATGGTAAGTAAAGTTATTAATAGCAACGTACTGAAAGTGAAAGTTCATTGTAAGTATGTAAATAAACTAAAAAAAGAAATTAAAAATAAAATGTTTTTGTTGTCACTTTCACTTTCAGTACGTTGCTATTAATAACGTTACTTACCATTGTAACATTGTGACGTTTAAATTTTATTAAACATGATTTTATGTATTGTTTTTATCCTGATGACGGTGCCCTAGGCACCGAAACATGTCGAACAATAAATTTTCTGCAGCAGTCCCTAAAGTGTTTTTGTTATAAGACTCTCTACATTTTATGTTTTTATCATAACGACCCTGCATACCCTCGGGTATCCACTTTATGGACTCTACCGTACTACAGACTCACCAGGCGTTGGTTCACTTTCGTTTGTAATTAAATAGTAATAATTTACATTAGAAATCTCCTGTTCATATGAAGTGTTTTTGATGTTAATCATGTTAATTGTCAAAAAAATTGTAGCAGTGAAACAAAAAGCTTGAAGAATTTTCTCAAATTATTTAGTTTTAATCTTATTTTTTTAATTTTTTTTTCTCAGGTATTCCAGAAGTTGTAATTCCACTTAATCAGTACTCCGTAGACTATGGTAGTTCGGCAACTATACCATGTACCGTCACTGCCAATCCAACTCATACCAGTGTTCAGTGGAAAATAATTGTAAATGGACAGGAACAAAATGTTGATATGCAAAATGATAAATATTCCGGTGGAACTGTAAATTCACCATCTCTAGTTATTGCAAATGTTCAACATGGAGATGAAACATTTTATATTTGTACTGCATCCAACAGTGTTGGAGAAGGGAGGAGTAATCAGACCTTTTTGAATGTTGGAGGTAAGATTATTTCTGTTAACTGTAAATTCATAAATTATTGTGCGCATTTATTATTGCGATTTTGTCATTTTAGACTTAAATGCGATTTTTATTTTTACGATTTTGAGAAAAATACTGTTTAATTCATATAAAACATTTCAAAATGTGAGTTTAAATTATTGCGTTTACAACTCTGACGCATTTTTCGCAATAATATAAACCTCGCATTAGTTTCTGAATTCACAGTATTTAATTTGTGGACAGCAGGCTTAACTCATTTTCTTAGGAAGGCACATTTGCCATGATTACTGTAAATTTTGAAACTACTACAAATTTAGAAATTATTACAAGGTTTTACTATTTTGAAAAATGCTACTGGGTCACATTTTAATGATTAAAGAACTCACATTTGAATATCTTATACATGTACGTATATCTGTATGTCATGTGTGTTGATTTTCCTGAAATAGCAATATCATTCATTATTGCTTTTTTAGTCCATTCTTCCAAAATTGCAATAATGAATTATGCATACAATATTTTCTAAATGTACATTTTAGTACAGTTATTTCGTGGAGTGTTCAAAATTTAAGTAACCTAAAATCATGAATATTGAAAATGTGTCCAATATGTCCATAATAATCAAATTTTGTACATATTTGTCATGATTATCATGATTATGATGACTAAGATATGATGCTGTGGAGATGTGGTTATTGAGTCTTTCACTGTGACTGTTTTTATTTTAATATATTTTTCAGAAAAAGTTTGTAAATTATACTGTTCCAATGGAGGTAACCTCAATGAAGTAGGACAGTGTGTTTGTGTAGGGGGCTGGACAGGGACAAATTGTGATGGTAAGAATACTCAGCAGTTAAGAAAGAGATAGGAGAAAGATATATCAGAGGGATATTCAAACTTATAAATAAAAAATAAACTGACTATTAATGCCATATGGCTTAGAAAAAAAGAAAGACCAATAGACAAACAATAGTACACAAACACAACTTAGAAAACATAAGTCTAACCAACACAAACCCCACTTAAAAACTCTGGGTGGTCTCAGGTACTCCAGAAGGGTGAAAAGATCTTGCTTCACATGTGGCACCCATCATGTTACTGACATGTTAGTACAACAACATGATGTAATTATTAATTGTAATCATTTTGTAATCATTTGTACCAAATTTAACTTGTGATTATTCTGCCTGTAATGGGCTTCTTTAATTGACAATAAAATATATTTGATTTGATTTGATTTGAGTACAACCTTGGTAATAAGTCTAATTTGGTAAGTCACATTCCTGAAAAGGGGAAGATGAACATCATAATCAAGTGTGAACTTTCTACTTATTTTTCAGTTTCCCCATGTCAACGTCATAACTGTGGAGGTGAAGTGTGCAGTGTTACAGATGCTGGACAAGTCTCTTGTGGATGCTGTAATGGTAATTTGTTTTCTACATTTATTGGCTTTTAGATAGGTTTAGATTGACACAAATTGAGCAAGAGTTACTTCCCTTATATCACCATGTTGGGGCCCACTTACCTTCACAAGTCAATCAAATTCAACTTGTTATACTGATTGCTAGACTTAAGAACCATTTTCTGAACAATTTTTATACGACCACAAAAAATATTTTGCGTTGTTTAATGCTATCATGTCGTTGTCTGCGTCTGTGTCGTCTTCCGAAGACGCATTTAGTGTACGGACAATTACTTTAGTTTAAGTGAATGGATCTCTATAATTTTTCAACATGAACGTTCAATACCACTTAAGGAAGCTTGGGATTGATTTTGAGGGTTATGGTCCCAACCGTTTAGGAAAAAGCATTTTTGTAGTTTACAGATAATAACTTGTGTTTAAGTGTATGCATCTCTCTGAAATTATTCCATAAGTTTCCATACCACAAAGGGATGGTTGAGATCAACTTTTTTTTTGGGGGGGGAGGGGGGTTATGGCTCAAACCATTTAGAAATTAGGGGCAAAAAAGGGGGACAAACTAGTTTTTTTTCTGGTTAATGGACAATTAAGACAATTTAAAAGCATTGTAAGGGAGGTAATTCATATACATTTAAAATACAATGTTGTGTATGTTTGGATTTACCTCCCTTACACTACTTGTAAATTATGTATAAAGAAATGTCAGGTTTTGGACTTGAAAAAGAAAAGGGGAATCAATAGGCAACAGCATAGAGTTTTGCTTCAAAGCAAAAAAGGGGGTAAACATTAAATATTTTTTTTAGGGGTGGGTTTTGGGAGAGGTCAATTCACAACAGTATAGTGTATTGCACAAAACAAAAAAGGGGAGGTTTGCCTTCTTTTTATTTTTTGGAGGGGGGGGGGTAATTCACAACAGCATAGTGAATTGCACAAAAGCAAAAAATATAAATTCAAATCATATAACCAATTCAAAGTTCTTTGACTACAGTTATTCTGTGTCCGAAACCTATTATGTGTCAAATATTTGATTACAATCCAAATTCAGACCTGTATCAAGCACCAATATTGTGACCATTGTTGTCCCAACTGTTTAAGGTTGAACCTCTTCAGTCGTATCCAGCTGTACTCAGCAAAGCACGTTATTATTTCTAGCTGCCTGCTCTCATTTCTATAACCTAGTTAGGATATCTTGTCAGAATTGTGTGTAACTCATGTTTAAAATAAATTTGGTTAGTTATATATAATAATGACCTCCAAATCTATGGTCAAGGGAGTTAATTCAAACTCAAATTATATCATTTCAAAACTATCTATTGCAGTAGCTCATGTATGCTCAAACCATTTAGAAATTAGGGGCAAAAAAGGGGGACAAACTAGTTTTTTTCTGGTTAAATTTAATGGACAATTAAGACAATTTAAAAGCATTGTAAGGACGGTAATTCATATACATTTAAAATACAATGTTGTGTATGTTTGGATTTACCTCCCTTACACTACTTGTAAATTATGTATAAAGAAATGTCAGGTTTTGGACTTGAAAAAGGAAAGCGGGATTAATAGGCAACAGCATAGTGTATTGCTTAAAAGCAAAAAAGGGGGTAAACATTAATATTTTCTTTAGGGGTGGGTTTGGGGAGAGGTCAATTCACAACAGTATAGTGTATTGCACAAAAGCAAAAAAGGGGAGGTTTGCCTTTTTTTTTGGGGGGGGGGTTAATTCACAACAGCATAGTGAATTGCACAAAGCAAAAAATATAAATTCAAATCATATAACCAATTCTAAGTTCTTTGACTACAGTTATTCTGTGTCCGAAACCTATTATGTGTCAAATATTTGATTACAATCCAAATTCAGACCTGTATCAAGCACCAATATTGTGACCATTGTTGTCCCAACTGTTTAGGGTTGAACCTCTGCAGTCGTATCCAGCTGTACTCAGCGAAGCAATTTATTATTTCTAGCTGCCTGCTCTCATTTCTATAACCTAGTTAGGATATCTTGTCAGAATTGTGTGTAACTCATGTTTAAAATAAATTTGGTTAGTTATATATAATAATGACCTCCAAATCCGTGGTCAAGGGAGTTAATTCAAACTCAAATTATATCATTTGAAAACTATCTATTGCAGTAGCTCATGTATGTATGGAAGTGCAACTTTTAGATCATCATTATTATAAAACTGGTTCAACAATTCTTTAAGGGGACTTTAAATGACTGTGGGCAAGGAAACATTATAATAGCTATTGATTTCTAAAGTGATTAGAAAAAAAAAGACATAATTGATTAATGCATGTTGCAATTCAATGTTTATTCTGTAAATTCAGAAATTATTGCAAGGTTTTTATTATTCTGAAAATTGCGAGAGTTATAAATGCAATAATGTAAACTTGCATTTTGAAATATTTTATATGCACTAAACAGAATTTTTCTCAAAATTGTAAAAAATAAAATTGCATTTAAGTCTAAAACGACAAAATCGCAATAATATATGCATGCAATAATTTCTGAATTTGCAGTATATATAATTAAGATCTCCAAAACTGGCCAAGGGAGTTAACTCAAACTCAAACTACATAATTTGAAAACTATCTATTGCAGTGCTCATGTATGTATGGAAGTGCAACTTTTAGATTATCATTTTTATAAAACTGGTTTACCAAATCTTTAAGTGGACTTTAAATAAATGTGTGCAAGGAAACATTAATGTATTGATTTCTATAGTGATTAGAAAAGACAAGACATTATTGATTTATGTTGTGATTCAATGTATATATTAAGTAATGTATTGGAAATGTAGAAGTTGTTGGCTTGTAATTTTAATCGTCTATTTTATTGGGAAGCATTTTTCCCATAGGAAGGATAGTTTCAGTCATAATGCAGACATTCAAAATTATTACAAAATACACAGAATTTCACTCAGTTGCATGATCTTTTTTTAGTAGCATGAGGGTCTTGAAGAGTAATCATTGAATAAGACATTCGTTCAAAAAATATCTTACAGCCGATTGCATTGAATGTGTAGAAAAAGTTGATATCTTTAGTTAGCTTGCTTTTTGCTAGCTGAACCCTGAAGTCATTATTAGGTCAGGTATACTACCCTCCTTTCGAAGTAGCCTAGTACTACAGACAGATAGACATGATAGATTTGTCTGTCTGACTAGTCTACTCTAAAAGGAGGGTAGATTACCTAACCTAATAATGACTTTACAGTTCAGCTAACAAGAAAGCTAACCAAAGATATTAAATTTACCTATGCAATCAATGCAATCAGCTGTAAAATGATCAAAATAGATACTATTGTTGAAAAAAAATGTTCTGCAATTTAATTTAAATTTAGATGAAGTAACAGTTAGGTCTGTATGAATTTTTCAGTTGACCCATGCAGTTTGATAAATTGTAATAATGGAACCTGCAAAGTTGATCCAACAACTAAACAAGCATACTGTGATTGTATTGGTAACTTCATTGGAAGAAACTGTGAAAGTAAGGAATTCTACTAAAAAATAATTATATAAGGATATGTGTGTTATGATTGTCATGGAGACAATTTCTGGTATTCATTAAGGACCAAAGCACAAAATTGTAAACAACAATTGCTATTGAAAAAAAATAAAAATATCAAAGTCACAGAATTTCACTCAATTGCATGATCTCTTTTAGTAGCATGAGTCTTTCTCGATCATTATTGTAATGTTTAATAAATGACATGCATTCGTTCAAAAAACATCTTTCATATGTAATTACATAAAAAGGTTTGAAATTATCAAGATACCGTAGATATTATTATTCTTAAAAATTTAATTTAAATTTAGTCTATATATTTTTTAGCTGTCCCATGTGGTTTGATAAATTGTAATAATGGAACCAGCAAAGTAGATCTAACAACTAAACTTTATTAGACTTTTCCAGATTGCTTATAGTTATACCTGTAAAAGATTTATAATAAGAAAAATGGGGGTCAATTTGGGCAAAATTTTTTACAGCATTCAAATGAATAAAACCAGGGGATTCCTAAAATCTGACAAAAATTCCAAAATATGACACGCAAACATCCTTAAATAGTCCAGTATCCTTATGGTATTCAATACTCCCGATTATCCCTATTTTGTGCATTTTTCCTTTGATCTTTTTTTTGGATAAATTTTCATATCATGTCAATCGCGTGAGATGGAAAATTATTTTTTTAAAACCAAGGAGGCACGTGGCGTTGCTAATGAAATTGACATGAAATAGACAATGTCGTCATAGGTAAAATAGTGATAAACAGATTATCATTGGTCATCTCAACTCGATTGCTTTTCTCGCTTTCGCCATACCGGCTCAAGCGAGAAAATCAATCTCGTTGAGATAACCAATGATAATCTAGAAGTATAGATCACATTACATTGAAATGCGCAGTTTAATGTTATATTTGAACTTTTACAAACTCTAATTCTTAAATCTTCATTATCTTTCTCTCATACTTAAATTTAAAATGGCAATTTACATGTGATATTGAAAAAATTATATTGAATCGAAAGTAAAAGGTGACTTATTGGTCCATTTGGTCAGGTGTATTTTGTAAGTCTTAATATTTTTTGTACAAATATATATATTTATTTTGATTTACAAATATCATTATAATAAACAATTTACTGACACCCTTACTAAATTTTTACTGATTTTAGTCTCTCCTTGTGACAACCCTGCCTCTAGGTGTTTCCACGGTGGTAGTTGTACATTATTGGCAGATGGAAATATCAAATGTAGCTGTTCTGATGGATTCTCAGGTGATCGGTGTGAATGTAAGTACTAGGATTAGAAATTATAGATTCTCAGGTGATTGTGTGAATGTAAGTACTAGGATTAGAAATTATGGATTCTCAGGTGATCGTTGTGAACGTAAGTACTAGGATTAGAAAATATAGATTCTCAGGTGATCAGTGTGAACGTCAGTACTAGGATTAGAAATTATAGATTCTCAGGTTATCCGTGTGAATGTAAGAACTAGAATTAGAAATGATGGATTCTCAGGTGATCGGCGTGAATGTAAGTACAGGGATTTGAAGTGATGGATTCTCAGGTGATTGTCGTGAATGTAAGAACTAGAATTAGAAATAATGGTTTCTCAGGTGATCAGTGTGAAAGTAAGTACTAAGATTAGAAATTATGAAATCTCAGGTGATCGGTGTGAATGTAAGAACTAGGATTTGAAATTATGGATTCTCAGATGATCGGCGTGAATTTAAGAACTAGAATTAGAAATTATGGATTCTCAGGTGATCGGCGTGAATGTAAATACAGGGATTTGAAATGATGGATTCTCAGGTGATCGTCGTGAATGTAAGAACTAGAATTAGAAATTTTTGATTCTCAGGTGATCAGTGTGAACGTAAGTACTATGATTAGAAATTATGGATTCTCAGGTGATCGGTGTGACCGTAAGAACTAGGATTAGAAATTATTGATTTTTAGGTGATCAGTGTGGATTAGAAATTTTGGATTCTCAGGTGATCAGTGTGAACATAAGAACTAGGATTCAGATTAGAAATTGTTAGGTTATCAGTGTGAACGTAAGAACTCATTTTCAGAAATTATGGATTCTCAGGTGATTGGTGTGAATGTAAGTACTAGGATTAGAAATTATAAAACTGAT
Organism: Mytilus galloprovincialis; assembly: GCF_965363235.1. Taxonomy (NCBI): domain Eukaryota; kingdom Metazoa; phylum Mollusca; class Bivalvia; order Mytilida; family Mytilidae; genus Mytilus; species Mytilus galloprovincialis. The sequence goes on from NC_134849.1 coordinate 45,370,866, forward strand.
ATTGTTTTATGCGATTGGTTTCAATTGATGCAGCTTTCCACTCATGATTTCTTATAATAGTGCTGTCTTGCATAAAAAATATAAATCTTTTTATGTTTTGCATGAAAAATTGAAACATCCTGAACTTTCAAATTGTATATATTTACCGTGCAATCAAAAATCTAGTTTCAGAACTAAAACTTATGTCTGAAATTATTTTCTTATTCCAGATTTGATAAAGGAATGATACAAAATTAAAATAACTTCATAAGGCCAGGATTTTTTAATTTGTTGGTTTACAGATCTGCCGACCCAATTTTGCTGATTTCCATAATAAAAATAAAATTGACTTTTCGTGCTTTATTATTGCCGCCGACCCTAACAAATGCATTATCCCTGAAAAATAATTAAAATATTCTTTTTCATGAAATGAAATGCATTAAACACTAACAAAATTGATAACACTTTCTGTTGTGAAAAAAAAACTTCCAGTGTACATTTCTAAAAATAGACAAATCAATTATAACTGACCTTGAAATGTCGTTTGCGCAAATAATTTTGCAGAACGAAACCTGTGTTTAAAACCGATTACACAATAAGTTTGTTTCCCTTATTTATCAGTCCGTAAGATGTATCATCTCATAGAAATAGACTTGTCCAAATGTGGACAGGTGGAAAACATCAAATAAAGTACTGAATATTAACAAATCATTTGGAATTTTCTTGTTTCATAGATAAAAAAAAATATCGTTCATTGGTAAAAAACGAGAATTCATGACAACAGATTGACCCAATATTCTCGTTTTTCCAGTGGACGAGTCTATTACATTTTTGACACGTGTGTTCAAACTTATTTTCGTACAACGTTTTTACATTTTTTACTTTATCAGTTTTCGTGCTTGAAGATCATTATTCACCAAGTTTTCTGGAATTGATTAAGAGCTACGCGAATCTGTTTTTCTTGTTTGTGAAATGACGATTTAATTTCGTCTTTGTCCGTGCAACCCCCCCCCCCCCCCCCTCCCCTTTTTTTACAGGAAATGATTAGACAATTTCATACGATGTTTATGACAGTTGAGCAATAATATTTCATCAAACTAAAATTTAAGAAATGATGACAAAAAAGCATAAGAAACATATTATTAGAAAGGTGAAATATATATTTATTTTGCATATTTTTCTGGCTTGAAAATTTTTTTTTTTTCCCTGACCGACCGACCCGACTTTTTCATGGGGAAAATCCGTAAACCAACAAATTAAAAAAACCTGACCTAATATCCTGTTTTATACTAGGTCTATGTACAGAGTTGAATTTTAAAGTGCACGATGTAACATTGCATAGGTAGAAATATCATAATATAACTACTCAGATACAAAACTTTTCCAAATTTAAAGTCTTTGGATTTCAGTTGATAGCACCTGCCACATGCCAGATACAAACTCACAACCTCAGTTTTTGCAAGCATAATACAGTAGTTAGACTACTTGAAATAGCCCACTTGGCCAAGGAGGCCATTTTAAAAACTGAAAAAGTTTTAACTCCCCAAAAATGGATCATTTTCTGTAATAATAATTTCATTTTTTATTTAGTCAGTGCATGTAGAAGTGGAGCTATAAATTGTGGTCCTGGTACATGTTATACAGCTAATAGGACTGGATATTGTGACTGTCCTCCAGGATTCTTAGGTGATAGATGTCAAAGTGAGTATGATACTACAAATTACAATATAAAATAAGGAGATGTGGTATGAGTGCTAATGAGACAACTCTCCATGGAGACACTGTAACATGAGGACCCTATGTAGCATTAAGACATGATGTACCATGGAGACACTATAACATAAGGACACTGTAGCATTAAGACATGCTGTACCATGGAGACTCTAGCATAAGGACACTATGTAGCATGAAGACAGGATGTACCATGAAGAAACTCTAGCATAAGGACACTATGTAGCATGAAGACAGGATGTACCATGAAGAAACTCTAGCATAAGGACACTATGTAGCATGAAGACATGATGTACCATGGAGACACTCTAACATAAGGACACTATGTAGCATTAAGACATGATGTACCATGGAGACACTCTAACATAAGGACACTATGTAGCATGAAGACATACTGTACCATGGAGACACTCTAACATAAGGACACTATGTAGCATGAAGACATACTGTACCATGGAGACACTCTAACTTGAGGACACTGTGTAGTATTAAGACATGATGTACCATGAAGACACTCTAGCATAAGGACACTATGTAGCATGAAGACATGATGTACCATGGAGACACTCTAACATAAGGACACTATGTACCATGAAGACATGATGCACCATGGAGACACTCTCAGTGTAATATAAGGACACTATGTAGCATGAAGACATGTAGTTCTTTGATACACTAACAAAAGTACATTATCTAGCATCATGACATGCTGTACCATGGAGACACTCTAACTTAAGGACACTATGTAGCATGAAGACATACTGTATTATGGAGTCACTCTAACATAAGGACACTATGTAGCATGAAGACATAATGTACCATGGAGTCACTCTAACATAAGGAGACTATGTAGCATGAAGACATGGTGTACCATGGAGACACTCTAACATAAGGACACTATGTAGCATGAAGAAATGATGTACCATGGAGTCACTCTATCATAAGGACACTATGTAGCATGACGACACATAGTTTGAAGACACTAACTAAAGGACACTATCTAGCATGGTGACATGCTGTACCATGGAGACACTAACATAAGGACACTATGTAGCATGAAGACTTGAAGTACCATGGAGACACTAACAGAAGGACACTATATAGCATGAAGACAGGCTGTACCATGGAGACACTCTAACATAAGGACACTATCTAGCATGAAGACATGATGTACCATGGAGACACTCTACCATAAGGACACTATGTAACATAAAGACATGCTGTACCATGGAGACACTCTAACATAAGAACACTATATAGCATGAAGACAGGATGTACCATGGAGACACTCTAACATAAGGACACTATGTAGCATGAAGACATGATGTACCATGGAGACACTCTACCATAAGGACACTATGTAACATAAAGACATGCTGTACCATGGAGACACTCTAACATAAGGACACTATATAGCATGAAGACAGGCTGTACCATGGAGACACTCTAACATAATGTAGCGGGCAGGGGCTTTAAATGCTTCAACCCAAGAGTTTTTACTCAAATTTTATGAGTAGTTTGTAAATTACAAAGTCAGTATGACAAGATATGAGCTGGTCAGTATAATATAGGCATTTGCTAAAAGTCACATAAATAAGTTTCTATATTTTATTCATTTCAAGAATCATATGTTTTTATTTATTCAAGATATGACAAGAATCTTTTCAGTATAATACATGTAGTAATTTATCTCTACACTCAAGAGATATTTTCTTATTTATCTCTACACTCAAGAGATATTTATTAATTTATCTCTACACTCAAGAGATATTATGTTGGTGTGTCAGAAAAATACATAAAAAGGCTGAGTTCTGCTATCTTACTAAGAAAATAAATTTCCTAAGAGAAAATCCTAACTTCAAGTGAATTTAACCAGAATACCTCTTTCTGACATTTTTGTATATAGTTGTAACTGATACCTCACCAGTTACATAAAAAATGTTTATTATTAGTAGTTATATTTAGAACCTTTCCTGAATAACTAACAATGAAATACAGTTTATACCATACATAAACTGTATTGTTTATTATAATTTCCAGACCTTTAGGAAATTATCCCTTACTTGTCAAATGTTTTCCTATTTAATCCTATTTATTACAAAAAGACAACGTTAACAGTAAACATGAACTTCAATGAACAATTTCAATAATCCTAACTTTTAAAAGATAAACTAGAAATAAAGCTCTAAAGAGTCTGCTAAAATGAAATATTCCTTTTAAACTTTGAAAACGCTAACTTTACTATTTTCCTTTACAATTTAACCTTTTAAAAAAATGAAGTTTCTAAGAAAAATTAACCATTTTGACTAAAATAATTTACCAGCAAATAAAATACTAACTGTAATAAACAAAATTTTGAGCAGAACTGACGACTAGCGTCGAAATTACGCCAATGTTGTATTGTTGGCAAAGATGGAAAATCGTTGGATTGTTGGATCGCACGCTTGCCGTCCAACTAAATTTTTGAATTCTTAAATAAATTACAAAAATCACAATATACAATTTTAGTAACCTTTATATAAGAAACAAAGTTTGCATGGTACTAAACAAATCTCTATGGTAACTAAAAATACAACAATATATACAGCGCCCCCGGAAGTCACAATACATAAACAACATTGCGAAAAGTTATGTGTGTCACCGGCGGACCAAAATGACAAATAGCAAGGATAGTGAGCATTAACATCTGCAAAACATTGAAGATGTTGACTACAAATACTAAAAGGAATTACAAGAAGTATGTGAAAACAGTTGCCAACACGTAAAAATAGTGTTTTTATTGAACAATCGTCCCAAGTGACACATGGGTTCTACTCCGCATGTCAATACATTTCATTCATAAATTCTAGCACAGGTGTGTGGAATTTACTACGATTTACTACGATCTACTACAGTTGCTACAATTGGATCTTCACAAAAATACAAGACATACAGTTGGATTATTCAGTGGATTATTACTGTGAACTGGTAAATTATAACATGAACTTCAACTGGTTTATCAAATATATGCAAATGGCAGTAATTCAATATTTCTACAAGAATCATAATCTTATAAATGTTCTAACTTTACTTTATTAAATGTTAATTAAAACTTATTTGCTTCAATTATCATATGTTCCAGACTACGTAGTATAATACAATTTATTTCACACAGTTACTGTTTCCTACATAATAACTTTCATAAAAAATACAGAATATTAAACAGTATATGCTTTATTAGTACCAATTTAAAACATACATCAAAAATATCTTACATGTCTATGTACTAGACTTACATGTCTATAACACATCACAATAAAATACATGTACCCTAGTCTTCGTACTCTCCAATAAGGACACTATAGCATGACAACATGATGTACCATTGAGACACTCTAACATAAGGACACTATATAGCATGAAGATATGATGTACCATGGTGACACTCTAACATAAGGACACTTTGTAGCATGAAGACATGATGTACCATGGAGACACTCTAACATAGGGACACTATGTAGCATGAAGACAGGATGTACCATGGAGACACTTTAAAATAAGGACACTATTTTGCATGACAACATGATGTACCATGGAGACACTCTAAAATAATGACACTATTTTACATGATGACATGATGTACAATGGAGTCATTCTAACATAATGACACTATTTACCATGAAGATATGTACCATCGAGTCACTCTAACATAATGACACTATGTAACATGAAGACATATAATGTACCATGGAGACCCTCTAATATAAGGACACTATATAGTATGAAGACATGAACATGTGATTTCATGATTTTGCAAAAGTCAGCATACAAACTAATTGAAATAGTCTAATTCGTTGAACACCTAAATTCATAGTTCATCTGTATCCTGGAAAAACCATGAAATTTGGTATCTGAACAACAATAATAATATATCCACAGTAAATGATGTTAAGAGGTTACAAGCTTGTCCAGTTAAGTTTGATCTTTTAAAAATTATTTATGTTTTAGATGATCCTTGCTCAGGTGTAGATTGCAGTGGTAATGGACAGTGTCAGTTTAACAGAACAACTGGACAGGCTATGTGTATGTGTAATGGACAATTTAGTGGAAAGTCTTGTGAAAGTGAGTTCTTAACTAAACTAAGATTTTACACAATAAAGCACAAATATATGAAATCTTTCTTTTTTTATTATCAAACGTTCATCTTGCAGTGATTACTATGTAGTCTATTAGGGGCATTCACAAGAAAATGATTAGATGCAAAAAGAAGGACATTGTCCTGAATCTCCTGACAGGGAATCAATAAGTCAAGTAACATTTTTTATATTTGATACTTGTTTATACTGAGCTAAAGTTGAGTACTGTAAGTTCAGAAATTAATGCAAGGTTTTTATTATTGCGAAAAATGCAACAGAGTTGTAAACACATTAATTTAAACCCTCATTTTGAAATATTTTATATGAATTAAATATGATTTTTCTCAAAATGGTAAAAATTAAAGGACATTTACATGATTTAAGCTTAAAATGGCAAATTCGCAATAATAAATGCACGCAATAATTTCTGAATTTACAGTATTTAATGAAAAAAAGAAGATGTGATGATATGATTGCAATATGACAACTGTTCACAAGAGAACAAACAACACAGAAATTAACAAATATAGGTCACCATAAGACCTTCAACAATGAACAAAGCCCATTATGCATAGTCAGCTTTATAAGGCCCTGAAATGACAAATGTAAAACAATTTTATATGAGAAAGCTAACAGCTGAATTAATTTATTCAAGTTCTCATTTACATCCCTAGCCTTAATATACCATATAACATTACACTGAAATGCTCAGTTAAAAGTGATATTTATTACTTATTTCAGTCTCTCCGTGTGACAACCCTGCTTCTAGGTGTTTCCATGGTGGTAGTTGTACATTACTGGCAGATGGAAATATCAATTGCAGCTGTCCTGATGGATTCTCAGGTGATCGATGTGAATGTAAGTACTAGGATTAGAAAGTATGGATGTTGGAGGAATGATACAAATATAAAATTAACTTCATGATAACCTGTTTTATACTAGGCCTATGTACAGAGTTGAATTTTAAAGTGCAAGTTGTAACATTTCATAGGTAGAAATATCACAATGTAACTACTCAGATACAATATTTTGACTCTTTAGCTAACCAGTCATTGGTCTAACTCCTTTAAAATGTATATGGCTGGTGGAAAATCTTCAAATTCCAAATTTAAAGTCTTTGTATTTGAGTTGAATGTACCTGCTACATGTCAAATACAAATTCCAAACCTCAGTTTTTACAAGCGTTATACAGTAGTAAGACTACTTGAAATAGACCACTTGGCCAAGGAGGTCCATTTAAAAATTGAAAAAGTTTTAACTCCCCAAAAATGGATCATTGACTGTATATAATGATTTCAATTTTTATTTAGTCAGTGCATGTAGAAGTGGAGCTATAAATTGTGGTCCTGGTACATGTTATACAGCTAATAGGACTGGATATTGTGACTGTCCTCCAGGATTCTTAGGGGATCGGTGTCAAAGTAAGTATGATTCTACAAATTACAATATAAAAATAAGGAGATGTGGTATGATTGACAATGAGACAACTCTCCATCAAATTTCAAGTTCAGTTGAAAATAAAAACTAACAAAAAGTGTTTAGTATATAACTTCTGACCAATCAGAGAACAGTTTCTTACAATAGAATATCTGAAATGAGGGGAACGTACATATGTTACTCTGCGTGGGCTGTATAGCCAGTCAGAGTTAAAAAACAGGAACTGTATGGTTAGCTTTATAAGGTTCTTATATGATAGAATTTAAAACAATTCAATGGATCAATAAATTTTTCAAAGAACATGGAACAATTCTAAAATTTGAAATTCGTTTAAAAAAGGGACAAGTCAAACTTGTAACGAAATATTTTGATTAAACTCAAATCTTAATTTGGCTTTAATGTTGAGTTTTATCAGCAATGATGCTTATATTTGGCAAAGGTAGAATTTAAATGCTGGAGCCAAATCAATCATAGAATTTCACTAAATTGCATATTATCTTTTTTTAGTAGCATGAGTCTTTTTAGCTCACCTGGCCCGAAGGGCCAAGTGAGCTTTTCCCATCACTTGGCGTCCGTCGTCCGTCGTCGTCGTCGTCCGTCGTCTGTCGTCCGTCGTCGTCCGTCGTCTGTCGTCGTTAACTTTTACAAAAATCTTCTCCTCTGAAACTACTGAGCCAAATTAAACCAAACTTGGTTACAATCATCATTGGGGTATCTAGTTTAAAAAATGTGTGGCGTGACCCGGCCAACCAATCAAGATGGCCGCCATGGCTAAAAATAGAACATAGGGGTAAAATGCAGTTTTTGGCTTATAACTCAAAAACCAAAGCATTTAGAGCAAATCTGACATGGGGTAATATTGTTTATCAGGTCAAGATCTATCTGCCCTCAAATTTTCAAATGAATGTGACAACCCGATATTGGGTTGCTGCCCCTGAACTGGTAATTTTTGGGAATTTTTGCTGTTTTTGGCTATTATCTTGAATATTATTATAGATAGAGATAAACTGTAAACAGCAATAATGTTCAGCAAAATAAGATTTACAAATAAGTCAACATGACTAAAATGGTCAGTTGACCCCTGAAGGAGTTATTGACCTTTATAGTCAATTTTTAACCATTTTTTCGTAAATCTTAGTAATCTTTTACAAAAATCTTCTTCTCTGAAACTACTGGGCCAAATTAAACTAAACTTGGCCACAATCATCATAGGGGTAACTTGTTTAAAAAATGTGTGGCGTGACCTGGCCAACCAACCAAGATGGCCGCCATGGCTAAAAATAGAACATAGGGGTAAAATGCAGTTTTTGGCTTATAACTCAAAAACCAAAGCATTTAGAGCAAATCTGACAATGGGTAAAATTGTTTATCAGGTCAAAATCTATCTGCCCTCAAATTTTCAGATGAATCGGACAACCCGTTGTTGGGTTGCTGCCCCTAAATTGGTAATTTTAAGGAAATTTTACTGTTTTTGGTTATTATCTTGAATATTATTATAGATAGAGATAAACTGTAAACAGCAATAATGTTCAGCAAAGTAAGATTTACAAATAAGTGAACTTGACCGAAATGGTCAGTTGACCCCTTTAGGAGTTATTGCCCTTTATAGTCAATTTTTAACCATTTTTCGTAAATCTTAGTAATCTTTTAGAAAAATCTTCTCCTCTGAAACTACTGGGCCAAATTAATTCAAACTTGGCCACAATCATCTTTGGGGTATCTAGTATAAAAAAATGTGTCCGGTGACCTGGCCATCCAACCAAGATGGCTGCCATAGCTAAAAATAAAACATAGGGGTAAAATGCAGTTTTTGGCTTATAACTCAAAAACCAAAGCATTTAGAGCAAATCTGACATTGGGTTGAATTGTTTATCAGGTCAAAATCTATCTGCTCTAAAATTTCGGATGAATCGGACAACCCGTTGTTGGGTTGCTGCCCCTAAATTGGTAATTTTAAGGAAATTTTACTGTTTTGGGTTATTATCTTGAATATTATTATAGATAGAGATAAACTTTAAACAGCAATAATGTACAGCAAAGTAAGATTTACAAATAAGTCAACATGACTGAAATGGTCAATTGACCCCCTAAGGAGTTATTGTCCTTTATAGTCAATTTTTAACAATTTTCATAAAATTTGTAAATTTTTACAAACATTTTTTACTGAAACTACTGGGCCAAGTTCATTATAGATAGAGATAATTGTAAGCAGCAAGAATGTTCAGTAAAGTAAGATGTACAAACACATAATGATCACCAAAACACAATTTTGTCATGAATCCATCTTCTTCCTTTGTTTAATATTCACATAGACCAAGGTGAGCGACACAGGCTCTTTAGAGCCTCTAGTTTATCTTTGATTATGAATTTAAATTAAAAAAAACATCTTTCATGTTTAATTGCATAAAAAGATTTAAAATGATATAAATAGATACTACTGTTGAAAAAAACTATTTTTTAATTTAATTTAAATTTAGTCTATATATTTTCAGATGACGCATGCAGTTTGATAAATTGTAAAAATGGAACCTGCAAAGTTGATCCAACAACTAAACAAGCATACTGTGAATGTATTGGTAACTTCATTGGAAGAAACTGTGAAAGTAAGGAAATATACTAAAAATATATATAACTTATATAAGGAGATGTTGTATGATTGCCATAGAGACAATTGAAAATTAGCCCTCAACAATGAGTAAAACAAAAACTGTATAGTTAGCTATTTAAGGTTCTTATATATGATAGAATTTAATACAATTCAATGGATAAATAAATTTGTCAAAGAACAATTCTTAAATTTGAAATTCTTTTAATAAAAGGGACAAGTTAAACTTCTAACGAAATATTTTAGTTAAACTCAGATTTTAATTTGAATTTGATGTTGAGTTTTATCAGCAATGACGCTTATATTTGGAAAAGGTAGAACTTAAGTTTCTAATTTCTAACCCTCTTAATCATTTTTCTGGTGTTAACAAATAGTCACTGGAATTACTATACCATAATTAATATATATCTCATTTAATACATGTACTTTTCAAGGAATCTGAATAGTTTGATCGAAGCAAATAATGTATTCAACAGCTTTTAAAAATTAAAATTGCAAAGTCAAACCAGATCAAATAGTCTTGCCGATAAAACTATTTGCTCTAGTTGTATAGAAGGCTAAGAATTATTTAGACAAAGTTTAGAACGATAAAGCTATCTTTCTCTGGAATTAAGATTCAAATAAATAATTAAGACGTGATATTGTAAATAATTTATATTGAATGATAGGTAAAAAGTGACTCATTGGTCCATAAATGGTCAGGTGTATTTTGTATGTCTGGTTTCTTTTTGTTCTCATATATACTGTAAATTCAGAAATTATTGTGTGCATTCATGATTGCGATTTTGTTATTTTAGACTAAATTACGATTATTATTTTTAAGATTTTGAAAAAAATCAAGTTTAATTCATATGAAATATTACAAAATGCAAGTATAAATTATTGCGTTTACAACTCTGTCTTATTTTTCACAATAATAAAAACCTCCCAATAGTTTCTGAATTTACAGTAGTAACTTACTTACTTACTGCATTTTTTACTGATTCCAGTCTCTCCATGTGATAATCCTGCCTCTATGTGTATCCATGGTGGTAACTGTACATTACTGGCAGATGGAAATATTACATGTAGCTGTCCTGATGGATACTCAGGTGGTATGTGTGAACGTAAGTACTAGGATTAGAAATTGTGGATTCTTAGGTGATTGGTGTGAACATAAGTACTACAGTTAGAGATTATAAAACGGTTATAGTTTTAGAGATTATAAACCTGTTATCGTTTAGAGATTATAAAACTGTTATAGGTGTCAGACCACCAATTAAAAATCCCTATCTGTTCAACCAAATTTTGCAATTTTCACAGCTTTCTAAATATTTTACCTTAAGTTTAACTTCATAGAAACCAGGTATATCCTGAATTGTACATGTATCAGCTTTCTACATGTCAATTTTCACCATACCTTTAAAGCCTTCTAACAAAATAACTGCCCTTGAACAGAGGTACTCCAAAAATAAACCCTGGTTTTCTGGAAATCTTAAACTAGTATACTATGGAGCGCATTAATCCTCAATTTTTAATGCAAACTCATAGACAAGTACATTTTGGCTCGAAATGGTCTAGATATATTTCTCTTTCACCAAAAGTTTCATTTCTGCAAATTTGTTTGTTAGTTTAAGTAACAAGGAAATCAAAAGCACTAGTTTGTGTCAGAGTAGGGCTACTTTTACATACGTTTTAAATGGGAGGGAGTAATTGGTGGTCTGACACCTAAAGAGCAAAAAAAGTTGATCAGAAATCATTTGTTTTGTTTTTTCCCAATCCTTGATCAATTTGTAGTTGAAAAAATCCTTTCTGAGCATAATACAACTCATATTACAATTTCTCAACTCAATTTAAACTGACTGTAATGTAAGCCTTTGATAGAAAATACTTGAAAATCTCATTTTGGACTAGAGGAACATAAACTTTCAATATCAAGATCAGTTTTTGTTGATTTTTCCTTGTTTGTTCTACTGCTTTAAAGACTTTCCACAATTTTTACAATGTTTAGTAAAAAATCAAAGGTATTGAAGAGTCAAGAAATATTGATCCCCCTTTTTTACACTGGTGTCAGTAATGGGACTATTAACTGATCAGAAGTGCAGTCATGGTCATTTAACTGTTTCATTTACTATCAGTCAATAAAATTTAAGGTATAAAACTTTCATTTGAGATAATAAATCAGATTTTTGTTAGTTTATGCAGTGTTTATATCAGGCTATGTTATCTGCCATACACATGGTAGGCCACAATGATATAAGGAGTAAAAATCAAATAATTGCATTAAATCTTCATGACAACAATTTTCTTTGGGTAGAAATCAACCTATGTTTTAATGTTTAACACCACAGAAACAACTTTCTGTGCATTTATAACAATTTATAACATTTTTTATATGAAAGCATATTGTCAGGGTGGGAAAAGCTAAAAATAGCACAAATTTAGGTTTAAGGCTCTTAATTTGCAATATGTGACTTTTTGCTCCAAAAAAGATTATATGTGACTACTATTATTTCAAATGATCAGTTAAGACCAAAAAATCAATTGTTTTCTGAATTTTGGGTTTCACCGCATTTCTCTTAAAGGTGTCAGACCACCAATTAAAAATCCCTATCTGTTCAACCAAATTTTGCAATTTTCACAGCTTTCTAAATATTTTACCTTAAGTTTAACTTCATAGAAACCAGGTATCTCCTGAATTGTACATGTATCAGCTTTCTACATGCAAATTTTCACCATACCTTTAAAGCCTTCTAACAAAATAACTGACCTTTGTTGGTTTGTTTAAGTAAACAAGGACACCAAAAGCACTATTTTGTGTCAGAGTAGGGCTACTTTTACATACGTTCTAAATGGGAGGGAGTAATTGCTGGTCTGTTATAGTTTTAGAGATTATAAAACTGTGATAGTTTTAGAGATTATAAAACTATTATAGTTTTAGAGATTATAAACCTGTTATAGTTTTGGAGATTATAAAACTGTGATAGTTTTAGAGATTATAAAACGGTTATAGTTTTAGAGATTATAAAACTGTGATAGTTTTAGAGATTATAAATCTGTTATATTATTAAAGATTATAAAACTGTTATAGTTTTATGCTTTTGGTGGCAATTGTCGCAACTTTCCACTCATATTTTTTTATAACAGTGCTGTCTAACAACAAATATACAAAACTTTCATGTAGCATGAAAAATCGGAAACATTTTCCCTAAAGGGGGGGGGTAGGATTTTCTAGAACAGCCCTGAATATTTATCTTGTATATACCAGTATTTACTGAGACTATCAAAGATCTAATTTCAAAACTAACTTTTCCAATCACATGAACACCGATTGACAAATGTGAAATGATTTTCATATTGCAGAGTTGTAAATACATGCTACAAATATAGAATTAACTTCATGATATCCTGTTTGATACTAAGCTTAGTTGGATGTTAAAGTGCTAGCTGTAACAGTCCACAGGTAGAAACATCAAAATATAGCTACTCAGATACATTATTTTGACTCTTGAGCTAACTACCCGGTAGTCATTGGTCTTACTACTAATTATGCTTATGGCTGGTGGAAAAACTTCATATTCCATATTTGAATTCTTTGGATTTGTGTTGAATGCACCTGCCACATGCCAAATACAAACTCGCAACCTCAGTTTTGACAAGCTAGTAATACAGTAGTAAGACTACTTTAATAGATCACTTGACCAAAGAGGCCCCTTTTAAAATTGAAGAAGTTTTAACTCCCCAAAAATAAATCATTTACTGTATATAATAATTTCATTTTTTTATAGTCAGTGCATGTAGTACTGGAGATATTAAATGTGGTCCTGGTACATGTTATACAAAAAGTGGAAATGTATATTGTGACTGTCCTCCTGGATTCTTAGGCAATCGATGTCAAAGTGAGTACTATACTACAATTAATTACAATATAAAAATAAGGAGATATGGTTTGATTGCCAATGAGACAACTCTCAATGGAGACACTCTAACATAAGGACACTATATAGCATGAAGACAGGATGTACCATGGAGTCACTCTAACATAAGGACACTATATAGCATGAAGACAGGATGTACCATGAAGACACTAACATAATGACACTATGTAGCATGAAGACATGATATAAAATGTACCATGGTGACACACTAACATAAGGACACTATAACTAAGTTTATACACAATAAAGCACAAATATATGAAATCTTTCTTTTTTTATTATCAAACTTTGATCTTGCAGTGATTACTATGTAGTCTATTAGGGGCATTCACAAGAAAATGATTAGATGCAAAAAGAAGGACATTGTCCTGAGACTCCTGAAAGGGAATCAATAAGTCAAGTATCATTTTTTATATTTGATACTTGCTTATACTGAGCTAAAGTTGAGTACTGTAAGTTCAGAAATTAATGCAAGGTTTTTATTATTGCCAAATTGCTACAGAGTTGTAAACGCAATAATTTAAACCCTCATTTTGAAATATTTTATATGAACTAAATATGATTTTTCTCAAAATCGAAAAAATAGAAGGACATTTACATGATTTAAGTTTAAAATGGCAAAATCGCAATAATAAAAGCACGCAATAATTTCTGAATTTACAGTATTCAATGAAAAAAAGAAGATGTGATGATATGATTGCAATATGACAACTGTTCACAAGAGTACAAACAACACAGAAATTAACAATTATAGGTCACCATAAGACCTTCAACAATGAGCAAAAGATTTAAAATGATATAAATAGATACTACTGTTGAAAAAAACTATTTTTTAATTTAATTTAAATTTAGTCTATATATTTTCAGATGACGCATGTAGTTTGATAAATTGTAAAAATGGAACCTGCAAAGTTGATCCAACAACTAAACAAGCATACTGCGAATGTATTGGTAACTTCATTGGGAGAAACTGTGAAAGTAAGGAAATATACTAAAAACTAATTATATGATTATATAAGGTGATGTTGTATGATTGCCATAGAGACAATTGAAAATTAACCCTCAACAATGAGTAAAACAGGAACTGTATAGTTAGCTATTTAAGGTTCTTATATATGATAGAATTTAATACAATTCAATGGATAAATAAATTTGTCAAAGAATAATTTTTAAATTTGAAATTCTTTTAATAAAAGGGACAAGTTAAACTTCTAACGAAATATTTTAGTTAAACTCAGATTTTAATTTGGCTTTGATGTTGAGTTTTATCAGCAATGACGCTTATATTTGGAAAAGGTAGAACTTAAGTTTCTAATTTCTAACCCTCTTAATCATTTTTCTGGTGTGAACAAATAGTCACTGGAATTACTATACCATAATTACAGCTTTTACATTAATGCTAGCAAGACAAATCGTTGTTTGGCTTGCTTGCTTTGTTTGTATCAGTGATTGCTCAAGCATGGTAATTAAGATAGGCGGGGCTTCAGCTTGTATACATCATACTTAGATTTTACTGGACGTTATGTCTGAGGTTAAGGACACTTAATTTTAAAACATCACATGACAAATACACTTTTTTCTTGTATGAGGCTGAGAAACTGGCCTTCAACATTAATTGACTTAATATTGTTTTTATAACATATCAATCTACAAGTTCAGTCAGTTATTTCTATGTCTGTCCTTCGATTATGCAACTCCAGAAAATATTCTAAAAAATGGGAAAGAAAAGAGAAAATCGAGTGCACCTTTTTTTATGTTAGGGTGTGTTTGAGATGAATATTTTGTCTTGAAAATGTACAAAACAAGAATATTTGATACATCATCTCGCTTCAGACTCTATCATTTTATATAGCAAAGCTACAGGTTGACTTTATAACATAAAAAAAAAATCACAGTACTAAAAGATGAAATATAGGGGTCAAGTGAAATACCTATCCAATGGATCACAAAATCAGAGTAGGTGTGTTCGAATAGCTATTTTCCTAAAAGTGCTTGACGACAGTCTTTAAGTTGGATCTCTGAAAAAAAAATTGTCTTCTGTTTCTACGATTGTGAAAATGTACAGATAATTTCAACGAAGTAGAATCCTGTCTGTATTGTATATTTACAGGTAAGGAAACATGTGAGAATATGTGTCATGTGATGTTTTAAAATTTAGTGTCCTTAACCTCCAACATAACGTCCAATAAAATTTAAGTATGATGTATACAAGCTGAAGCCCCGCCTATCTTAATTACCATGCTTGAGCAAACATTGAAACAAACAAAGCAAGCAAGCCAAACAAGGATTTGTCTTGCTAGCATTAATGTAAAAGCTGTAATATATATCTCATTTAATACATGTACTTTTCAAGGAATCTGAATAGTTTGATTGAAGCAAATAATGTATTCAACAGGTTTTAAAAATTAAAATTGCAAAGTCAAACCAGATCAAATATTCTTGCCGATAAAACTATTTGCTCTAGTTGTATAGAAGGCTAAGAATTATTTAGACTAAGTTTAGAACGATAAAGCTATCTTTCTCTGGAATTAAGATTCAAATAAATAATTAAGACGTGATATTGTAAATAATTTATATTGAATGATAGGTAAAAAGTGACTC
The DNA here is from genome assembly GCF_965363235.1 of Mytilus galloprovincialis. Taxonomy (NCBI): domain Eukaryota; kingdom Metazoa; phylum Mollusca; class Bivalvia; order Mytilida; family Mytilidae; genus Mytilus; species Mytilus galloprovincialis. The sequence goes on from NC_134849.1 coordinate 45,387,251, forward strand.
ATTGGTCCATAAATGGTCAGGTGTATTTTGTATGTCTGGTTTCTTTTTGTTCTCATATATACTGTAAATTCAGAAATTATTGTGTGCATTTATGATTGCGATTTTGTAATTTTAGACTAAATTACGATTATTATTTTTGAGATTTTGAAAAAAATCAAGTTTAATTCATATGAAATATTACAAAATGCAAGTATAAATTATTGCGTTTACAACTCTGTCTTATTTTTCACAATAATAAAAACCTCCCAATAGTTTCTGAATTTACAGTAGTAACTTACTTACTTACTGCATTTTTTACTGATTCCAGTCTCTCCATGTGATAATCCTGCCTCTATGTGTATCCATGGTGGTAACTGTACATTACTGGCAGATGGAAATATTACATGTAGCTGTCCTGATGGATACTCAGGTGCTATGTGTGAACGTAAGTACTAGGATTAGAAATTATGGATTCTTAGGTGATTGGTGTGAACATAAGTACTACAGTTAGAGATTATAAAACGGTTATAGTTTTAGAGATTATAAACCTATTATCGTTTAGAGATTATAAAACTGTTATAGGTGTCAGACTACCAATTAAAAATCCCTATCTGTTCAACCAAATTTTGCAATTTTCACAGCTTTCTAAATATTTTACCTTAAGTTTAACTTCATAGAAACCAGGTATATCCTGAATTGTACATGTATCAGCTTTCTACATGTCAATTTTCACCATACCTTTAAAGCCTTCTAACAAAATAACTGCCCTTGAACAGAGGTACTCCAAAAATAAACCCTGGTTTTCTGGAAATCTTAAACTAGTATACTATGGAGCGCATTAATCCTCAATTTTTAATGCAAACTCATAGACAAGTACATTTTGGCTCGAAATGGTCTAGATATATTTCTCTTTCACCAAAAGTTTCATTTCTGCAAATTTGTTTGTTAGTTTAAGTAAACAAGGACATCAAAAGCACTAGTTTGTGTCAGAGTAGGGCTACTTTTACATACGTTCTAAATGGGAGGGAGTAATTGGTGGTCTGACACCTAAAGAGCAAAAAAAGTTGATCAGAAATCATTTGTTTTGTTTTTTCCTAATCCTTGATCAATTTGTAGTTGAAAAAATCCTTTCTGAGCATAATACGACTCATATTACAATTTCACAGCTCAATTTAAACTGACTGTAATGTAAGCCTTTGATAGAAAATACTTGAAAATCTCATTTTGGACTAGAGGAACATAAACTTTCAATATCAAGATCAGTTTTTGTTGATTTTTCCTTGTTTGTTCTACTGCTTTAAAGACTTTCCACAATTTTTACAATGTTTAGTAAAAAATCAAAGGTATTGAAGAGTCAAGAAATATTGACCCCCCTTTTTTACACTGGTGTCAGTAATGGGACTATTAACTGATCAGAAGTGCAGTCATGGTCATTTAACTGTTTTATTTACTATCAGTCAATAAAATTTAAGGTATAAAACTTTCATTTGAGATAATAAATAAGATTTTTGTTAGTTTATGCAGTGTTTATATCAGGCTATGTTATCTGCCATACACATGGTAGGCCACAATGATATAAGGAGTAAAAATCAAATAATTGCATTAAGGGGGTTCGCGGGTCTAAATCATTGATATAGGAATTCTCTATATTTTTCTATAAATGAACTTTATCTTATAGTTAACAGAAAAATAAAATAAAAAAGTGGGGTCACCGTTCATTTGCGCTCACAATCTGCCTTCGAAAGAAGCATACATTTTTGTAAAGTTGGGTTTTTTCTGTTGAAGTAATAGGAGAAATAAAGGTAATATCGAAAAAAAAAGAAAGAAATTTATTACAGAAATCGCTCAAATTTTACAATAATTTAGTTTAAGTACAGCTTATATGGAAATTATATTAAAAAATATAGGTCACCGATGAGTTAAAAAAGATATTTCAATTTTAAAGCCAAAAAATGGCATTTTTCCACCAAAGGGAGATAATCTGGAACTTTTTCAATGATGTATACATTTCAAAAGTCATCTGGGGCCAACACGAATTGTTTGTTTTGAATGATTTTTGTACCATATGATAAGTAACAACTACAAAAGGTAATGAATAAAATTTGAAATGAAAAACAAATGTTTATTTTTTTCTGAAATTTTTATACTCTCGTGCCTCCTTAAATCTTCATGACAACAATTTTCTTTGGGTAGAAATCAACCTATGTTTTAATGTTTAACACCACAGAAACAACTTTCTGTGCATTTATAACGATTTATAACATTTTTTAAATGAAAGCATATTGTCAGGGTGGGAAAAGCTAAAAATAGCACAAATTTAGGTTTAAGGCTCTTAATTTGCAATATGTGACTTTTTGCTCCAAAAAAGATTATATGTGACTACTATTATTTCAAATGATCAGTTAAGACCAAAAAATCAATTGTTTTCTGAATTTTGGGTTTCACCGCATTTCTCTTAAAGGTGTCAGACCACCAATTAAAAATCCCTATCTGTTCAACCAAATTTTGCAATTTTCACAGCTTTCTAAATATTTTACCTTAAGTTTAACTTCATAGAAACCAGGTATCTCCTGAATTGTACATGTATCAGCTTTCTACATGCAAATTTTCACCATACCTTTAAAGCCTTCTAACAAAATAACTGACCTTTGTTGGTTTGTTTAAGTAAACAAGGACATCAAAAGCACTATTTTGTGTCAGAGTAGGGCTACTTTTACATACGTTCTAAATAGGAGGGAGTAATTGGTGGTCTGTTATAGTTTTAGAGATTATAAAACTGTGATAGTTTTAGAGATTATAAAACTATTATAGTTTTAGAGATTATAAACCTGTTATAGTTTTGGAGATTATAAAACTGTGATAGTTTTAGAGATTATAAAACGGTTATAGTTTTAGAGATTATAAAACTGTGATAGTTTTAGAGATTATAAATCTGTTATATTATTAAAGATTATAAAACTGTTATAGTTTTATGCTTTTGGTGGCAATTGTCGCAACTTTCCACTCATATTTTTTTATAACAGTGCTGTCTAACAACAAATATACAAAACTTTTATGTAGCATGAAAAATTGGAAACATTTTCCCTAAAGGGGGGGGGGGGTAGGATTTTCTAGAACAGCCCTGAATATTCATCTTGTATATACCAGTATTTACTGAGACTATCAAAGATCTAATTTCAAAACTAACTTTTCCAATCACATGAACACCGATTGACAAATGTGAAATGATTTTCATATTGCAGAGTTGTAAATAAATGCTTCAAATATAGAATTAACTTTATGATTTCCTGTTTAATACTAGGCTTATGCACAGAGTTGGATGTTAAAGTGCTAGCTGTAACAGTCCACAGGTAGAAACATCAAAATATAGCTACTCAGATACATTATTTTGACTCTTGAGCTAACTACCCGGTAGTCATTGGTCTTACTACTAATTATGCTTATGGCTGGTGGAAAAACTTCATATTCCATATTTGAATTCTTTGGATTTGTGTTGAATGCACCTGCCACATGCCAAATACAAACTCGCAACCTCAGTTTTGACAAGCTAGTAATACAGTAGTAAGACTACTTTAATAGATCACTTGACCAAGGAGGCCCTTTTAAAATTGAAGAAGTTTTAACTCCCCAAAAATGAATCATTTACTGTATATAATAATTTCATTTTTTTTATAGTCAGTGCATGTAGTACTGGAGATATTAAATGTGGTCCTGGTACATGTTATACAAAAAGTGGAAATGTATATTGTGACTGTCCTCCTGGATTCTTAGGCAATCGATGTCAAAGTGAGTACTATACTACAATTAATTACAATATAAAAATAAGGAGATATGGTTTGATTGCCAATGAGACAACTCTCAATGGAGACACTCTAACATAAGGACACTATATAGCATGAAGACAGGATGTACCATGGAGTCACTCTAACATAAGGACACTATATAGCATGAAGACAGGATGTACCATAAAGACACTAACATAATGACACTATGTAGCATGAAGACATGATATAAAATGTACCATGGTGACACACTAACATAAGGACACTATAACTAAGTTTATACACAATAAAGCACAAATATATGAAATCTTTCTTTTTTTATTATCAAACTTTGATCTTGCAGTGATTACTATGTAGTCTATTAGGGGCATTCACAAGAAAATGATTAGATACAAAAAGAAGGACATTGTCCTGAGACTCCTGAAAGGGAATCAATAAGTCAAGTATCATTTTTTATATTTGATACTTGCTTATACTGAGCTAAAGTTGAGTACTGTAAGTTCAGAAATTAATGCAAGGTTTTTATTATGGCCAAAATGCAACAGAGTTGTAAACGCAATAATTTAAACCCTCATTTTGAAATATTTTATATGAACTAAATATGATTTTTCTCAAAATCGTAAAAATTGAAGGACATTTACATGATTTAAGTTAAAATGGCAAAATCGCAATAATAAAAGCACGCAATAATTTCTGAATTTACAGTATTCAATGAAAAAAAGAAGATGTGATGATATGATTGCAATATGACAACTGTTCACAAGAGAACAAACAACACAGAAATTAACAATTATAGGTCACCATAAGACCTTCAACAATGAGCAAAAGATTTAAAATGATATAAATAGATACTACTGTTGAAAAAAACTATTTTTTAATTTAATTTAAATTTAGTCTATATATTTTCAGATGACGCATGCAGTTTGATAAATTGTAAAAATGGAACCTGCAAAGTTGATCCAACAACTAAACAAGCATACTGCGAATGTATTGGTAACTTCATTGGAAGAAACTGTGAAAGTAAGGAAATATACTAAAAACTAATTATATGATTATATAAGGTGATGTTGTATGATTGCCATAGAGACAATTGAAAATTAGCCCTCAACAATGAGTAAAACAGGAACTGTATAGTTAGCTATTTAAGGTTCTTATATATGATAGAATTTAATACAATTCAATGGATAAATAAATTTGTCAAAGAATAATTCTTAAATTTGAAATTCTTTTAATAAAAGGGACAAGTTAAACTTCTAACAAAATATTTTAGTTAAACTCAGATTTTAATTTGGCTTTGATGTTGAGTTTTATCAGCAATGACGCTTATATTTGGAAAAGGTAGAACTTAAGTTTCTAATTTCTAACCCTCTTAATCATTTTTCTGGTGTTAACAAATAGTCACTGGAATTACTATACCATAATTAATATATATCTCATTTAATACATGTACTTTTCAAGGAATCTGAATAGTTTGATGAAGCAAATAATGTATTCAACAGCTTTTAAAAATTAAAATTGCAAAGTCAAACCAGATCAAATAGTGTTGCCGATAAAACTATTTGCTCTAGTTGTATAGAAGGCTAAGAATTATTTAGACAAAGTTTAGAACGATAAAGCTATCTTTCTCTGGAATTAAGATTCAAATAAATAATTAAGACGTGATATTGTAAATAATTTTTATTGAATCATAGGTAAAAAGTGACTCATTGGTCCATAAATGGTCAGGTGTATTTTGTATGTCTGGTTTCTTTTTGTTCTCATATATACTGTAAATTCAGAAATTATTGTGTGCATTTATGATTGCGATATTGTAATTTTAGACTAAATTACGATTATTATTTTTAAGATTTTGAAAAAAATCAAGTTTAATTCATATGAAATATTTCAAAATGCAAGTATAAATTATTGCGTTTACAACTCTGTCTTATTTTTCACAATAATATAAACCTCCCAATAGTTTCTGAATTTACAGTACTAACTTACTTACTTACTGCATTTTTTACTGATTCCAGTCTCTCCATGTGATAATCCTGCCTCTATGTGTATCCATGGTGGTAACTGTACATTACTGGCAGATGGAAATATTACATGTAGCTGTCCTGATGGATACTCAGGTGCTATGTGTGAACGTAAGTACTAGGATTAGAAATTATGGATTCTTAGGTGATTGGTGTGAACATAAGTACTACAGTTAGAGATTATAAAACGGTTATAGTTTTAGAGATTATAAACCTGTTATCGTTTAGAGATTATAAAACTGTTATAGGTGTCAGACCACCAATTAAAAATCCCTACCACCAATTAAATATCCCTATCTGTTTAACCAAATTTTGCAATTTTCACAGCTTTCTAAATATTTTACCTTAAGTTTAACTTCATAGAAACCAGGTATATCCTGAATTGTACATGTATCAGCTTTCTACATGCCAATTTTCACCATACCTTTAAAGCCTTCTAACAAAATAACTGCCCTTGAACAGAGGTACTCCAAAAATAAACCCTGGTTTTCTGGAAACCTTAAACTAGTATACTATGGAGCGCATTAATCCTCAATTTTTAATGCAAACTCATAGACAAGTACATTTTGGCTCGAAATGGTCTAGATATATTTCTCTTTCACCGAAAGTTTCATTTCTGCAAATTTGTGCTACTGCTTTAAAGACTTTCCACAATTTTTACAATGTTTAGTAAAAAATCAAAGGTATTGAAGAGTCAAGAAATATTGACCCTCCTTTTTTACACTGGTGTCAGTAATGGGACTATTAACTGATCAGAAGTGCAGTCATGGTCATTTAACTGTTTTATTTACTATCAGTCAATAAAATTTAAGGTATAAAACTTTCATTTGAGATAATAAATAAGATTTTTGTTAGTTTATGCAGTGTTTATATCAGGCTATGTTATCTGCCATACACATGGTAGGCCACAAAGATATAAGGAGTAAAAATCAAATAATTGCATTAAATCTTCATGACAACAATTTTCTTTGGGTAGAAATCAACTTTTGTTTTAATGTTTAACACCACAGAAACAACTTTCTGTGCATTTATAACAATTTATAACATTTTTTATATGAAAGCATATTGTCAGGGTGGGAAAAGCTAAAAATAGCACAAATTTAGGTTTAAGGCTCTTAATTTGCAATATGTGACTTTTTGCTCCAAAAAAGATTATATGTGACTACTATTATTTCAAATGATCAGTTAAGACCAAAAAATCAATTGTTTTCTGAATTTTGGGTTTCACCGCATTTCTCTTAAAGGTGTCAGACCACCAATTAAAAATCCCTATCTGTTCAACCAAATTTTGCAATTTTCACAGCTTTTTAAATATTTTACCTTAAGTTTAACTTCATAGAAACCAGGTATATCCTGAATTGTACATGTATCAGCTTTCTACATGCCAATTTTCACCATACCTTTAAAGCCTTCTAACAAAATAACTGACCTTTGTTGGTTTGTTTAAGTAAACAAGGACATCAAAAGCACTATTTTGTGTCAGAGTAGGGCTACTTTTACATACGTTCTAAATGGGAAGGAGTAATTGGTGGTCTGTTATAGTTTTAGAGATTATAAAACTGTGATAGTTTTAGAGATTATAAAACTATTATAGTTTTAGAGATTATAAACCTGTTATAGTTTTGGAGATTATAAAACTGTGATAGTTTTAGAGATTATAAAACGGTTATAGTTTTAGAGATTATAAAACTGTGATAGTTTTAGAGATTATAAATCTGTTATATTATTAAAGATTATAAAACTGTTATAGTTTTATGCTTTTGGTGGCAATTGTCGCAACTTTCCACTCATATTTTTTTATAACAGTGCTGTCTAACAACAAATATAAAAACTTTTATGTAGCATGAAAAATTGGAAACATTTTCCCTAAAGGGGGGGGGGTAGGATTTTCTAGAACAGCCCTGAATATTTATCTTGTATATACCAGTATTTACTGAGACTATCAAAGATCTAATTTCAAAACTAACTTTTCCAATCACATGAACACCGATTGACAAATGTGAAATGATTTTCATATTGCAGAGTTGTGAATAAATGCTACAAATATAGAATTAACTTAATGATATCCTGTTTGATACTAGGCTTATGCACAAAGTTGGATGTTAAAGTGCTAGCTGTAACAGTCCACAGGTAGAAACATCAAAATATAGCTACTCAGATACATTATTTTGACTCTTGAGCTAACTACCCGGTAGTCATTGGTCTTACTACTAATTATGCGTATGGCTGGTGGAAAAACTTCATATTCCATATTTGAATTCTTTGGATTTGTGTTGAATGCACCTGCCACATTCCAAATACAAACTCGCAACCTCAGTTTTGACAAGCTAGTAATACAGCAGTAAGACTACTTTAATAGATCACTTGACCAAGGAGGCCCCTTTTAAAATTGAAGAAGTTTTAACTCCCCAAAAATGAATCATTTACTGTATATAATAATTTCATTTTTAGCTCACCTGTCCCGAAGGGACAAGTGAGCTTATGCCATCACTTGGCGTCCGTCGTCGTCCGTCGTCTGTCGTCGTCTGTCGTCGTCGTCTGTCGTCGTAAACTATTTCAAGAATCTTCTCCTCTGAAACTACTGGGCCAAATACTTTCAAACTTTAACTGAATGTTCCTTAGGGTATTTAATTTATAAATTGTATCCGAAGTTTTGATCTATCAACAAACATGGTCGCCATTGCTAAAAATAGAACATAGGGGTCAAATGCAGTTTTTGGCTTATAACTCAAAAACCAAAGCATTTAGAGCAAATCTGACATGGGGTAGTATTGTTTATCAGGTCAAGATCTATCTGCCCTGAAATTTTCAGATGAATCAGACAACCCGTTGTTGGGTTGCTGCCCCTGAATTGGTAATTTTAAGGAAATTTTGCTGTTTTTGGTTATTATCTTGAATATTATTATAGATAGAGATAAACTGTAAACAGGAATAATGTTCAACAAAGTAAGATTTACAAATAAGTCAACATGACGGAAATGGTCAGTTGACCCTTTAGGAGTTATTGCCCTTTATAGTCAATTTTTAACCATTTTTCGTAAATCTTAGTAATCTTTTACAAAAATCTTCTCCTCTGAAACTACTGGGCCAAATACTTCCAAACTTTAATTGAATGTTCCTTAGGGTATCTAGTTTGTAAATTGTATCCGAAGTTATGATCTATCAACAAACATGGTCGCCATTGCTGAAAATAGAACATAGGGGTCAAATGCAGTTTTTGGCTTATAACTCAAAAACCAAAGCATTTAGAGCAAATCTGACGTTGGGTAATATTGTTTATCAGGTCAATTTCTATCTGCCCTGAAATTTTCAGATGAATCAGACAACCTGTTGTTGGGTTGCTGCCCCTGAATTGGTAATTTTAAGGACATTTTGCTGTTTTTGGTTATTATCTTGAATATTATTATAGATAGAGATTAACTGTAAACAGCAATAATGTTCAGCAAAGTAAGATTTACAAATAAGTCAACTTGACGGAAATGGTCAGTTGACCCCTTTAGGATTTATTGCCCTTTATAGTCAATTTTTAACCATTTTTCGTAAATCTTAGTAATCTTTTACAAAAATCTTCTCCTCTGAAACTACAGGGCCAAATCCTTCCAAACTTTAACTGAATGTTCCTTAGGGTATCTAGTTTGTAAATTGTATCTGACATGTGATCTATTTACAAACATGGTCGCCATTGCTAAAAATAGAACATAGGGGTCAAATGCAGTTTTTGGCTTATAACTCAAAAACCAAAGCATTTAGAGCAAATCTGACATGGTATAATATTGTTTATCAGGTTAAGATCTATCTGCCCTGAAATTTTCAGATGAATCAGAAAACCTGTTGTTGGGTTGCTGCCCCTGAATTGATAATTTTAAGGAAATTTTACTGTTTTTGTTTATTATCTTGAATATAATTATAGATAGAAATAAACTGTAAACAGCAATAATGTTCAGCAAAGTAAGATCTTCAATTAAGTCAATTTGACCAAAATTGTCAATGGACCCCTTAAGGAGTTATTGCCCTTTAAAGACTTTTTTCACAATTTGTTCATCATGTTGACTTACTTTAAAAAATCTTCTCCTTTGAAACTGCTGTATCAATTTCAGCCAAACTTAGGCTAAATGAGTTTCAGAGTATCTAGTATAAATTTTATATTTTATTTCCTTGTATGTCAAGAAACATAGCTCCTATAGCTAAAATAGAACATAGGAGAAAATGATTATTTTTTTTGGCTTATGAAGAAAATAGGACGATTTAAAAAACATTTAAATAAATTGAAAAGCCAAAATAATCATTGATGAGAGATTTAACCAAAAGAATTAAGGTGAGCGATTCAGGCTCTTGAGAGCCTCTTGTTTTTATAGTCAGTGCATGTAGTACTGGAGATATTAAATGTGGTTCTGGTACATGTTATACAAAAAGTGGAAATGTATATTGTGACTGTCCTCCTGGATTCTTAGGCAATCGATGTCAAAGTGAGTACTATACTACAATTAATTACAAAATATAAAAACTAACAAAAAGTGTTTAGTATATAACTTCTGACCAATCAGAGAAGAGTTTCTTACAATAGAATATCTGAAATGAGGGGAATGCACATATGTTACTCTGCGTGGGCTGTATAGCCAGTCAGAGTTAAAAAAAAAGGAACTGTATGGTTAGCTTTATAAGGTTCTTATATGATAGAATTTTAAACAATTCAATGGATCAATAATTTTTCAATGAACATGGAACAATTCTAAAATTTGAAATTCGTTTAAGAAAGGGACAAGTCAAACTTGTAACGAAATATTTTGATTAAACTCAAATCTTAATTTGGCTTTAATTTTGAGTTTTATCAGCAATGATGCTTATATTTGGCAAAGGTAGAATTTAAATGCTGGAGCCAAATCAATCATAGAATTTCACTAAATTGCATATTATCTTTTTTTAGTAGAATGAGTCTTTTTTGTCTTTGATTATGAATTTAAATAAAAAAAACATCTTTCATGTTTAATTGCATAAAAAGATTTAAAATGATATCAATAGATACTACTGTTGAAAAAAACTATTTTTTAATTTAATTTAAATTTAGTCTATATATTTTCAGATGACGCATGCAGTTTGATAAATTGTAAAAATGGAACCTGCAAAGTTGATCCAACAACTAAACAAGCATACTGCGAATGTATTGGTAACTTCATTGGAAGAAACTGTGAAAGTAAGGAAATATACTAAAAACTAATTATATGATTATATAAGGAGATGTTGTATGATTGCCATAGAGACAATTGAAAATTAGCCCTCAACAATGAGTAAAACAGTAACTGTATAGTTAGCTATTTAAGGTTCTTATATATGATAGAATTTAATACAATTCAATGGATAAATAAATTTGTCAAAGAATAATTCTTAAATTTGAAATTCTTTTAATAAAAGGGACAAGTTAAACTTCTAACGAAATATTTTAGTTAAACTCAGATTTTAATTTGACTTTGATGTTGAGTTTTATCAGCATTGACGCTTATATTTGGAAAAGGTAGAACTTAAGTTTCTAATTTCTAACCCTCTTAATCATTTTTCTGGTGTTAACAAATAGTCACTGGAATTACTATACCATAATTAATATATATCTCATTTAATACATGTACTTTTCAAGGAATCTGAATAGTTTGGTCGAAGCAAATAATGTATTCAACAGCTTTTAAAAATTAAAATTGCAAAGTCAAACCAGATCAAATAGTGTTGCCGATAAAACTATTTGCTCTAGTTGTATAGAAGGCTAAGAATTATTTAGACAAAGTTTAGAACGATAAAGCTATCTTTCTCTGGAATTAAGATTCAAATAAATAATTAAGACGTGATATTGTAAATAATTTATATTGAATCATAGGTAAAAAGTGACTCATTGGTCCATAAATGGTCAGGTGTATTTTGTATGTCTGGTTTCTTTTTGTTCTCATATATACTGTAAATTCAGAAATTATTGTGTGCATTTATGATTGCGATTTTGTAATTTTAGACTAAATTACGATTATTATTTTTGAGATTTTGAAAAAAATCAAGTTTAATTCATATGAAATATTACAAAATGCAAGTATAAATTATTGCGTTTACAACTCTGTCTTATTTTTCACAATAATAAAAACCTCCCAATAGTTTCTGAATTTACAGTACTAACTTACTTACTTACTGCATTTTTTACTGATTCCAGTCTCTCCATGTGATAATCCTGCCTCTATGTGTATCCATGGTGGTAACTGTACATTACTGGCAGATGGAAATATTACATGTAGCTGTCCTGATGGATACTCAGGTGCTATGTGTGAACGTAAGTACTAGGATTAGAAATTATGGATTCTTAGGTGATTGGTGTGAACATAAGTACTACAGTTAGAGATTATAAAACGGTTATAGTTTTAGAGATTATAAACCTATTATCGTTTAGAGATTATAAAACTGTTATAGGTGTCAGACTATCAATTAAAAATCCCTATCTGTTCAACCAAATTTTGCAATTTTCACAGCTTTCTAAATATTTTACCTTAAGTTTAACTTCATAGAAACGAGGTATATCCTGAATTGTACATGTATCAGCTTTCTACATGTCAATTTTCACCATACCTTTAAAGCCTTCTAACAAAATAACTGCCCTTGAACAGAGGTACTCCAAAAATAAACCCTGGTTTTCTGGAAATCTTAAACTAGTATACTATGGAGCGCATTAATCCTCAATTTTTAATGCAAACTCATAGACAAGTACATTTTGGCTCGAAATGGTCTAGATATATTTCTCTTTCACCAAAAGTTTCATTTCTGCAAATTTGTTTGTTAGTTTAAGTAAACAAGGACATCAAAAGCACTAGTTTGTGTCAGAGTAGGGCTACTTTTACATACGTTCTAAATGGGAGGGAGTAATTGGTGGTCTGACACCTAAAGAGCAAAAAAAGTTGATCAGAAATCATTTGTTTTGTTTTTTCCTAATCCTTGATCAATTTGTAGTTGAAAAAATCCTTTCTGAGCATAATACGACTCATATTACAATTTCACAGCTCAATTTAAACTGACTGTAATGTAAGCCTTTGATAGAAAATACTTGAAAATCTCATTTTGGACTAGAGGAACATAAACTTTCAATATCAAGATCAGTTTTTGTTGATTTTTCCTTGTTTGTTCTACTGCTTTAAAGACTTTCCACAATTTTTACAATGTTTAGTAAAAAATCAAAGGTATTGAAGAGTCAAGAAATATTGACCCCCCTTTTTTACACTGGTGTCAGTAATGGGACTATTAACTGATCAGAAGTGCAGTCATGGTCATTTAACTGTTTTATTTACTATCAGTCAATAAAATTTAAGGTATAAAACTTTCATTTGAGATAATAAATAAGATTTTTGTTAGTTTATGCAGTGTTTATATCAGGCTATGTTATCTGCTATACACATGGTAGGCCACAATGATATAAGGAGTAAAAATCAAATAATTGCATTAAAGGGGTTCGCGGGTCTAAATCATTGATATAGGAATTCTCTATATTTTTCTATAAATGAACTTTATCTTATAGTTAACAGAAAAATAAAATAAAAAAGTGGGGTCACCGTTCATTTGCGCTCACAATCTGCTTTCGAAAGAAGCATACATTTTTGTAAAGTTGGGTTTTTTCTGTTGAAGTAATAGGAGAAATAAAGGTAATATCGAAAAAAAAAGAAAGAAATTTATTACAGAAATCGCTCAAATTTTACAATAATTTAGTTTAAGTACAGCTTATATGGAAATTATATTGAAAAATATAGGTCACCGATGAGTTAAAAAAAGATATTTCAATTTTAAAGCCAAAAAATGGCAATTTTCCACCAAAGGGAGATAATTTGGAACTTTTTCAATGATGTATACATTTCAAAAGTCATCTGGGGCCAACACGAATTGTTTGTTTTGAATGATTTTTGTACCATATGATAAGTAACAACTACAAAAGGTAATGAATAAAATTTGAAATGAAAAACAAATGTTTATTTTTTTTCTGAAATTTTTATACCCTCGTGCCTCCTTAAATCTTCATGACAACAATTTTCTTTGGGTAGAAATCAACCTATGTTTTAATGTTTAACACCACAGAAACAACTTTCTGTGCATTTATAACGATTTATAACATTTTTTAAATGAAAGCATATTGTCAGGGTGGGAAAAGCTAAAAATAGCACAAATTTAGGTTTAAGGCTCTTAATTTGCAATATGTGACTTTTTGCTCCAAAAAAGATTATATGTGACTACTATTATTTCAAATGATCAGTTAAGACCAAAAAATCAATTGTTTTCTGAATTTTGGGTTTCACCGCATTTCTCTTAAAGGTGTCAGACCACCAATTAAAAATCCCTATCTGTTCAACCAAATTTTGCAATTTTCACAGCTTTCTAAATATTTTACCTTAAGTTTAACTTCATAGAAACCAGGTATCTCCTGAATTGTACATGTATCAGCTTTCTACATGCCAATTTTCACCATACCTTTAAAGCCTTCTAACAAAATAACTGACCTTTGTTGGTTTGTTTAAGTAAACAAGGACAACAAAAGCACTATTTTGTGTCAGAGTAGGGCTACTTTTACATACGTTCTAAATAGGAGGGAGTAATTGGTGGTCTGTTATAGTTTTAGAGATTATAAAACTGTGATAGTTTTAGAGATTATAAAACTATTATAGTTTTAGAGATTATAAACCTGTTATAGTTTTGGAGATTATAAAACTGTGATAGTTTTAGAGATTATAAAACGGTTATAGTTTTAGAGATTATAAAACTGTGATAGTTTTAGAGATTATAAAACTATTATAGTTTTAGAGATTATAAACCTGTTATAGTTTTGGAGATTATAAAACTGTGATAGTTTTAGAGATTATAAAACGGTTATAGTTTTAGAGATTATAAAACTGTGATAGTTTTAGAGATTATAAATCTGTTATATTATTAAAGATTATAAAACTGTTATAGTTTTATGCTTTTGGTGGCAATTGTCGCAACTTTCCACTCATATTTTTTTATAACAGTGCTGTCTAACAACAAATATACAAAACTTTTATGTAGCATGAAAAATTGGAAACATTTTCCCTAAAGGGGGGGGGGGTAGGATTTTCTAGAACAGCCCTGAATATTCATCTTGTATATACCAGTATTTACTGAGACTATCAAAGATCTAATTTCAAAACTAACTTTTCCAATCACATGAACACCGATTGACAAATGTGAAATGATTTTCATATTGCAGAGTTGTAAATAAATGCTACAAATATAGAATTAACTTTATGATATCCTGTTTGATACTAGGCTTATGCACAGAGTTGGATGTTAAAGTGCTAGCTGTAACAGTCCACAGGTAGAAACATCAAAATATAGCTACTCAGATACATTATTTTGACTCTTGAGCTAACTACCCGGTAGTCATTGGTCTTACTACTAATTATGCTTATGGCTGGTGGAAAAACTTCATATTCCATATTTGAATTCTTTGGATTTGTGTTGAATGCACCTGCTACATGCCAAATACAAACTCGCAACCTCAGTTTTGACAAGCTAGTAATACAGTAGTAAGACTACTTTAATAGATCACTTGACCAAGGAGGCCCTTTTAAAAGTGAAGAAGTTTTAACTCCCCAAAAATGAATCATTTACTGTATATTATAATTTCATTTTTTTTATAGTCAGTGCATGTAGTACTGGAGATATTAAATGTGGTCCTGGTACATGTTATACAAAAAGTGGAAATGTATATTGTGACTGTCCTCCTGGATTCTTAGGCAATCGATGTCAAAGTGAGTACTATACTACAATTAATTACAATATAAAAATAAGGAGATATGGTTTGATTGCCAATGAGACAACTCTCAATGGAGACACTCTAACATAAGGACACTATATAGCATGAAGACAGGATGTACCATGGAGTCACTCTAACATAAGGACACTATATAGCATGAAGACAGGATGTACCATGAAGACACTAACATAATGACACTATGTAGCATGAAGACATGATATAAAATGTACCATGGTGACACACTAACATAAGGACACTATAACTAAGTTTATACACAATAAAGCACAAATATATGAAATCTTTCTTTTTTTATTATCAAACTTTGATCTTGCAGTGATTACTATGTAGTCTATTAGGGGCATTCACAAGAAAATGATTAGATGCAAAAAGAAGGACATTGTCCTGAGACTCCTGAAAGGGAATCAATAAGTCAAGTATCATTTTTTATATTTGATACTTGTTTATACAGAGCTAAAGTTGAGTACTGTAAGTTCAGAAATTAATGCAAGATTTTTATTATGTCCAAAATGCAACAGAGTTGTAAACGCAATAATTTAAACCCTCATTTTGAAATATTTTATATGAACTAAATATGATTTTTCTCAAAATCGTAAAAATTGAAGGACATTTACTTGATTTAAGTTAAAATGGCAAAATCGCAATAATAAAAGCACGCAATAATTTCTGAATTTACAGTATTCAATGAAAAAAAGAAGATGTGATGATATGATTGCAATATGACAACTGTTCACAAGAGAACAAACAACACAGAAATTAACAATTATAGGTCACCATAAGACCTTCAACAATGAGCAAAAGATTTAAAATGATATAAATAGATACTACTGTTGAAAAAAACTATTTTTTAATTTAATTTAAATTTAGTCTATATATTTTCAGATGACGCATGCAGTTTGATAAATTGTAAAAATGGAACCTGCAAAGTTGATCCAACAACTAAACAAGCATACTGCGAATGTATTGGTAACTTCATTGGAAGAAACTGTGAAAGTAAGGAAATATACTAAAAACTAATTATATGATTATATAAGGTGATGTTGTATGATTGCCATAGAGACAATTGAAAATTAGCCCTCAACAATGAGTAAAACAGGAACTGTATAGTTAGCTATTTAAGGTTCTTATATATGATAGAATTTAATACAATTCAATGGATAAATAAATTTGTCAAAGAATAATTCTTAAATTTGAAATTCTTTTAATAAAAGGGACAAGTTAAACTTCTAACGAAATATTTTAGTTAAACTCAGATTTTAATTTGGCTTTGATGTTGAGTTTTATCAGCAATGACGCTTATATTTGGAAAAGGTAGAACTTAAGTTTCTAATTTCTAACCCTCTTAATCATTTTTCTGGTGTTAACAAATAGTCACTGGAATTACTATACCATAATTAATATATATCTCATTTAATACATGTACTTTTCAAGGAATCTGAATAGTTTGATCGAAGCAAATAATGTATTCAACAGCTTTTAAAAATTAAAATTGCAAAGTCAAACCAGATCAAATAGTCTTGCCGATAAAACTATTTGCTCTAGTTGTATAGAAGGCTAAGAATTATTTAGACAAAGTTTAGAACGATAAAGCTATCTTTCTCTGGAATTAAGATTCAAATAAATAATTAAGACGTGATATTGTAAATAATTTTTATTGAATCATAGGTAAAAAGTGACTCATTGGTCCATAAATGGTCAGGTGTATTTTGTATGTCTGGTTTCTTTTTGTTCTCATATATACTGTAAATTCAGAAATTATTGTGTGCATTTATGATTGCGATATTGTAATTTTAGACTAAATTACGATTATTATTTTTAAGATTTTGAAAAAAATCAAGTTTAATTCATATGAAATATTTCAAAATGCAAGTATAAATTATTGCGTTTACAACTCTGTCTTATTTTTCACAATAATATAAACCTCCCAATAGTTTCTGAATTTACAGTAGTAACTTACTTACTTACTGCATTTTTTACTGATTCCAGTCTCTCCATGTGATAATCCTGCCTCTATGTGTATCCATGGTGGTAACTGTACATTACTGGCAGATGGAAATATTACATGTAGCTGTCCTGATGGATACTCAGGTGCTATGTGTGAACGTAAGTACTAGGATTAGAAATTATGGATTCTTAGGTGATTGGTGTGAACATAAGTACTACAGTTAGAGATTATAAAACGGTTATAGTTTTAGAGATTATAAACCTGTTATCGTTTAGAGATTATAAAACTGTTATAGGTGTCAGACCACCAATTAAAAATCCTTACCACCAATTAAAAATCCCTATCTGTTCAACCAAATTTTGAAATTTTCACAGCTTTCTAAATATTTTACCTTAAGTTTAACTTCATAGAAACCAGGTATATCCTGAATTGTACATGTATCAGCTTTCTACATGCCAATTTTCACCATACCTTTAAAGCCTTCTAACAAAATAACTGCCCTTGAACAGAGGTACTCCAAAAATAAACCCTGGTTTTCTGGAAATCTTAAACTAGTATACTATGGAGCGCATTAATCCTCAATTTTTAATGCAAACTCATAGACAAGTACATTTTGGCTCGAAATGGTCTAGATATATTTCTCTTTCACCAAAAGTTTCATTTCTGCAAATTTGTTCTACTGCTTTAAAGACTTTCCACAATTTTTACAATGTTTAGTAAAAAATCAAAGGTATTGAAGAGTCAAGAAATATTGACCCTCCTTTTTTACACTGGTGTCAGTAATGGGACTATTAACTGATCAGAAGTGCAGTCATGGTCATTTAACTGTTTTATTTACTATCAGTCAATAAAATTTAAGGTATAAAACTTTCATTTGAGATAATAAATAAGATTTTTGTTAGTTTATGCAGTGTTTAAATCAGGCTATGTTATCTGCCATACACATGGTAGGCCACAATGATATAAGGAGTAAAAATCAAATAATTGCATTAAATCTTCATGACAACAATTTTCTTTGGGTAGAAATCAACTTTTGTTTTAATGTTTAACACCACAGAAACAACTTTCTGTGCATTTATAACAATTTATAACATTTTTTATATGAAAGCATATTGTCAGGGTGGGAAAAGCTAAAAATAGCACAAATTTAGGTTTAAGGCTCTTAATTTGCAATATGTGACTTTTTGCTCCAAAAAAGATTATATGTGACTACTATTATTTCAAATAACCAGTTAAGACCAAAAAATCAATTGTTTTCTGAATTTTGGGTTTCACCGCATTTCTCTTAAAGGTGTCAGACCACCAATTAAAAATCCCTATCTGTTCAACCAAATTTTGCAATTTTAACAGCTTTCTAAATATTTTACCTTAAGTTTAACTTCATAGAAACTAGGTATCTCCTGAATTGTACATGTATCAGCTTTCTACATGCCAATTTTCACCATACCTTTAAAGCCTTCTAACAAAATAACTGACCTTTGTTGGTTTGTTTAAGTAAACAAGGACATCAAAAGCACTATTTTGTGTCAGAGTAGGCCTACTTTTACATACGTTCTAAATGGGAGGGAGTAATTGGTGGTCTGTTATAGTTTTAGAGATTATAAAACTGTGATAGTTTTAGAGATTATAAAACTATTATAGTTTTAGAGATTATAAACCTGTTATAGTTTTGGAGATTATAAAACTGTGATAGTTTTAGAGATTATAAAACGGTTATAGTTTTAGAGATTATAAAACTGTGATAGTTTTAGAGATTATAAATCTGTTATATTATTAAAGATTATAAAACTGTTATAGTTTTATGCTTTTGGTGGCAATTGTCGCAACTTTCCACTCATATTTTTTTATAACAGTGATGTCTAACAACAAATATACAAAACTTTTATGTAGCATGAAAAATTGGAAACATTTTCCCTAAAGGGGGGGGGGGTAGGATTTTCTAGAACAGCCCTGAATATTTATCTTGTATATACCAGTATTTACTGAGACTATCAAAGATCTAATTTCAAAACTAACTTTTCCAATCACATGAACACCGATTGACAAATGTGAAATGATTTTCATATTGCAGAGTTGTAAATAAATGCTACAAATATAGAATTAACTTTATGATATCCTGTTTGATACTAGGCTTATGCACAGAGTTGGATGTTAAAGTGCTAGCTGTAACAGTCCACAGGTAGAAACATCAAAATATAGCTACTCAGATACATTATTTTGACTCTTGAGCTAACTACCCGGTAGTCATTGGTCTTACTACTAATTATGCGTATGGCTGGTGGAAAAACTTCATATTCCATATTTGAATTCTTTGGATTTGTGTTGAATGCACCTGCCACATTCCAAATACAAACTCGCAACCTCAGTTTTGACAAGCTAGTAATACAGTAGTAAGACTACTTTAATAGATCACTTGACCAAGGAGGCCCTTTTTAAAATTGAAGAAGTTTTAACTCCCCAAAAATGAATCATTTACTGTATATAATAATTTCATTTTTAGCTCACCTGTCCCGAAGGGACAAGTGAGCTTATGCCATCACTTGGCGTCCGTCGTCGTCCGTCGTCCGTCGTCGTCTGTCGTCGTCGTCTGTCGTCGTAAACTATTTCAAGAATCTTCTCCTCTGAAACTACTGGGCCAAATACTTTCAAACTTTAACTGAATGTTCCTTAGGGTATCTAATTTATAAATTGTATCCGAAGTTTTGATCTATCAACAAACATGGTCGCCATTGCTAAAAATAGAACATAGGGGTCAAATGCAGTTTTTGGCTTATAACTCAAAAACCAAAGCATTTAGAGCAAATCTGACGTGGGTAATATTGTTTATCAGGTCAATTTCTATCTGCCCTAAAATTTTCAGATGAATCAGACAACCTGTTGTTGGGTTGCTGCCCCTGAATTGGTAATTTTAAGGAAATTTTGCTATTTTTGGTTATTATCTTGAATATTATTATAGATAGAGATTAACTGTAAACAGCAATAATGTTCAGCAAAGTAAGATTTACAAATAAGTCAACATGACGGAAATGGTCAGTTGACCCCTTTAGGAGTTATTGCCCTTTATAGTCAATTTTTAACCCTTTTTCGTAAATCTTAGTAATCTTTTACAAAAATCTTCTCCTCTGAAACTACTTGGCCAAATACTTCCAAACTTTAACTGAATGTTCCTTAGGGTATCTTGTTTGTAAATTGTATCTGACGTTGTGATCTATTTACAAACATGGTCGCCATTGCTAAAAATAGAACATAAGGGTCAAATGCAGTTTTTGGCTTATAACTCAAAAACCAAAGCATTTAGAGCAAATCTGACATGGTATAATATTGTTTATCAGGTCAAGATCTATCTGCCCTGAAATTTTCAGATGAATCAGACAACCTGTTGTTGGGTTACTGCCCCTGAATTGGTAATTTTAAAAAAATTTTGCTGTTTTTGGTTATTATCTTGAATATTATTATAGATAGAGATAAACTGTAAACAGCAATAATGTTCAGCAAAGTAAGATTTACAAATAAGTCAACTTGACGGAAATGGTCAGTTGACCCCTTTAGGAGTTATTGCCCTTTATAGTCAATTTTTAACCATTTTTCGTAAATCTTAGTAATCTTTTACAAAAATCTTCTCCTCTGAAACTACTGGGCCAAATACTTCCAAACTTTAACTGAATGTTCCTTAGGGTATCTAGTTTGTAAATTGTATCCGAAGTTATGATCTATTTACAAACATGGTCGCCATTGCTAAAAATAGAACATAGGGGTCAAATGCAGTTTTTGGCTTATAACTCAAAAACCAAAGCATTTAGAGCAAATCTGACTTTGGGTAATATTGTTTATCAGGTCAAGATCTATCTGCCCTGAAATTTTCAGATGAATCAGACAACCTGTTGTTGGGTTGCTGCCCCTGAATTGATAATTTTAAGGAAATTTTGCTGTTTTTGTTTATTATCTTGAATATAATTATAGATAGAAATAAACTGTAAACAGCAATAATGTTCAGCAAAGTAAGATCTTCAATTAAGTCAATTTGACCAAAATTGTCAATGGACCCCTTAAGGAGTTATTGCCCTTTAAAGACTTTTTTCACAATTTGTTCATCATGTTGACTTACTTTAAAAAATCTTCTCCTTTGAAACTGCTGTATCAATTTCAGCCAAACTTAGGCTAAATGAGTTTCAGAGTATCTAGTATAAATTTTATATTTTATTTCCTTGTATGTCAAGAAACATAGCTCCTATAGCTAAAATAGAACATAGGAGAAAATGATTATTTTTTTTGGCTTATGAAGAAAATAGGACGATCCAAAAAACATTTAAATAAATTGAAAAGCCAAAATGATCATTGATGAGAGATTTAACCAAAAGAATTAAGGTGAGCGATTCAGGCTCTTGAGAGCCTCTTGTTTTTATAGTCAGTGCATGTAGTACTGGAGATATTAAATGTGGTCCTGGTACATGTTATACAAAAAGTGGAAATGTATATTGTGACTGTCCTCCTGGATTCTTAGGCAATCGATGTCAAAGTGAGTACTATACTACAATTAATTACAAAATATAAAAACTAACAAAAAGTGTTTAGTATATAACTTCTGACCAATCAGAGAAGAGTTTCTTACAATAGAATATCTGAAATGAGGGGAATGCACATATGTTACTCTGCGTGGGCTGTATAGCCAGTCAGAGTTAAAAAACAGGAACTGTATGGTTAGCTTTATAAGGTTCTTATATGATAGAATTTAAAACAATTCAATGGATCAATAATTTTTCAAAGAACATGGAACAATTCTAAAATTTGAAATTCGTTTAAGAAAGGGACAAGTCAAACTTGTAACGAAATATTTTGATTAAACTCAAATCTTAATTTGGCTTTAATTTTGAGTTTTATCAGCAATGATGCTTATATTTGGCAAAGGTAGAATTTAAATGCTGGAGCCAAATCAATCATAGAATTTCACTAAATTGCATATTATCTTTTTTTAGTAGCATGAGTCTTTTTTGTCTTTGATTATGAATTTAAATAAAAAAAACATCTTTCATGTTTAATTGCATAAAAAGATTTAAAATGATATCAATAGATACTACTGTTGAAAAAAACTATTTTTTAATTTAATTTAAACTTAGTCTATATATTTTCAGATGACGCATGCAGTTTGATAAATTGTAAAAATGGAACCTGCAAAGTTGATCCAACAACTAAACAAGCATACTGCGAATGTATTGGTAACTTCATTGGAAGAAACTGTGAAAGTAAGGAAATATACTAAAAACTAATTATATGATTATATTAGGAGATGTTGTATGATTGCCATAGAGACAATTGAAAATTAGCCCTCAACAATGAGTAAAACAGGAACTGTATAGTTAGCTATTTAAGGTTCTTATATATGATAGAATTTAATACAATTCAATGGATAAATAAATTTGTCAAAGAATAATTCTTAAATTTGAAATTCTTTTAATAAAAGGGACAAGTTAAACTTCTAACGAAATATTTTAGTTAAACTCAGATTTTAATTTGACTTTGATGTTGAGTTTTATCAGCAATGACGCTTATATTTGGAAAAGGTAGAACTTAAGTTTCTAATTTCTAACCCTCTTAATCATTTTTCTGGTGTTAACAAATAGTCACTGGAATTACTATACCATAATTGATATATATCTCATTTAATACATGTACTTTTCAAGGAATCTGAATAGTTTGATCGAAGCAAATAATGTATTCAACAGCTTTTAAAAATTAAAATTGCAAAGTCAAACCAGATCAAATAGTCTTGCCGATAAAACTATTTGCTCTAGAAGGCTAAGAATTATTTAGACAAAGTTTAGAACGATAAAGCTATCTTTCTCTGGAATTAAGATTCAAATAAATAATTAAGACGTGATATTGTAAATAATTTATATTGAATCATAGGTAAAAAGTGACTCATTGGTCCATAAATGGTCAGGTGTATTTTGTATGTCTGGTTTCTTTTTGTTCTCATATATACTGTAAATTCAGAAATTATTGTGTGCATTCATGATTGCGATTTTGTAATTTTAGACTAAATTACGATTATTATTTTTAAGATTTTGAAAAAAAATCAAGTTTAATTCATATGAAATATTTCAAAATGCAAGTATAAATTATTGCGTTTACAACTCTGTCTTATTTTTCACAATAATATAAACCTCCCAATAGTTTCTGAATTTACAGTACTAACTTACTTACTTACTGCATTTTTTACTGATTCCAGTCTCTCCATGTGATAATCCTGCCTCTATGTGTATCCATGGTGGTAACTGTACATTACTGGCAGATGGAAATATTACATGTAGCTGTCCTGATGGATACTCAGGTGCTATGTGTGAACGTAAGTACTAGGATTAGAAATTATGGATTCTTAGGTGATTGGTGTGAACATAAGTACTACAGTTAGAGATTATAAAACGGTTATAGTTTTAGAGATTATAAACCTGTTATCGTTTAGAGATTATAAAACTGTTATAGGTGTCAGACCACCAATTAAAAATCCCTATCTGTTCAACCAAATTTTGCAATTTTCACAGCTTTCTAAATATTTTACCTTAAGTTTAACTTCATAGAAACCAGGTATATCCTGAATTGTACATGTATCAGCTTTCTACATGTCAATTTTCACCATACCTTTAAAGCCTTCTAACAAAATAACTGCCCTTGAACAGAGGTACTCCAAAATTAAACCCTGATTTTCTGGAAATCTTAAACTAGTATACTATGGAGCGCATTAATCCTCAATTTTTAATGCAAACTCATAGACAAGTACATTTTGGCTCGAAATGGTCTAGATATATTTCTCTTTCACCAAAAGTTTCATTTCTGCAAATTTGTTTGTTAGTTTAAGTAAACAAGGACATCAAAAGCACTAGTTTGTGTCAGAGTAGGGCTACTTTTACATACGTTCTAAATGGGAGGGAGTAATTGGTGGTCTGACACCTAAAGAGCAAAAAAAGTTGATCAGAAATCATTTGTTTTTGTTTTTCCTAATCCTTGATCAATTTGTAGTTGAAAAAATCCTTTCTGAGCATAATACGACTCCTATTACAATTTCACAGCTCAATTAAAACTGACTGTAATGTAAGCCTTTGATAGAAAATACTTGAAAATCTCATTTTGGACTAGAGGAACATAAACTTTCAATATCAAGATCAGTTTTTGTTGATTTTTCCTTGTTTGTTCTACTGCTTTAAAGACTTTCCACAATTTTTACAATGTTTAGTAAAAAATCAAAGGTATTGAAGAGTCAAGAAATATTGACCCCCCTTTTTTACACTGGTGTCAGTGATGGGACTATTAACTGATCAGAAGTGCAGTCATGGTCATTTAACTGTTTTATTTACTATCAGTCAATAAAATTTAAGGTATAAAACTTTCATTTGAGATAATAAATAAGATTTTTGGTTTATGCAGTGTTTATATCAGGCTATGTTATCTGCCATACACATGGTAGGCCACAATGATATAAGGAGTAAAAATCAAATAATTGCATTAAATCTTCATGACAACAATTTTCTTTGGGTAGAAATCAACCTATGTTTTAATGTTTAACACCACAGAAACAACTTTCTGTGCATTTATAACAATTTATAACATTTTTTATATGAAAGCATATTGTCAGGGTGGGAAAAGCTAAAAATAGCACAAATTTAGGTTTAAGGCTCTTAATTTGCAATATGTGACTTTTTGCTCCAAAAAAGATTATGTGACTACTATTATTTCAACTGATCAGTTAAGACCAAAAAATCAATTGTTTTCTGAATTTTGGGTTTCACCGCATTTCTCTTAAAGGTGTCAGACCACCAATTAAAAATCCCTATCTGTTCAACCAAATTTTGCAATTTTCACAGCTTTCTAAATATTTTACCTTAAGTTTAACTTCATAGAAACCAGGTATATCCTGAATTGTACATGTATCAGCTTTCTACATGCCAATTTTCACCATACCTTTAAAGCCTTCTAACAAAATAACTGACCTTTGTTGGTTTGTTTAAGTAAACAAGGACATCAAAAGCACTATTTTGTGTCAGAGTAGGGCTACTTTTACATACATTCTAAATGGGAGGGAGTAATTGGTGGTCTGTTATAGTTTTAGAGATTATAAAACTGTGATAGTTTTAGAGATTATAAAACAATTATAGTTTTAGAGATTATAAACCTGTTATAGTTTTGGAGATTATAAAACTGTGATAGTTTTAGAGATTATAAAACGGTAATAGTTTTAGAGATTATAAAACTGTGATAGTTTTAGAGATTATAAATCTTTTATCTATAATACTAAAATTACGAGGTCCAATTTGTCAGCCGTCATCACGTAAAAACGACGAATCAAAGAATTCAACTTTATATATAACTAATATAGTACAAAGGTGTAGATTAAAAATTACACCACTCCAGGCCCTTTTGTTTTCCACGTAATTAATAGTGCCAATAATAAAGAAGTTCCGGGTCGAGTCCGATACCGATACCAATAGTATATTCACCTGTTACGTATTACCTTATCTGTACGTTCTGCATATGACAGGCGCACCACCAAACGGTGTATTCAGGATTAATATGCTATATACATGGGTCATAATCACAGGGTTGACACTACTAAATTGTCAAATTGTTACCTAATGTAGTATTTTAACCAGTAAGACTTTCTAAGATAACAATACGAATACTAAAAATCTGTGACTAAAAGTAAGGCGTATAGGTACAGTTTTCAATTTGTTAGCGGGCATGGCGTAAAACAGCGAATCAAAGAATTCAACTTTATTTATAACTAATAAAGGACAATGCTGCTGATTAAAAAATACTCCATTCCAGGACCTTTTGCTTTCTAAATAATTAATATTACCAATTATTGATAAGTTCCAGTTCGACGGGTTCAAACAGAAAGATTTGATAGCAGAGAAAACTTTGTATCTTATAATCGGCATGACTTTATCAGATGACAATACTAATACTAAAATAAGGCTTGCGCATAGTTATATACTTTAATTCAGTCACGGACCCGCGATATCACGGGTGTGTTCTAGTATTATTAAAGATTATAAAACTGTTATAGTTTTATGCTTTTGGTGGCAGTTGTCGTAACTTTCCACTCATATTTTTTTATAACAGTGCTGTCTAACAACAAATATACAAAACTTTTATGTAGCATGAAAAATTGGAAACATTTTCCCTAAAGGGGGGGGGGGGGTAGGATTTTCTAGAACAGCCCTGAATATTTATCTTGTATATACCAGTATTTACTGAGACTATCACAGATCTAATTTCAAAACTAACTTTTCCAATCACATGAACACCGATTGACAAATGTGAAATGATTTTCATATTGCAGAGTTGTAAATAAATGCTACAAATATAGAATTAACTTTATGATATCCTGTTTGATACTAGGCTTAATCACAAAGTTGGATGTTAAAGTGCTAGCTGTAACAGTCCACAGGTAGAAACATCAAAATATAGCTACTCAGATACATTATTTTGACTCTTGAGCTAACTACCCGGTAGTCATTGGTCTTACTACTAATTATTCTTATGGCTGGTGGAAAAACTTCATATTCCATATTTGAATTCTTTGGATTTGTGTTGAATGCACCTGCCACATGCCAAATACAAACTCGCAACCTCAGTTTTGACAAGCTAGTAATACAGTAGTAAGACTACTTTAATAGATCACTTGACCAAGGAGGCCCTTTTAAAATTGAAGAAGTTTTAAATCCCCAAAAATGAATCATTTACTGTATATAATAATTTCATTTTTTTTATAGTCAGTGCATGTAGTACTGGAGATATTAAATGTGGTCCTGGTACATGTTATACAAAAAGTGGAAATGTATATTGTGACTGTCCTCCTGGATTCTTAGGCAATCGATGTCAAAGTGAGTACTATACTACAATTAATTACAAAATATAAAAACTAACAAAAAGTGTTTAGTATATAACTTCTGACCAATCAGAGAAGAGTTTCTTACAATAGAATATCTGAAATGAGGGGAATGCACATATGTTACTCTGCGTGGGCTGTATAGCCAGTCAGAGTTAAAAAAACAGGAACTGTATGGTTAGCTTTATAAGGTTCTTATATGATAGAATTTAAAACAATTCAATGGATCAATAAATTTTTCAAAGAACATGGAACAATTCTAAAATTTGAAATTCGTTTAAAAAAGGGACAAGTCAAACTTGTAACGAAATATTTTGATTAAACTCAAATCTTAATTTGGCTTTAATGTTGAGTTTGATCAGCAATGATGCTTATATTTGGCAAAGGTAGAATTTAAATGCTGGAGCCAAATCAATCATAGAATTTCACCAAATTGCATATTATCTTTTTTTAGTAGCATGAGTCTTTTTTATCTTTGATTATGAATTTAAATAAAAAAAACATCTTTCATGTTTAATTGCATCAAAAGATTTAAAATGATATAAATAGATACTACTGTTGAAAAAAGCTATTTTTTAATTTAATTTAAATTTAGTCTATCTATTTTCAGATGACGCATGCAGTTTGATAAATTGTAAAAATGGAACCTGCAAAGTTGATCCAACAACTAAACAAGCATACTGCGAATGTATTGGTAACTTCATTGGAAGAAACTGTGAAAGTAAGGAAATATACTAAAAACTAATTATATGATTATATAAGGAGATGTTGTGTGATTACCATAGAGACAATTGAAAATTAGCCCTCAACAATGAGTAAAACAGGAACTGTATAGTTAGCTATTTAAGGTTCTTATATATGATAGAATGTAATACAATTCAATGGATAAATAAATTTGTCAAAGAATAATTCTTAAATTTGAAATTCTTTTAATAAAAGGGACAAGTTAAACTTCTAACGAAATATTTTAGTTAAACTCAGATTTTAATTTGGCTTTGATGTTGAGTTTTATCAGCAATGACGCTTATATTTGGAAAAGGTAGAACTTAAGTTTCTAATTTCTAACCCTCTTAATCATTTTTCTGGTGTTAACAAATAGTCACTGGAATTACTATACCATAATTAATATATATCTCATTTAATACATGTACTTTTCAAGGAATCTGAATAGTTTGATCGAAGCAAATAATGTATTCAACAGCTTTTAAAAATTAAAATTGCAAAGTCAAACCAGATCAAATAGTCTTGCCAATAAAACTATTTGCTCTAGAAGGCTAAGAATTATTTAGACAAAGTTTAGAACGATAAAGCTATCTTTCTCTGGAATTAAGATTCAAATAAAAAATGAAGACGTAATATTGTAAATAATTTATATTGAATCATAGGTAAAAAGTGACTCATTGGTCCATAAATGGTCAGGTGTATTTTGTATGTCTGGTTTCTTTTTGTTCTCATATATACTGTAAATTCAGAAATTATTGTGTGCATTCATGATTGCGATTTTGTAATTTTAGACTAAATTACGATTATTATTTTTCAGATTTTGAAAAAAATCAAGTTTAATTCATATGAAATATTTCAAAATGCAAGTATAAATTTTTGCGTTTACAACTCTGTCTTATTTTTCACAATAATATAAACCTCCCAATAGTTTCTGAATTTACAGTACTAACATACTTACTTACTGCATTTTTTACTGATTCCAGTCTCTCCATGTGATAATCCTGCCTCTATGTGTATCCATGGTGGTAACTGTACATTACTGGCAGATGGAAATATTACATGTAGCTGTCCTGATGGATACTCAGGTGGTATGTGTGAACGTAAGTACTAGGATTAGAAATTATGGATTCTTAGGTGATTGGTGTGAACATAAGTACTACAGTTAGAGATTATAAAACGGTTATAGTTTTAGAGATTATAAACCTGTTATCGTTTAGAGATTATAAAACTGTTATAGGTGTCAGACCACCAATTAAAAATCCCTATCTTTTCAACCAAATTTTGCAATTTTCACAGCTTTCTAGATATTTTACCTTAAGTTTAACTTCATAGAAACCAGGTATATCCTGAATTGTACATGTATCAGCTTTCTACATGTCAATTTTCACCATACAGTTGGGTGCAGACCAAGCATTACATAAAGTAAACGCAAGTTAACGCGGCGTGCACATTTTTCGTTAGTTAACTATAAATTTCGCGTTTACTAGTAAACGCCCGTTTACTTCATTTAACGTTAACGCGGTCAAAACGGAAATTTCTAATGTCTACTCGAGTAAACGCGCGTTTACTATGTGTCCGTTTAGTCAGTAGTAAACGTCCGTTTACTTCAGATTTCACAAGTTTAATTTTACGTGCACGTAAAAGTAAACGGGCGTTTACTACAGATTTCTCAATTTTTATGCGCACTTGAAAGTAAACAGGCGTTTACTTTTCGCGTTAACTAATTGTGTATATTATAAAATAATCGCCGTGTGCATTTGTACATTTTTTAATGTTGTTAAAATGACTTAATATTTTACGTATATGGGTTTTGAACCCTAACATTAAAAAACACTTTTTATTAGAAATATAAACATTTATTAATTGCAAAAATAGTCAGTTCCAAAAATTTTCAACAGCGGATTTTCTATTTTTTTTGTTCAAAATTTGCATGTACAAATATCGACTCACAGTTAAACCGGCATATTTAAAAATAAATATGCCAAAATTAAATATTCCAAAACTTAATATCCTCTCACGAATGTAAACTGAAAGTCTTGTAGGTTTTACAGTTCCAGGAAGAATTTCCATTTTGTTCTTATATGCAATGATTAATTTTCAATAAATTAATTAAAGAGGTCTCATTTCATTAAATGCAATTGCCAATATGTTGATCGAAAATGGACAGATGGATATTTTAATGTACCTTATCATGTGATATATTAGGTCAGTGTATCCAGGATACGAGGACAATCTGCGTTAACGCGCGTTTACTACAAACAGTAAACGGGCGTTTACTTTTTTTTAAAAGATAGAAGACACGCCTTGTTCGCGTTAACGCGAAGTAAACGCGAAAGTAAACGCCCGTTTACTATTAATGTGTACTAAAATTTCGGAGTTAACGCAGAGTTAACATGACGTTTACATGAAGTGCACGCGAGTAAACGCCGCGTTCACTTTTTAGGCCCGTTTACATGTATTGCTTGGTCTGCACCCAACTGTACCTTTAAAGCCTTCTAACAAAATAACTGCCCTTGAACAGAGGTACTCCAAAATTAAACCCTGGTTTTCTGGAAATCTTAAACTAGTATACTATGGAGCGCATTAATCCTCAATTTTTAATGCAAACTCATAGACATGTACATTTTGGCTCGAAATGGTCTAGATATATTTCTCTTTCACCAAAAGTTTCATTTCTGCAAATTTGTTTGTTAGTTTAAGTAAACTAGGACATTAAAAGCACTAGTTTGTGTCAGAGTAGGGCT
Organism: Mytilus galloprovincialis; assembly: GCF_965363235.1. Taxonomy (NCBI): domain Eukaryota; kingdom Metazoa; phylum Mollusca; class Bivalvia; order Mytilida; family Mytilidae; genus Mytilus; species Mytilus galloprovincialis. The sequence goes on from NC_134849.1 coordinate 45,418,121, forward strand.
ACTTTTACATACGTTCTAAATGGGAGGGAGTAATTGGTGGTCTGACACCTAAAGAGCAAAAAAAGTTGATCAGAAATCATTTGTTTTGTTTTTTCCCAATCCTTGATCAATTTGTAGTTGAAAAAATCCTTTCTGAGTATAATACGACTCATATTACAATTTCACAGCTCAATTTAAACTGACTGTAATGTAAGCCTTTGATAGAAAATACTTGAAAATCTCATTTTGGACTAGAGGAACATAAACTTTCAATATCAAGATCAGTTTTTGTTGATGTTTCCTTGTTTGTTCTACTGCTTTAAAGACTTTCCACAATTTTTACAATGTTTAGTAAAAAATCAATGGTATTGAAGAGTCAAGAAATATTGCCCCCCCTTTTTTACACTGGTGTCAGTAATGGGACTATTAACTGATCAGAAGTGCAGTCATGGTCATTTAACTGTTTTATTTACTATCAGTCAATAAAACTTAAGGTATAAAACTTTCATTTGAGATAATAAATAAGATTTTTGTTAGTTTATGCAGTGTTTATATCAGGCTATGTTATCTGCCATACACATGGTAGGCCACAATGATATAAGGAGTAAAAATCAAATAATTGCATTAAATCTTCATGACAACAATTTTCTTTGGGTAGAAATCAACCTATGTTTTAATGTTTAACACCACAGAAACAACTTTCTGTGCATTTATAACAATTTATAACATTTTTTATATGAAAGCATATTGTCAGGGTGGGAAAAGCTAAAAATAGCACAAATTTAGGTTTAAGGCTCTTAATTTGCAATATGTGACTTTTTGCTCAAAAAAAGATTATATGTGACTACTATTATTTCAAATGATCAGTTAAGACCAAAAAATCAATTGTTTTCTGAATTTTGGGTTTCACCGCATTTCTCTTAAAGGTGTCAGACCACCAATTAAAAATCCCTATCTGTTCTACCAAATTTTGCAATTTTCACAGCTTTCTAAATATTTTACCTTAAGTTTAACTTCATAGAAACCAGGTATCTCCTGAATTGTACATGTATCAGCTTTCTACATGCCAATTTTCACCATACCTTTAAAGTCTTCTAACAAAATAACTGACCTTTGTTGGTTTGTTTAAGTAAACAAGGACATCAAAAGCACTATTTTGTGTCAGAGTAGGGCTACTTTTACATACGTTCTAAATGGGAGGGAGTAATTGGTGGTCTGTTATAGTTTTAGAGATTATAAAACTGTGATAGTTTTAGAGATTATAAAACTATTATAGTTTTAGAGATTATAAACCTGTTATAGTTTTGGAGATTATAAAACTGTGATAGTTTTAGAGATTATAAAACAGTTATAGTTTTAGAGATTATAAAACTGTGACAGTTTTAGAGATTATAAATCTGTTATATTATTAAAGATTATAAAACTGTTATAGTTTTATGCTTTTGGTGGAAATTGTCGCAACTTTCCACTCATATTTTTTTATAACAGTGCTGTCTAACAACAAATATACAAAACTTTTATGTAGCATGAAAAATCGGAAACATTTTCCCTAAAGGGGGGGGGTAGGATTTTCTAGAACAGCCCTGAATATTTATCTTGTATATACCAGTATTTACTGAGACTATGAAAGATCTAATTTCAAAACTAACTTTTCCAATCACATGAACACCGATTGACAAATGTGAAATGAATTTCATATTGCAGAGTTGTAAATAAATGCTACAAATATAGAATTAACTTTATGATATCCTGTTTGATACTAGGCTTATGCACAGAGTTGGATGTTAAAGTGCTAGCTGTAACAGTCCACAGGTAGAAACATCAAAATATAGCTACTCAGATACATTATTTTGAC